>NC_092861.1:32838669-32955949 GCF_032062135.1 Pyxicephalus adspersus | reverse complement strand
AAAAAAAGATTCCCCCAGAATGCCGCCCCCTCTCTCATCACAGGTCAGACCTAGGGGGACAGTAGAACAGGACTGTGACAACAGGGGACATGATCAGCGGGGTGGGAGGAAGGACCACGCTGGGGGGCACACCAGCCAGGTAATTTTTCTGCTGATCACCCATTGGCGGCCGCTGCTCTACTACTATCCCTGACTTCCTCCTAGGTCCAGCACCAGCAGTCCTCTGTCAGCAGAGGGTAACCATCATTCCACCCTATTGTTAAACTCGGAAGTTTTTAAAAGCCAGGTGGGAAGAAGCTGTAGATGGGTGGCAGCCCCTGTATTGTGACCCAACTTTTCAGTAACCACCCAAAAACAGCCAGGTGGTTCCTGAAATGTGCCCGGTGGTACACCCAGAAAAAAGGGGTTGGGGAGAACACTGCTACCCACTTCCTGTTTGCAGGATCTAAGACTAAGAAGCTCCCAATGTTACTTGTCATAGGAGAATCTCCGAACCCCTTCCCCTGCCTGGAGCAAGATGTTGTGTTGGTGATATCATCAAAATAATGAGAAGACATTTGTTTTATTGAACAATAAGAGGCAGGTGGGGCATATATTTCATTTGTAGCATCATTGGGGACATGTCCCATCACTTCCTGTTGCTTTTTAAAATGAAAGTTTCCTTAACACATTCTCAGGAACCAATAAAACCAAAACAGAATCTTTACATGCAAAATCTCAAGTTTGGATGCAAGGACAAAGAAAATAAAAATAATTTGAAGTTAATCAAGGTTGAAAACTTTCTACGAACCAACTCCTATGCTGGGCACATCCCATCCCCCAAAATAATAGTAGCCAAGGAATTCCATTGCTTTCCAGGGACAATGAGGGGGCTCTGTGTACCCAGTATAACCATTATAATAAACAGGATTTATATAGCACCAACATATTAGGCAGTGCTGTACACTAAATATGGGTTGCAAATGACAGACAAATACAGACAATGACACAGGGGGAGGAGACGACCCTGTCCTGATGAGCTTACAATCTAAGGTACAATGTATTTATCAGCTGCTGACTAATATAATAATAAAATGGTGTCCCTCGTGTTGTAGTGCACACCTATATGAATATGGGACCAGGGAGAACCCTACACAGCTGGAAATTATAGACAGCTGCCATTACCCAGTTGATGACATACACAGCCCACTATGCTGGCACTCTTTGTAGCACCTGACTAGCTCATAAGCAAGGGGACAAGCCCTGTCCGCTTACCGGGAAGCTGCGGCGGTTCCGGTAACTCATCATAGAGCTCCATCTTTAGCCACTTGGCCCAAAAACTCAGCTTCTGCTTCTTTTATCGCGAGAATACACCATATACCAAAACTGTCAATCATCGATTCAGGCGGGCATATCTACTATTTAACCAATCATCTTGGAGTTAAAACGTGTTCTTGACCAATAGGAGCGCCTGCTATCGGTAAAATAAACTTTATTAACACAGTAGCAAAATCAAGATGTATGGGCGGGGAATGTATACAGTATGAGACTATTTACGTAGGTATTAGCGCAGAGTCACGTGGGGGCTTCGGTTACGTCATCTATGTGAGACCTATTGGGGAGCAGAAGCTTGTTTGCTGAGAGGAGTCGCAGCGAGGTTGCATAGGTTACTGCTAGGCGGTATATGGAGGCTGTAGGCCGGGTGGTATGGAGCTGCTAGAGGGTTTATAAGAGAGTACGTGCATGGTGTCTGTGTGTAAGGAAGGAGTAGATCTATAGATGGAGGAGTAGTGACAGGCGTAGTGCAGTATGTATGTCCTCTGGGCCATATACATATCTAGGACAAAGTCTGCTTACATACACCACACTGGAATGGAGTGATGAGAGCCAAGCTGTAAATTAGAGGAAAGCTTGTATATCCATCCATACAGTGCCCTTGGTATGATTCTTATGTATGAGGATATCAGTATAAAGAAGTGATCAGCAGAAATATATACATGGACGTTGCTGGGTGGTGGCACAAAGGATGCTGCTATTGTGTTCTTAGTACCATGTGAGTCAGCATTGAAATGACTACCAGTATGAAGACAAGCAGATACCCCGGCTGGAAGATCCACATTGCCACCGAACTGAGGATAAGAGATCGGGAACAACGGCAAGCCTTCGAGGAGCTCATCCTACAATGTAACTAACTTGTCTTTGTATTGCTTGGTTTGAAACCTTTATCATCAGTGCTCAACCCAGAAGTTTTTTCAAGCGGGGTGGGAAGAAATTTTAGGTGGGTGGCAGCCCCGGTATTGTGAACAAACTCTTTGGTAACCAGCCAAAAACAGCCGGGTGGGTTCTGAAAAGTGCCGGGTGGTGCGTCCAGCTAAAAGTGCCTGGGGAGAACCCTGATCATGATAATTTTGTTACCTAGTTTATAGAGAAAATATACTCTTATGGGTGTTCTACAGGACACTGCAGTCATTGTGCCATATGGAGGGAGTCTTTAGTTTTTATTTAAATAATAAAAATAAGTGGCTTTGTCTGCAGTGTTGTCCCAGCATAATGCTGCAAGGAACGTAGGAGTACCTAATCATTTCACACAACCAGGCTCTCTATATCCCGATGCACATTCCCCATATTGATCAAAATAAATGGCATATGGTTTGCTTGATGCATGTTTGGTGTATTTGTTTTAGTTTAGTCCCTTCAATACACAGAGACTACATTTAGTAGCCTAGTGAAGAAAAAAAATTGCTCCTACACCAATGTTCCCTAGATTACCGGTTGCCAACCTTTTGGACCTCACAGACCACTAAATTCATAATTTTAAATCCCACACATGCGAGGGAAGCTGTGTGTCATTTAAAGAGGAAGAATCTTCCCCCATAGTGACGTGAGGATGCCAGATCCCTTCCACTCTCCCATTGCAGGCTCAGACCTGCTTAAACATCCTGGGGGGACAGTAGTGCAGGGTTGTGACTGGAGGCAGCATGGTGGCTCAGAGTTTAGCACTCTGCCTTTGCAGCACTGGTACACTGTCTGTATGGCGTTTGCATGGATTCCGGACTGCACGTGCACGGGGAGCCATGTGTCGCTCAAAGGGGATAAAATTTCCCCCAGAGTGACGTCAATATGCCAGTACCCACCCACTCAGACCTGCAATTGGAGAGTGGGTGTGTTGTGTCCAGAGACACAACCCACCCACCACCCCGAGCCTGCGATGCATACGAGAGACATGGTTCGTGGCTCTGGCCGGTGTGCCCCCCCCCCTACTGGATCCTTCTCCTGACCCTGGGGACCACCGGTTGGCAACTGCTGTATTAGGTAATTTAAACAGAACTAAGACTCTTGAATAAACAGAAATTTTTCAAACTTAGTTTTACACCCTGAATGTGTAATGAGTCAGTGACTTTGCTGTTGGTGCCCTCTTTGTTTCTAAAAATTATCACTTTGCGTCTCTGCATCTAGTTAAGTCAGAGCTCATTATATTTATATGTGTTCTGAAATGAAAGTTATTGGCTTGGCATGACAGCCAGGTAGTTATAATAAAAAAAGAAACTTGGGCAATGGCAGCTTTATATTTGTCTCAGTACAAGTTACCTTTAAAGGATCAACAGGGCGACTCTGGAAGCAGTGAATCCATAATGTCATATGCATACAACCGTCAACTAATTATAGCTCTCCACATAGCATTTACCAATAATAATGAAAAGCATAACTCATGGTATAATAGTAATATTATTTGATGCTGATTGGTTCACACTTTTCTGCTTTACACCCAGATGACCTGTTTTTCCAATGCCCCAAATGCCTTCTATAGACAAAGCTGTAATTTTAAGTGCAACTGGCTATATGAAGAAATACACTTTGAAAAGAACAGTTTTATTAATAACAGACTTGCGAAACATCGCACTTACTCTTATGTGAGTAATAATTTGCTCTTGTTTGGACATAATATGGAATCCCTTAAAGAGTTTTGCCTGAATTGAAAACTTTTAATTTCAGTGAAGGTAAAATTTTCCAAAAAGCATTTACTTTGCAGTAATAATGAAACCTGCTGTAAGAATGCTGTAGGGTTGGTAAGAAGCAGACTGTGTGCTTCAAAACTGTCAGAAAATGACTGTCAGGTTTATAGTTTGGTTGTTATTAATAAAATACTTTAGAGAGATCTTTTGTACACACAAAGCATTTCATTACATTGCTTTAGCAGGGCATAAATTTTGACTATGACTGTTGATTACCTTGCCTGCTGACCTCTGTAAATCTTGTACGTTTTTAACCTGGTATAGAGATGTTTATTCTGACACTGAAATCATGTGCAAGGTTCAGTTACTGAAACAATGTATCATCAGAAAGTGTATAGAAAAAAAAATCTGTGCACAATCAAATGGCTATCATTAAGTTTTAGTAGGTTGTCTTTTGGTTCTGGTTCTGCCTGTAAAAATGGTGTTAGACATTAATGAAGTTACGCCTCATTGGTACTGTTTGCTTTGACTTTATATGGAGGATAAAAAAATATTCAGGTCCATAAGAACAGGCTGTTTCTTAAAGCCCTACTAATCCAAAATCCTACAAATTCTTAAAGCAATGATGATTAGTACTGTTATGTGTTTTGACTCCACTTTCTAGTGTCCCATGTTTTGTAAAAAATAAAGGCATTTTTTATATAATTAAAATCATTTTGGAGGAAAAAAGTTTTGGTAGTGGGGACATTCACCTCCAGTTTGATGTCTGTAAATATAGTTGGGGTGGTAAATTGTCCTTCAATGTTGTATGTACCATCAGAAAAGAACATCAGCAATGATGCTGGCTTCTAAATTGCTTAAAACCGCTTGCAAAAACTGTACTAACCTTAGGCTAAATTTAGAGGTTTCACTGGCAGTTCTCTCTGCACCAAGCACAGATTGAGTGGCAGTGTGATAACCGCCAGCTAGCCAGGCAGAAATTGCTAGGTGATCCACCCCAGCTAATTCAGTTTAGGAAAAACACAATATGCATGGGAATAAATATCTATCTGTGTGTTCGTATAATATTGATTCTGGTGTAATATAACGGTAATGTTTATTCTGTACAGTTATGCATGGCAAAATTTCCAGCCTATAAGAAAACCATGGCATATATCCACTGCAACATATTCCAGATAAAATTTGTGTTTTTTTTTTTGTTTTTGTTTTTTTTTATTTGCAAATATTTACTACCTTACATTTTTATCCAGTGGAAGTGAAGGGAACAATGCAGTCCAGAGCCAGTGGGCTCCTCATGTTAGATGACTGAAATATATAAAAGGTCTTTTGATGGCCAGGTTTGCTTATGTGTTAACTTGCATATAAATGTATATGAGCAATTCATGTGTATATGTATGAATGAAATTTAGTCCTTGCAAGTTTTTAAAAAAGCTATAATCAACATAAAGTAGATAATGGCCTTTTAGAAAAAATAATTCCTGTAGCGTTCCAAAAGATATGGTACAGCAGCTCCATGGTAATTGTTATGTCTGCCGTAGTAGATATTGACTTCTCTGGGAAACAAGCGAGTACATGGCACGGGTCAAGGGCATAGAGCTTGCCAGCTGTGTATAGATGATCCCTCAGGCAGAAAGGTTTCCTCGCCTACTGATTGCTATTTTCTCTTGACAGATAACAGGTTGCTTGAAAAATCTGACCTTCAGTCTGTTTTGGCCGAAAAACTACAGGCAGAGAAGTATGATCTACAAAGTCGACATGACACCAGGTAAAGCAGACGTTAAAATGTAAAGCACTTATTTATACCGGGGGCCTATTTTTTTTAAAGAAAGAATTATCACAAAAACAATTAAGTGCTTTTATGGAATGCTACTGTTTGCATGGTTTATAAACTCCTTCCTGATATTCTTTGGGATTTGGAAGGTTTTCTTTTGTGTACCATTTTACCTGTCACTAGTTTGTCCCATTTTTTCAGTGTCCCTGTATTGTGCCATGCAATTTAAGTAATAGTTGAACTTATGGAGCAATTCTACAGCCTGGAACACCGGGGTTCTCCTGTGGCAGCTAATAGCTGTAAGGACCCATGAAGGCTAGTTAGCCTTCAATGAGAGACATCAGTCTGTCAGTGCTGATCAATGGTTGAATGGATAATACAGATCTACGTAGCTGAGGTGCTGATGATCACTGTAATGATCACTGTACTGTAATGTGGCTTTGACATAGCTAACAATAAATCCAACACCATTTATAGAGTAACACTACAGCAGATGCTGATCAAATGAGTGGCTAGGGGGAAGAAGCAGCTACCTGAGATTATATATATATATATATATATATATATATATAATACACACACACATACATACACTGAGAAAAGCACATTGATTGACTGACATCAGTTGCCAAAGAGTATTTTTATGAGCTACTTACTATGACTAGGGATGTCTAGTGTTGACAGGGTCTTTGCAGAGGTGGAATTGGGAGAGGGGCTACCATCAGTGGAGACTGAGGCAGCCAGTTGGTAATTGAAATTGGCTGGATCAAGCATGCACTTGGCAAAATAGGGCTGGGTAGGACAGAAATTCAAAAATTAACCCATTCATACAGGTAAAAATAAGTCCTTAATCTTTAAAGATGCTGAATACTTCTGTGAACCACAGGTTCCTAAATTCAGAGATATGGGAAATGAGCAGTGGAGCAGTGTACAAGCACATTTGGCACATTTGTATTCAGTTCACCATTCTGGTTACCTTTCGATTGTAAGTGTATTTGGGTTTTAAAGCCTAATTCTGGGGAAAATAGTAAACTATCCATGCAGTGTAACTTCATTCTGCAAAAATTTGTTTTCTAAAGGAACAATAAAAGCACTGTACTTTCACACCATTGGAGTGCTGGGGAACTCCCATCTTCAGGAATAGTTTTGTAATTTTCCCAAATTGAGGCTTTAAAGCTCAGTTAAGGCTTGCATGTTTTTCCCTTTGTATAGTTTGTGCTATTTTCTATATTAGGCTTTTCCCCTCAGAATTGCTTTTAAATCCAATATCTCTAGTGTCTGCTTACACACATCTGCAGTATGAAGGAGAAGAGGGGGATATGTCTTATTAGGTCAAAAAACACAATTAACAGTGTGATTAAATTCATTTTATCTCAGTCTGGCTTGTAAATGGTCATATATTGGTGCTCTTACCTTTTATATCTGATTCCCATTTGAATCTCATCTTTTTTGGGGAAGAGTACGTCATTCATATTTTTTTTAACCTATTGCTATATATTTTCACATAAAAAGCTGGTGCTCCCCAACTTACGTATACGCACAGATCTTTTCATTTGATAACAAATGTGCTGTTTTTGGAGTTATTTTGTTAATATGCCTATATTTTTATTGATATCTGTTTGCCTAATTAAGTCATTAACAAATACTGCTCAAGAATAACTCACCACACAACTGTACAATCTTCTTTAGATTTTCCAGCTGTTAGCTGACCTGTTTATATACAATGCTGTGGCCATACAAAAGCCATGGTGTGACATTTTCAGTTAAGGAGTTGGACAGCAGGCAGATATCCTCTATGTTCATTCTAATATACGTGTATCAACATGTATGGCACTGCCATAATTCTGTGACAAAATCTCAGTACTGTTTAAACACAGATGGGTTTTATAGTGAAATGTTTACAAAACATCTCAAATTTGTTTTTGCTGGATATATTGTGAATTAACAGGTATTCTATTGTGAATTAACAGGGATTCTATTACTTTCAGCTGCCTACTTGTTGGGTAAAAATTATGATTCTAAAACATTTTAAAATGCCAGTTACCAAATCTTTCCTTCTTCACTACAGCCCAGGTCCAGATGGGTTGCGTCATGAAGCGATACTACAGGATATGGCTCGGATGAGGATAAAACACCAGGAGGAGCTGACTGAACTCCATAAAAAGCGTGGGGAGGTAATTGATATCAATTTCTACTTACCTACTTGTATTAAACCACAGGATGCAGTTCAGTTAATGTTATTAGACATTACCAAATATCTTGTTGAGAGTCCCCCTCTTGTGCTTAATGGAACTTCGGTTTCATTTCCCTGCAGATGGGTGACTTTCACACAATGGCTTTATGTACCAGCAGGGATGTTCTGTCTTCCATGGATGTGACTGTGGATTGCTGCTCCCATTTACAGCAGATATCTGCTTTCCATTTGCCTTTTTACAGCAAATGACACACGTAAATAAACTAAAATTAAAACTTGAAGCAGCTATATTTATAGATACTTATTATGGCCATAACATGTAGGTGCAGCTATAAACTTAGGTGACAAGTATTAAACTATTTGTATTTTTCTCAAAACTAAAGTATTAGCTGAACTTTAAACACTGTATGTATAAAGTACAAGCAGAGGACAATGATTAGTTACCAATAGGTATTGCCTGCAGCTGCCCTTTTCTGCTTTTCTGACCTACTATTTGCTGTTCAAAACTGTCTCTGTAAAGACAGCCTGTTCTCACCTGTCTTCAGCCTGTCCAAGATTGAAAGACTCCTTACCTCCAATGATGAGGAAATGTGTGGAAAGCACACATCCACAGAATGAATAATGTAGAAAGACATTTTTGCTCTATTTGCAAGAGCAAATTCTGCAAAACATTAGGCAGCACTTTAGGGACACCATCAAATCTAGTGGGATTAGAAGCAATGCTTCACGGCATACAGATGCACAGGATTGCATGGAAGCTTTTATACCAGGTAATGCAGCACTGTTTTTTGGTAGCAATTTAAAAAAAATATTGCTTTCTTAGGATATTTCCTGGGGCATGTTAAACATTTCCAATTATTCCTAGAACATAGCAAATCTTCTTTCTTTCTTTTTTAAAGATTGTTACTGTTTACCTTATCTGCTATCTGAAGCCTAAGGAAAACACCTGCTCATTGGATTGATGTATATACAATATTTTGTGTTTACTTGTATTTGTTTATTGTATGTGTGTGTGTGTGTATACAATATACATCCTCTTTCAGCAATTGAGTTTTAAGGTTTAACATGCTAAGGCTTCCTTTATAGTGAAACTGTGTTTTTAGGTCAAAATAATTCTATTTGGGTCACTTTTTATACCATTGCAAGTTTTTTTTTGTTAAAACTGTAACTTCCTCTAACATTGCTGTAGAATATTCTAATTCAGTTCCACCGTATAGATTGTGATCTGCTACTGGTTAGGCACTGTGCAGACGTCTTTGGGGAGTGGGGCTAGGTGCTAAAAAGTTACCTTTACATTTAAATCTGGTAACTTGAACATTATGTACAAAAAATGCATATGTATGAACCATTTCTAAAATATCCTTTTATACACAAAACTGGCCTAATTTAAGTGCAAAATAGATGGTGTCTATAGTGAGAGGCTTCTTATTCATATTATTATAATTGAACTTGGTTAATAGTAGCAGTTTTGTGTAGCCTTAGGGAAGATACCCATTTGATATATATTGTTCGATCTGTTTTCTCTGGGCTGTCAGTAATTGTTCATGTCCCTCCCTGTCAGCTGGCTCAGACGGTTATAGAACTAAACAACCAGATGCATCAGAAGGACAAAGAGATCCAGACTAACAAGGAGACGTGAGTAAAAAGCAATCATTACGTTTTTTTTTTTTTTTCAATTACTTGTTATGTCTGTTTTCCTTTTCTTGTCCTTATTACTTGTAAATGCAGTTTTCTGTTATATAGTTATTTTGACGTTTCCTGACTATTAGTCTAAAAGATTTATGCAGTCCTGAAAATGCTGCTTGATGTGCTTTTGCAGGATAGAGGAATATATCCAGACCATTAACTCTCTAGAGACAGAGTGCCAAGACTTACGGAATAAACTGCAAGAACTGGAACGAGCCAATCAGACCTTGAAAGACGAGTACGACGCCCTGCAAATAACATTTACCGCTTTGGAAGAAAAACTGCGGAAAACTACAGAGGATAACCAGGAGCTGGTGACCCGTTGGATGGCCGAAAAAGCTCAGGAAGCCAATCGTCTCAATGCTGAAAATGAGAAAGACTCAAAGTGAGACTCATTCACTGTCATTTCTACTACTTTCAGGAGAATTATTGTTTAAAGGGTGTGTTACATATAAAGGCACATGACCTTTTTAATACATTCAAAATGTTTTTTGTTGTTGTGTTTTTTATCATTATGTTAGAATATTGGCAAAGCTTTAAAAGGTTGGAGAATATTAAAGTGGGCAATACCATAACAGCAAATCACCAGGAACAAGAGTATTGTCATTTACAAGTTTGTTGTCCAGCAAAGTGATCAATGCACTCCATATTGTATGCTGTTTTCTCTTTTCTTTTTTCTCTTGTATGAATTTTGACAGCAAATTTGACATTGAAAGATTTGTGCAACAACTGAAAGATTTATAACTTTGTTAATGTAGGATAATTGGCTACAATCTCTTATGAGAATGTAGTTTTTAAAGATACAGCAGATATGATCTTTTTATAGAGCACAACCCAATTCTGTATTTTGTGCAACTGGTCTGTCATAATACATTTGTGAAAGTGTAGTTTAATGTGTCCATTTAATTTTGTATTCCTTTTCCCAATTTGGAATAACTAAGCTGCACTGAGTACACGTTCATCGTTGAAGCTGAGTGACCCACAAAAACTAGAATGGATTTCCTAAAAGTAATTTGCTATTTGTTAGCAAATATTTTGAATCCTGTACCAGATCTGTTCCAGGTTTGCTGGATCACCCAGCTTCACTGATGAAAGTGTATTCTCTTCAGCCTTGGAAAGCTTTAATAAATTGGGCCCTTTGATTTGAAGTGGGACAATTGCTTATTATTCCACTCTAGTTTGGCACTCAATATGCTAACTGATTCATGAGCAAAGTTTTAGGCTTGAGAGATGGACTGTGTCTTTTTTGTCACCCATATTCATCAATAAGTCATGTTAGAGCTTTTTTATCAGGTGTGGTGCCTGGCAAGATTCCCTATGAAGAAAAAAAACACACAAAACATGTCCATTTATTTATCTATTAGGCTAGTCCCTAATTACATAACTTCTGGTTATTTAGGCTTCAGAGTTAGACAGCTGAACTTCTCAGATCCCAAAATATTTTCTTGAAAAAAAAAAACTTTTTTGTTTTCAGATGCTCTTTTTATCATGTTGGTGATAAATATAACATAATAGGATTTTGGCCATGGCACTATTCCAGATTTGATTGCCTATAATATGGCCTAGGTGACATTAACTCACAATAAATGTTGGACGCTATGGGCTTTATTTATAAAACAAGGAATGTGACCTTTCCTCAAACATTCCATTGTTTGAATTTTCCAGGTCCATGTGTTTCAATGACCGTTATTGATTCCCACGGGGGAATGTTTGAGGAAATGTGATATTCCTTGAGTTATAAATTGAGCCTAATGATTTTGTACCTAGAATGAAAGCTGACAACTGACACAATACCAGGTTAATTTTCTCCTATCTATCCTATTTTTTGCAAAACATAATTAATTATACTTACATTTGATATCTTCTAGGAGGAGACAGGCACGACTTCAGAAGGAACTGGCTGATGCTGCGAAGGAACCTCTATCTGTTGAGCAGTAAGCATGATATCTTTGTTCAGTGTAGTCACCTGTCATAATTCTGTTTTATAGAGCTATAAATATGATCACCTCATCAGAGTGTTATTGCCCAGGTAACAGAAAATGAGCAAATGAATGTTCTTGTATTTAGTCACCTGACATGAAAAACATATCCTTCCCTTAAGCACAGAGGACAATCAATACATTCCTTCTACAACTTATTTATCAATCAAGGGTACCATCTAAAAAACAATGTTAGGATCTACAAAGCTACTTGAATACACAGCAATAAAAATCCTAAATACAATCAGTGGTCTGTAACCCTTCAAATTAATTTTCCACACATATATAGGTTGACATTCAAAATCCGGCAACCTCCGTGCCTAGGGAGTTCTGGATTTTTGTTTACACTTACTTCCACGCACAGAGCAGTCTTCCTCTCCCAGCACCGTGGACATCTGGCACAGTTCCAGAGAGCAGGCAGCAGGGACGTCTTATTGTGTATTTAGCTTAGCAAGCAAGAAATAACAGCTGTTTTTGCAGCACAGCATCATGAAAACATTAGTGGCCAAACAGGGTACTGCATTCCCTTGTATTGAAAATGTGATCCGAAATTCATGCTGGTAAATTGAAGGATTCACATTATCGATGGCCGGATTTTCGATTGTCAACCTGTACCAATAAGTGCTTTGACCAGGCCAACAGGAAAGGCACACATTTGCAGTGCAACACAATATACAGAATTTGACCCATTTATGCTTTGGGGTGTCCAGTTTAAGCATCTGGGTGACAAAACTTTAACATGGCCTTGCCATGGCATTTAACAAAATAGTGTGATTGTACTATGATGGCAAAATTACTGTGCAGAAAAAAAACACTAAAGATGGTACTAATGTGCTGAAATACATATTTTTGGTCACAAATGTGTTTTACAGTAACAATTACCTTATTCATTTTTTTTTATCTTTTGAGTAATGTGATCCTATTAATCCATTAAATTGTCAGAAGTGGATTCATCATTCATCACTTTCTATTGCACAGATTTTTCCTGGTTTGCCATTGAAAGATAAAGGAATATTAGCACATAATTTAATTGTATAGGCAGCTGCCTGGCAACATTTTCTGTGCCTCAAAACATCACCTTAATATTAGTTAGCACATTGTCCAGACTGTAACTTTGTACAACATAAGAATAACTAAAAGTGTTGCAAGCAAGCTTTCATGTCTGTAAGTAGTCATATATGCAGTTTATAAAACGCTATAGAACAGCCATCTAACAGGTTCTAGAATGGTCTGTGTTGGACAGAAATTTAGATGTGGTCTCTAAACTGTTTTTTTTTTTTTGTTTGTTTTTTTGTTTTTGTTTTGATATTTTGAATATGATCTAAACACACAGTAAAGTTTGATTGTTTACTGGAATGTAAATATTTCTAATTCTCTTTCTGGCTGTCTGACACTGTTTTGTCCATCCCTCTATGATAAAGCATGTATTCTTTTGTATTCTATATGGCTGTGCCTATTGATATGCTAACATTGCTGCTAGGTGTAAAGACTCACTGAGCTGGGTTAGTTTAATATAGGGTGTGTATTTCCCCTCCTGCAGAGATGATGATATAGAGGTGTTAAATGATAATGCTGATGTCCCAGGGGATGCTGCAGCAGCACCACCAGTTGGGCGAACCTCCAGGTGAGTGGGGATTCATTGTATGTTTATACCATACTAAGGGAGTTTACTGGTGATTGTGTCCTCAAATAGAATAGACTGTACTCTGTTTGTGTAGTAGTTTGCTATGATGTGTCAGATAATTTTAACTCTTAAGAATGTCCGGTTTGTTTTATATGTAGGCATGTCTTAACAAAAATCTTTACATACTAATAATATTGTATTAGAATTAATTTGCACTAATTACTACCTTGCCCTCTCCCCCATGCCTGACACTGGTCTTATGCTACATGCACACAGCTGCAAACTATCTTTCATGATCGTTTATCCAATGACATATGAATGAATGAGTTCTATCCACACAAGTGCCGTTCTGTTCTATTGAGACAGGGGAGGATGAGTGATCACTCCCTGCTGTACAGCACCCTGCTGTATTCTAAATTGACTTGCATACCTGATCATTGTTCATGGATCTGTCCTGACAGATCTATTAACGAGGTTGCGTGACCACAGTACACATGACAGATTCTCATCTGACCTCTGTACATAGCCTTACCTAGAGCAATGTATGTATTTATCTTGCAAGATCAGATGAGATGATTAACATCCACTTTCATCTATAAAAGAGCACTAATGAAGTCAATGTAGTAGAAATAGACTTTATGTGCTTTACTACATATGCAGTAGAAGCTAAATGTGTGCTACAAATTGCTTTTATTATGGGGAAAAAGTTACTAAGCTTTTAAAACCTTTACTTATTACATTATAATGTTTGTTAAATATAAGCTGTACTTTAAAAACTGGAAATGAGGAAACTATATTTAAACACAGGATAGAAGGTACATTTTAACATGCACATTTAAACTAGAGTATTGCATGGTTTGTGATATTTTCTTTGCCACTTGTAAACAGCTTTTTTTCCTCTTTCATTCACATGCTTTCTGTAGTAACTAACCTGCATGTATGTCGCCTACGTATACGTTGGCACTCACATGTAGGATCCATTTCATACCACCTCTTTAGTTTGTCTTGGCTGTAGCTCAGTGTTGTCCTGGTGTCTTGTAGTATTTGTGGTCATGCTTGAGTTGCCGGGTAATTTTGGGTTGAAATCTTACTGATGATTTGGCTTATTCCTCTGCTCCCTCTAGTAAGAGACTCTCTCAGCCTGGCGTAGGAGGCCTTCTGGATTCTATCACTAATATCTTCGGGTAGGTCTGCGCTTTTGTATGGCTATCTCAATGAACTAGAGATATTTAATTATTATGATGGTGTAATTTGGTAGATGAAAGACTGACTTCACTATTGAAGTCTTATTGAAGCACATATTGAGTGGAGCAGGACCCAGTTTGTGTTTTATTAATTTCATTGTGGTAGACCAATAGCTTGAAACAATTTTTAATTTCAGACCTACATTAATCTTCTCTGTACTGGCTGAAAATGTGTACTTTTGAGGGAAAATTATTCTCAGCTGTTGTCCTGCTCATTTTTACCTTCATTTGGTCTTACATTGTAAAAGCTGAATAATTCTTTTGTGTTTTATAATGTGCATTTCCACAATGCATATTGCATATTGTGTTGGCGCAATATTTGGCCATTATTACCCATGCACTTAGGCCACGCAGCTCTGATGCACATACATTGCAGCTCACCAAAATGCACAGTAATGTTTTACCATGGCTTGTGGTGTGCTGCAATGGAAACATTAATGCATGTTAGTTTTTTCACTGTTTGGGGGACATTGGCAGCCTATTCAGTATTAAAGGCTTTCCTGTACAAAAATAGCTGGCATTCATTGTTTTCTTGTTATTAGTAGATAAGCATGTTGCATATGTGGTGTTTTGATTTATTATACCCATGCTTGTACCAAGTAAATTAGAAAGATATGGATGATAGCCCTTCAGCAAGCAAATGATTATTAAATAGCTCATTGCATTTGGTAGCCAGTAAAAAAAAAAAAGGGGGAGGGTTGAAGGACTGGACTGCAAAAGCGACCTGGAAAGTTGAATTAGCCATTTGCTATGGTTTAGTGGATTTTTGAACCAGGTGAAAATCTAAAGATGTGAGAGTGTATCTGAAGCAGACTGCTTTTAAAGCTGAACTCCAGGAAATTATGGTAATATACAGATAAGTGATTTTTTTCTGTAAATATCTTGTATTTCTGTCTGTTTTGAGATTTACACAGCTCTATCAGAGCAAAGCCCCATCTCCCAAGGTAGTAGATGTGAATTTTTTTTTCCGCTGCTCAGTAACACTCTATTGCTTGGGCAATAAAGGTGATATAACAGACTAAGCTCATCATCTTTCTATGACTGTACCCCCTCTTCTTTTCAGCATGTTCTTTGCCAGGGTATGAATTATTTGGATCCTTGTGCTTCATTTGGACTCACTTTGTGACCTCTCTTTTATTGGGAATGCCGGAGTATGAAACTATTTGAAATACCTAATATACTTGTGTTAAAAATTACGTGAAAATACAGGACTGCATGAAATTATTACTTTTTAAAAGCTGCCTAGAGTTCAGCTTTAGGTAACACTTAAATATGACTGGACAGTGAAAAGACACAGAAGGCCGATACTCACTCTAATCTTTGTTCTGATTTCTAATAATGTCTTCATATACTTGTTTGTTAGTTTCTGAGCACTTCAGCACACCTGAATCTTTGTGCAGCTTCTTCCTTTTCTAGTCTAAGTTCTGCTGTACATGAGACTACAGGAGGCTGATGCTAAGTCAGATTCAGGTACTTGCAAAACCTGTATTGAAAAAAAAAATGAAGCAGTATTGAATAGAGGTGAATTAATTTGTGCCTTTTTATATCTGCCTTGAGTTCAGCTTTAAGGATCAGGAACCCTTTTGGAGGTAAGGGCCTCCCACAGCTTTGTATAGAAGTCCACATGAAATACATGTGAACTTCTCAAGGTTGTCAGGATTTGATTATCATTTGTTTTGTGTAAAGAGTTAACATTTATCTTTTGTTCTGTTTCCTGCTTCCCTCCCTGCTCTTCCTATGTCTGGCTGACCTCTCCCTACAGCCTGTCTGAGTCTCCCCTCTTGGGTCATCATTCTGACACTGCCAGGTGAATCTTGCTCTCCTCACTTTCCTATCATTCTGATCCTTGTAGTGTGTTGGACAGATGGTTATATTCCTCCTAACTTCCCCTTCCTTTATTAGATATGCATTTAATATATCCCTTCTGTTTATACCTAAAGAAAAACTCCATCTAAGGGTAAATGGTTGAAAAAGTAGGAAAATATTGCATTACTTTCATTTATAAAGCTGAGCAGACACTTCTGCTAGCTCTGGATAAAATTGGGATTTTGATAGTATGGTCTCTTGGTGTGTTCCCATTCTCCATGTTCCTGGCTGAAGTTGTTCTTTTATTTCTATGCAGTTTAAAACAGAATGTCAATAGCTATTTAATTGTTTAGAAACTTCTTGCATGATAATAGAGCAGCAATTCAGTACCTTGCAGGTTACACAAGTTCTATTTTTTATGGCATCAACATGTCTATCATCGTCTAATGATTGTAATCTGATTTTTATATGTGGACACTTTTTGACTAAAAATGATGCTTATTTGCTTTGCCTGGAAAATTACTTAAAAAGGCAGACTCTAGTATTGTACCAAATTATCTGAACTATAATTGGATTTGTGTGGGTCTGGTTTGTTCTAAATATATAATAAATATATGCACTCCTAGTGTTGGAGTTAAAATTAGAGGGGGAGGTGATAAGGGAAGTTACAATAAAATGTTATTGATTTATATGTTTTGTAACTTCTTGGAATTTAAAAACTTGCAAGTATCCTAGTCTAAAAACGGTAAAAAACAGTTAAGCTTATTCTAGGAACACTTGGGTTATATACATTTTTAGCATGTCTTCTTGTAATTTAAATCAACCATTGTTTAAAAGAATGGTAGGTTGGACCTTGTTTAATATTCGGGAGGAATGTGCCACCTTCTTTTGTTATAAGCGAGTGTATACAGTGTGATGTTGCTAACATATGTTAATCTCTTTGTTCAGGAGAAGGTCTATAGCCTCGTTTCCCTCTTCCCAGGATTGTATAGATGCTCAGGCTGGAGGTAATCGGGAAGTAAGAGTTCCAGTTTCTGCTCTCCACTCATTTGTAAGTAGTCATAGCTGTTTGTTTCCTTTTTTTTCTGTTTTTGGCTGGCAAAGTTTTTAATCAACTTGGATATTCTCATGAGTTGTTGTTGTTGGGGTTTTACTTTTTTCACAAAAAGAAGGGGGGTCAGTGATGATTAGTAAAAGGTCTGACGGCACTCTGATTCTCTTACGGCCTATTCAGCTCCCAGCAGCCTCTTTTTGTCCCATATCACACTAGTTGTGTAGTATATGGTTTGGGGGACTGCTGACATAATTTGGATACTCTTTATGCTGTGTTATCTCAAGTATAAGGTAATGCGGCCGAGCAGTTATCACACATAGTACTTACTAAGGAGACTGGGGAGTGTAGGTAGAATCTTATGCAGTGCGTGATCACAAGTTTTCAATCTGAGACCCCTCTTTGCTTTTTTATTATAAAGTCAATTATGTGTCACACGATGTGACTATAAACACTGTTTTGATCATTTTAAAAGATGTTTAGGTTCAAATCCCAGGACTTAATTGGGATTAGGTATAGTTGAAAATAGGTTTTGTATTGTATCATTCTTCTGCATCAAGCGATCTTCTAGTTTTTTAACTTGCTGTGTGTTTTGCCTTTCCTAAACTGAAATTACAAATGATAGATAATAACACTGTGTAGTGTTAAAGCGATAGATATATCTGGTTACATCTAAATATGAGAGTATTTGCATACAAGTACCTAAGTTTAATGACTAAATATATATGCTTTTGTGTTCTGCAAAGCTTAAGCTAATAATGTTGTATAGTGACTGGTAATATTGAAGTTACCTTAACAATTTCTGAATGTTTATAAAGGATGCTCATGATGGAGAAGTTAATGCTGTGCGGTTTAGCCCAGGCTCACGGTTATTGGCGACAGGAGGAATGGACAGGCGGGTTAAACTGTGGGAGGTTATTGGAGGTAAGTGTAAACTTATCCATGTAATTGGGGAAAAAACGCATTTATTAAAAAAAAAAATATTTAACGCATGCATCTAGCGGAAACTATGAAGTCTAAGAAGTTACCTTCAGGGTTTCCTAAAAAATAAGAAAACAATTGAATAGGATGTACACCAATAGATGTCTCCCTTACCAGCCTGTGCTAGGATGATTTGTCTGTACTGAATGCATTATAAAGCATATCTAGAAAAAATGGACTTTTTTAAAATGTCAGCACCTTTTTAATAATTTAATGGTAAAACATAACTATAAAGCTGGACAAATTGTATTTGACAATATTCATACAATTCATAGGTTATCAAATCATTCCAACACTCAACATGTTTCACAGATCAAAAATGTTCGCTTCCTCAGCAGTAAAGATAAGAGACCTACAATTATAACAATGATACATCAATAATCAACTTTATTTTACATATTCACAATAACCTCTGTCCATCACTCTGATCCATCACAACACATTACACCCCATTCCCACTTCCTAGTCCAACGGACAGTGGGCTTTACGCTCCACATGGAGCTATGAAGTACCTTGGAGAATCTTATTTACATATAGAAATTGTCTTTTAACCAATCATGGATCAATGTACATACTTTTCTTATATACATACTTACGCAAGTTAAAAAAGCAAGTCACCAAAATATTATTAAATTCGTCATGAGAGAGAGATATACATCTGATGAAACCACCATCAGCAAGGCTTCAGATAGACTATTTATTAAACTCTGGGAATGCTGCGACACTCTATATAAAATCTCACGAAAACAATGGGTGTCTACTTAGATGGAGTAGGGTTTCCTGTAACCCTCAATAGGACAATTAAACTACTGTAATTTTTCACATTAGGTAACTTTTGTTGATGATATTTTGTGGTCTGTGATGAATTGTAAAAGGTCTGATAGTACTTCTGTTACCCTGTAGCCAATACACTCCCAGCAGTCCCTGTTTACTTATCAGGCTCAAGTTATGCCCGGCATGTTTCCAGGAAATGCTGACAGTTTTGGATAACTTGCTTTATGCTTGTCTGAGACCTCCAATGCATGACAGTAAGTGCTATCCAACATGTACATGAAATATGGAGTGTGGTGAGTGGGGACAGTTTGCAGCACATGATCTTTAGTTTTCAATCTGAGACCTCATGTTTTCTGAGACATATTCTGTCCTTGCGATAAATGATTTCTAAAAGTCGTTATGAAATTCTTTCTTTTTCTTTGCAGATAAATGTGAGGCAAAGGGTTCGCTAACAGGGAGCAATGCCGGAATTACTAGTATAGAGTTTGACAGTGCTGTAAGTAAAGCAGTTACGATTTTATTCTGGATTTGCCTTCCCTCATCATTGAGCACTATACACTTTTTCAGATTTTAATTGCAAGCTCAATTCAGAAAAAAACAAACCATGAGGGGACAATTAATATCAGTATATTTTGTTTTTTAGGGCTCCTACCTATTGGCTGCATCCAATGATTTTGCCAGCAGAATCTGGACTGTAGATGATTACCGGCTTCGGGTAAGATATACTATATCTTAAATACTGAATTGTTTGGGCTTATGTTGAAGTCTGTGATGACTAGTAAAAGGTCTGATAGCACTGTATATTTTCAGTATGCATCAGACTCCCAGCAGTCTTTCAAGTTTCCTGTTGTACTCTAGATGTGTACTGACTGGTAGCCAAGTCTGCTGACAACTAGGATAACCCAGAAGTTCACTGCTTCTTTAGTGGTGGGAGCTGTGCTACTGAAGGAAATCCAACAAACCTGTCTCATGGGGTCTGATGTGTAAAGTAAAAATTTCAGTGCATGATATGCTAAAAAGACTGAGACTTCCTGCTGAGAGAACAAATTAGTATTTTCTAATGTTTTATAAAAAAAATGTTTAGGTGAACCGGTGCTTTGACATGCAGACTTTAATGCTTGGCTCTGCAGCTGTTGCATGTTACCCTCCTTCTCTTCCACACCACTTATTTTGCCTGTTATAAAAATTCCTAGTTGAAACTTAAACAGGACAGAGGTCCTTTTCCTATATGATATTACTGGGTGTCTGAAAAGCTAGTTGGCAAAAAGAAGTTAGATGCACACCCATGCCTATAATTACCTTTATTGTCTATATTTTTTTTACTTTCCCTGAGTGAAGAGCAGCTAATTTTATATGCTGCTGCTGTGCAACAATAAAGTAAATACTCATCTCACCTGCCATTTTCTTAGAAATCATCTTGTTCATTCAAAAGTTTAGTTCATTCAAGCCTATTACAATTGCTTTTGATTTGTATTTGGTTTTCTAAAGAAATAACCTAACATGTACTTAATCCTCTTAGCACACCTTAACGGGACATAGCGGGAAGGTCTTATCTGCCAAATTCTTACTAGATAACGCTCGAATTGTGTCTGGTAGTCACGATCGGACTTTAAAACTCTGGGACCTGCGCAATAAAGTCTGTAAGTATATTTTTTTTATTTTTATTTTTTAAATGCTTTTTAAAGAGCCTGACAAAAAGGCAAGGGGGGGACCATCTTGAATATGTTACAATGTTAGGGTGCTTAAATGCATCCATTTTTAAATCCGTCTTCTGTGGCATGACTATGTCTTCCGTATTTCCATCTGTAGCTTCTCTGCATTAAAGTGGCAGAGTCTGCAAACTCAAACCATTATTTCCCATTGAAAATATATGTGTAATGTCGATAGCTTCTCCAGCTTTTGCAGTCTGTATGCATAGAGGGGACTTATGTACGCATTTGGCATATGAGGAAGCATAAATGTTTGCAGCGAAGTCTGTTCTGCTACATTTTTGTGCATCTGCCCTTCAATATATCATGTGAAGCATGCAGAAAGCACCTGGTCATCAAACTTTATTTTTTTGAGTGTGACTCTGGTAACTTTAGTAGTAATTGAATCACTTCCTAGTAGGCAGTGGCCAAGTATGTTCCAATTGGAAGAATATTGCTGATATTAGTATAGGGACAGGGTCTGTTTAGAAGAAAAATAATCCTATAGCTCTACCCTTCTTTTTTTGTTTTAACTGTTCTGTTTTGTTTTCTCGCAGGCATTAAGACTGTTTTTGCTGGATCCAGTTGTAATGACATAGTCTGTACAGAGCAATGTGTGATGAGCGGTCACTTTGACAAAAAGATCCGATTCTGGGATATAAGGTATGTTTCTGCTATGTTCACTCTCCCTTTTTGCCCCCTATTTTTTGAGATTTGACCACCACTAATCTAGGTACTTCAGATAATTTACTTGAAATGTCTGCTGGCTCTGCAGTCCCTACATCTAGGCAAGTGAGGAAAATTTTTTCATTTTTGTAGGGGGCGGGGGGAGTTACTCCAATCTCCCTGCTGTGGGGTGCAGTGGAGGATGGTAAGTGACACGCAGGTTGCGATTGTTTCTTTCCTGCATGTGAAAAAAAATTGCTTGAAATTCCTTCAGCATAATCACTGCTTTAGGTTTAGTCAATGAAAGTACTTTACACTGAGAGAAATACAAATGCTGCCATTGCCGAGTTCATTCTGAAAATGAGAATTCCAATAAATTCAGTACTGTCTGTCACTTACCTGGAACATGTATTTGGGGATTTTGATAATAATTTGAGTTCCCTTGCCTATGTACTTGTCCCAGGTCAGTGACAAAATGTAGTTGCGCATATAGCTTTTTCAAGACAATGCATTTTCTACTTATTTGTCTACTTATTTTCTGTTTACAGTGCATTTTTACATATTTATTCTTTGATTTTCTAGAACAGAGAGTATAGTACGGGAGCTGGAGCTTCAAGGAAGAATCACTGCGTTAGATCTGAACCCTGAAAGAACAGAGCTGCTAAGCTGCTCGCGGGATGACCTCATCAAAGTCATTGACTTGCGTGCCAATGCAGTGCGCCAGACTTTTAGGTACATGAGAGCAATTTCATTTTTAACTGGGTTGTAGTTTTATAACTTTTATTTTCGTTTTGAATTTTCCGAATGTCACTGATAGAGAAAACTTTTTCTTTCATTTTTATTAAATGGTGCAAAGGGTATTGGAATGCAACACCCGATCAGATCTTATCTTTAATTGGTGCAGATTATAAACATCTGATGACAGAGAATTCAATGCCAGTATAGGATACAGCTGATCTGTAAAAGTCTTGCACAACAGTCTAGCATAAATATGGAAATATTTTAATTTTTTCTCTCCCATTATATATAGCCATTTGTTTATCAGTTTGTGTTTATTTGCTAACAGTACAATCTTTGTTTTTAGTGCTCAGGGTTTCAAGTGTGGATCAGACTGGACTAGAGTAATTTTTAGGTAAACTCTTCAAATATTGAAAAATGTGTTTTTTTTTTTTTTTTCTTCTTTTTTATTGTTATAAAAATAAACCTTGTTCATTGTTTCTCTTGCTTGCTGCTTGTTGCTGGTTTAGGCCCCAAAGGTTGAATTTGTGTCATAAAGTGGGTTTCTTATTCAGCTGCTGCTAAAATGTGTATTTTAGTTTTCCCAGATCTGTGCCATGGCTTTGGCTGGAGTTTGGTTCCCTTTTAGTTTATGGATTAGGGATTAATTTATTACCTAGGGCAGTTTTCACTTCCTACTCCTGGCTTCCAATATCCAACCATTGTGGTTTATTGTTATGCTGGCAGAAAATGTTGATTTGGTTGCTGGGTTAGCATTTGAATTGAATTTGATTCAAGTCCTTTGAGGAACATGGGTCCCATCCCACAGTCTTTACAATAATTTTTTACACTGCTTTGCTACAAAACTGTCCTGTTCTGATGAGAAGCTTTGGTGGTGTAATATTTGTACAAAAATGGGCAGCCTTTTCTAGTGTAACATAATTTTCATATATGCCCAGTTACATAAATTTACATAAAAAATGGTTTGTAGTAGATTGCTCATCTACTTAAACCTTTAGTGAGCTAAACAGTTTCTGGTTTCTTGCTGCAAACTATCAACAGGGATAAGAAATTATTTTTTTTTAGTTCTGATATTTGTAGCTATAAAATATTACCATGACAATTCATTAGTTTTATTGTTATTAGTAAGTAAACTTGTCTATCAACCATATTTTCTCAGTCCGGATGGGAGCTATGTAGCTGCTGGATCAGCAGAGGGAACATTATACTTCTGGAATGTGATGACTGGGAAGGTAGAGAAGATCCTTGGAAAGCATCATAGGTAAAAAAATGTTTGTGTATTTATTTCTGTGGCCCTTGATGTAAAAGTATTTTAAGTGTTTTTCAGCTTTTAATATGACTTCTACGGGTGGGGGTTGTATGGAGCAGTGGTCGCCAACCTTTCGGACCTCACGGAGCACTAAATTCATAATTTTAAATTTAATAATTTTTTAAAAGCTAAATAGATTTGTAAAATAATGATCTTCCTAATGGTGCCTGACAAGCACTGTGGAGGTTCTGATTCATTTATCAGCTCACAGTTAAGTGAAGTATTACTATTGTTGCTATTTGTTGCAATATCTTTGATATTACTAAAGAAATGCAAAATATTTGTTTGCTTTTTCTCACTAATTATGGGTTTATTTCATTCAAATCTAAGACCAAACAAGAAATGATAGTTATCAAAGTCAAACTATTTGATGCCATTTTATATAACAGTTAAAGGAAACACAGTTAAGGTCCTACTTGCCTAAAAGAGCATCTGAGAAATAAACAAAATAAATCGGATGAGAATCGGTATTCTCGGAGCGGGATGACTGTTGTAATGGTCCAAACAATACTGAACTTAAGACTACACTGACGTCACTCTGCGCCTCCCTTGTTTTTCCATCTATAGTACAGTTCATGAATTTAGTGCAAGATAAGGGCAAAAACTGACATTCAGAATATAAGAATTTATTAGAGTATTTTGGTTTTATTATTAATAGAACATAAAAATGGCAATTGTTCAAATTTTTCGACTGTAGACAACAAATATTAAACTTAATCCCCACATATGAATTTGATATATCTACTCCTCTGTCAGTCTTTCATATGGCTCTATTTTTTTAGTATATTACAGTGTTTCATTGGGTTTTTTTTTTTTAAGGCTTTGTGGAACATTTTTTTCCAACAGTTAACATAAAAGTGTTATTTTTTTTTCCTCTTTCTTTTACAGTTCATCCATAAATGCTGTTGCTTGGTCTCCCTCTGGCACCTATGTTGTTAGTGTGGATAAAGGAAGTAAAGGAGTTTTATGGTCTGACTTTTGATCAAGATTAACCAAAAAGCTCATGCTAGTGATAAATGGCACTAGTCATTTTAAGCTTTGCTGCTTTGTTCGCGGACTTCGTTGGAAGATAGATTCTCAAGATAACCGTGTATAATGATGTGATATGCAGCCCACAGGAGTGTGCACAAGGATCTGCACAGAATGCTCCTTACTGGTACATTGCTGTGGAATGAAGGATAAATAAGTGCTTTAATACTATGACACAGAACATATTGTATGAAAGATTAATATTTAAAGATGGGTTAAAGAAGACTTTTAATATACACCCAGAGCATAATATACTTCTGTTTGTTGAGAGACAGTTTGTTTTAAATGGGCAAATGTACCTTTTAATAGTATCAGTCTTATTGGTAAAATTGATTTGATTTTCCATTATGTAATTGGTTCTACATGTTGTCACACAGGGCCACAGCATTTTTAAGCATGTGAAATTTGGGTTAATGGTTGGATTTAAAACAAAAGATGTTCAATTCCAAATATGTGTTAAGGGTATATTTTCCCATTTAAACATATCCTGGTAAAAGGCACTTTAAATGTGTATTATTAATTGCCACCATATTGGTTAATAGGTAATGTATTATCTGCTTTTATGTGGAATTTCAGGTATACCCCTTTTTGGTTTCAGAAAGGCTTCTGTACATTGCATTTCAGGATTGAAAGCAGCCCTTTGAAACTGATGGAGGGAGCCTAATGGTGGCCATACATAGGCAGTTCTTTTGCCAACAGCAATAAATGTCCATGCTCATCCGGGCCAAAATTCTGTGGACCTGCAACAAACACATACTTGTGTTTAAAGAACAACTTAAACATACAGGAAATTCCTTCAGCCCTCTTAATACAATAAACAATCATCCCCTCCACAGATTTTTATTTCTTCCAGTGGCTGTGGCCTCCTGTCTGTAGCCCAGAGGGTAAAAATCCTAATGCTTGGCTGCCTCTGCAATTAGGTACCATAGATTTAAATCGAGTGTTGCTCATGAACTTACGGGTATGTTACATTCAGGTCTAATGGTTGGAAGTAAGGATCTTAATAAAGAATGACCAAGTATTAAATAGCTTGGGGAGGAGACTGGGTGAGGATTTTTAATTTGTGAACTTGCTTTTTAATTGAATCTTATTGCAAAATCCTCACAAAAACAACACTTTAGAAGTTCCTAAATACTTGTCATGGCTGAAGCATTAATCTTTACACAGACCAGTCATTGTATCACTTGCAAATATCAAGCTGTGTATGGCTACCATTGGTCCTTACCTCTAGCAATGAATGTTTACATATATATAAATGTTAAATATGGGATATATATGTTAAATATGAGATTCTTCTCATGACAAAAGTGTGCACGTGATTGAGCACTGGCTACTATATTTGATCACCGAAAAATGTTTTAGGGATGCCCTGTTTTAAGTGAAATTATTTGTGTAATGGAAGTAAATTATGCTTCTACTGTGCTGTGCTCCTGAATGATTTACTTTTTTGTGTTTATTAAAAAAAATAAATAAAAAAAAATTGTGATCTGATTGTTTTTCTACAGCAACCTACAAGTGTTCACCACACTAGGACTTGTCCCTCTCATAATGCTAGCACATGTGACCTTTTTGCACAATAAGATTATCATTTTATGTAGAAGGGACTGATTTCATAAACCCATGAAAATCAAGCAGTTATGCAGATGTAACATTTTCCTTTCTCAATCTGACCCGGAGAGCTCTGCTTGTTCTTATAACCAGTGTGATGCATGCTAAAGTGAGACACAGTGATACAGTTCCAGCCACCATATTTCTCTCATAACATGCATACTACAAGAAGATAAAATTTAGAAACAAATTATCCATTGAATTAGTTTCTTCTTCATACCTGCAAACACCACTGCTCCTTTTCCTGGTTTTGGAGTGTTTTTTTCAATTGAATTTAAGAAAATATTAGACATAAAATTAAACCTTTGCACACCATGTGTATAGAATTACATTCTAAGAGAATAATAGTCCTAAACATTACATCAATCATACAAGGTGTTCACAGATGTGGATAATCTGTGCTGGCTTAACAAAACTCACTTTTTTGATGGTTTTTGCTGCCACAAAAGAGAATACAAGTTCCATTTTGTGCTTTGTAAATTAGGGGGTGGGGGGGGGGGGGGGGGGGTCACGTCATGGTTGGAAAGTAAGGGTGTCTACACACTAGAGATAGTAGTTGCTGGAAAAAGATCTTTTATAATTGTTTTAAATTACAGATGAATGTACAAGTGCTGTAAGACCGTGCTATTCTGTTCTGAGGACAAGCAAGCAGCACCTCACTGTTCGACACGCATAGTGCCATTTCCTAGTCAATTATTCATTGATCTGTCAGGGCCTTGCTGTACAAATGTCAGAATAATTTGACGTGTCAAAAGCCTACATCTGGCATATTGTTGTCTTGCACGGCTTTATAAGTTATGGCAGTATCCTGCTCGATCATTGTTCTTCCTAAGACTTGAAATCCACCAAATCAAAATATGAAGAAAGTTTTGTCAAATTTGTGTTAATTCCTTTACAGAAAGTGAAGAATAGGGAATATTAGGTTCATAATAGCAGTATCTGCATCATCTGCAAAATTGATTCAAGATTAATCACCGAATATTTAGTTGTATTACCACTGTTCCTGAGAACTGCTGCACATTGGCATTTTGTGCTTTTGTATGCAATTTAATGCATTCAAAAGCTCTTAGACACTGGCTCAGAAAAAGTGTTTTTGTAGAGGTCTATTTTAAAGTTGACTACTTGTTGCCTTGCCCCGCATGGGCAAAGCACAGATTCACTTTGTTGTGACATGAATGGCTATCTTCTGCTTTCCAAAACAACTTGCCAGCTGTCATGCTAATGCTTTGGCCTTCATTTTTTAATTCGTTTTTAATTATCATACTTTTCTTTCATTTGCTGTATGATTGACAAGTGACTTAACAAGTATTATAGACGGACATACCCAGGCAATAATTGTTTTCAAGAAGAGGATAGCAGGTGACCTCTAAATTTCCCAATATCATTCACTGATATTGTGAACATGACAGACAAAAGCAAGGTAAATTTGGATCAGATAAATATGCATAAACTCAGTGGGAGTTTTTTGCATATATATACCTAACATCACTTACGAAACAAGAATGCCTGTAATGTTTGATTCCAGTCTGAGACTGGAGTCTAACATTTAAACTGTAGGGACATCCATACAATGTAATTCATATTTACCTGCTAAATGTTCCCAAATGCTGATCTCATTAACAGTTCTGATATGGGCATTACCTTTCAATATTCAACTTCTATTATATCTTCCACTGATAAAGGGCAGAAGATGGGATGGTCACCATCGTGCTACAAAAAACCTCAGCGCTGAAAATTGCAGTTTTTTTCTAATGAACGACACTGGAATGACCAACTGAAAGAAGGTTACACAAGTTGTCAGTGAGTGCATCACTTGTATCCCTCACAAAGATTTACCTAATCGGAGGGATTATAGGAAGATTATGTGCAGGTGATTGTAAATCTGCCAATGAGGTCAGGTATGCCATGCTCACAGAAGATTTACAATTCATTGTTAAGGTACGTGACAAAAGCTACCTGATGTATTGTCTGTATTTACTAGCGTGCTACCCTGACATCACTTTCTGCATGGTTTTTCCTGGCTATTGATTTAAAGTATGAAGGACAGAAGCAGGTCTTCATATTTAGTAAATATGAGACCAAATGAAGATGAGTGTGTGATGCAGTGTCTTCACCTGCACATTGATAGAAGCGTGCTTTGCGATCTGTACCAATACAGATCAATATACATTTAGGTTTTGGTGCACAGTGATACCAATTAGTTGTTGCATCCAGATGACTTCTTCCATACACAATAAAAATGAAAATACAATCTGGCATAAATTGTGCATCACAAGCAATAACTTGGGTTAAGAGTGCAGAACCCTCTGTAAAAGGAGGTTTCGGTCAGAAATAGGCCTACGGTATTACAGAGTACAGTAAGACAATATTGAGGAAATATAGAGGCTGTAATTTGATGACCTCTATGAAAATGCTAGCTTACTGGCTCTATTATGTCTTCAATAGTTTTTGAAGGACTGACCCTCACTAGGTATTCAGATCAGAGGCTTCCCTTTATTCTAATTTTGGCTGCTGTCATAATAAGAATGACTTCTGGTCCAAGTCAGTGCTGTAGACTGGAAGCCAGATAGACGAGCAACAGACATTTTTAGATGGGAGTCTGCAATAGCTGCTTTTATATTTTTCTTATTATATATATAATAAAAGTTGAAACTATGTACAAAGATATGCGAGTGCCTACCTCATGTTTAAATCATTTACTTTATTTCATTCCCAGATTGCTCTCACAGCATCAGATATTTAGGACCCACACGAAAGACTTGTTAGGAAAGTGATAGTGACCAATTTTTTTTTGTATAAGCAATAGGTCACCCAGAATGATATCAAGCCTTTTTACTTTCCAACTCTGAAGTTCTGGTTTGAAATAAAACACTCACTGGTCACTTTATAAGGCACAACTTACTAATACCAGGTTGAATCCACGTTTGCCATCAGAAGGCGGTTACACCGTGGTCATAAGGGGAGGGACATGGTTATCAACAATAATAAGGTTGCCTGTGACATGTAAATGATGCTTAGTTGGTACTAAAGGGCTCAAAGAAAATGCCCCCAACCATTACACCACCCCCACCTTTACCTTGAATTAATAATACAAGGCAGGATGAATCCATGTTTTTATGTTGTTGATGCCAAATTTTGACCCTACAATCTGAATGTTGTATCAGAGTTCAAGACTCATCAGACCAGGCAACATTTTTCCAACATTTTCTTGTTCACATTTGCACAGCCCTTCACATATAGGGCTGTGCAAATTTTAGCCTTATGTTCCTGTTCTTAGCTGTCAACATGGGCATCCAGTGTGGTCTCCTGCTGCTGTAGCCCATCTGCTTCAAGATTCATCATGATTCAGTGATGCTGTCCTGCATAACTCAGTTGTAGCAAGCACTAATTTAGGTGCCTTCTGCCAGCTTGAACCAGTCTATCCATTCTATTCTGATCTACTTTTTTATGACCATTCTCTGTAAACACTAGCATTGATTTTGTGTAAAAATCAGTAGTTTATATTCTGTTCCTTTAGAAACCTTCTGACCCTTTTTAAAACATTTTATTAGGTCTAGAACCGTATCTAAATAACACATATTCAGAGCACTTACAGCATGTTACACCAATTCTTGGTATAGGGGCACCATTATGTCTGTTGTTATTTTGTATTAAAAACCTGGAATGGATCTGGTACAGGTTTCAAAACATTTGCTAACAAATAGCAAATGACTTTGAAGAAATCCATTCCAGGTTTGCTGGATCTCTTAACTTCACTGATGAAAATGTTTCCTCTCCAGCCTTGGAGAGCTTTAATCAAACAGGTCCATTGACCTAAGGGAGACATTGTTCTCAATCATAGATTTAACTGTTGTTATTCTGCCTACATTCTATGTTGCATTCTAAAAGTTTAAATTTAGGTTTATGACCAGTGAACGTTACCTCTTGCCACATAGCTACCTAATCATCTAATTTTAAACTATTCTAAACCTAATCAACTAATTCTAAAGTGATGGTGTGCTTATATCCATGTGAAGACAAGTAAATCTGCCTGGGTTCAGTAAGAGTTCTGTAAAACCCAGCAGAAAATTAGCACTTAACCCCGCCAAAGTCTATAAGAGACAGATCTTTGAAAAAGGAAGGTATGGTGAGCTGGTCACTGCCATTGGGGCTTATATTAATGCAAAATGAAAAAAAATACTGTAAATTGTAAGAGAGTCTGTGGACAGTTGGTTGCCTTCTAATAAATATAGCCATGGCAGAATGTTTTGGCATCAAGCACTGTAGCATGACCTCCATGCCCAGACCTGATAGAAGCAGTAGGTACACCTAATGACCAGTAATAACTTTGCCTATGCTATGTCCTACAACCTCTTGTTAATGCTCCTAGGTGCTGACACAGATACTTCTGGCTCATCTCCTAATCCCACTTGCTTCACACCCCCAGTTGGGGAATAATTGGATGTTTTCTCCTCCCCACCCTCCTGCTGCTGCTACATATTGGACTGCCGGTACTTAGCAGTCAGAATCTATCACTGTTTGTACCCACAATCTGAAGATCTCCCACTTGATCTTGCTGCTGTCTGCATAGTAAGAAATTTTTGTGAATTTTTGTAAGTGACTTTTTGAAGTTCCTGTAGCAGTTTTATTGTGCATAAGTTTGTGTATAATTTTTTGTAGCTTAGGCATTTTTAAAAGAATGCTTTTACTGTTTTAGTTTTAATTATTATATACATTATTTTTTAGGTATTCTTAATTAAATTTGCATGTCAGATGTATAATTTGTAGCAGCTTTTCTCTCTTGGGAAAACATGAAATTTATACTACTAACATAAATTTACTGTTAGTAAAATTCACATTTCATTTAAATCAAATCTTAAAAGTTCACATTGTTTCTTAAATATTAGTTTCAAACATAAAATATTTTGAAGACAAAATTCCTCTGCACACATCTGGATTGGGTGCTCATGTTGTAATTTATACTTTAAATTGCATCCCTATATAAATGTTTCAGTTTTCACTGACCAATAACAAAAATATACTTTGTTATATCATCATTTCTAAATTGTAACTAAAACTTTGGAGCAATTTTAGCAAGTTTACAAATACCTGTTGATCTTGCCAGAAATACAGTGACCTTGACCTACACTGCCTGGGAACAAGAACCTCATCCAGTAGCCACATGAATCTGCCATGTAATGAAAATTAACCTACTCCGCCAACTCCTGAATGTGACAACTATGGTTCATTCTGCAGACAGAATAGAGAAATATGTTGACACCAAATTATAAAAATAATTGGTGAATAGAAAAATAAAAATGTTCACATCTAAAGAGTGGTAGATTGTAATAATGTGTGCATGTTTTTGGTAGATATACTTTTTGTATATAAAAGGAGTAGCATTTATTCTTCAGACTAGGTCCCATGATGAAAAATAGGCATAATAGGCTGTTCCTATATTTCTGCAAATGTTTTACGATGATTTTGATTATTTACTTGAAGCAATATAATATTTTCTATTTTTTGATCGCATTTTGTTTTTAAAACCTTAAAAAAATATCTTAGCAATGCTTTATGTCTTTCCCAATAGAAAGAAAGAAAAAGAAGCAATGTTAAACAACACACTAACAACAAAAATAGTTACACAGTAAATGACTTTCTCTCCTAGATTGTAAGCTCTTCGGGGCAGGGTCCCCTCCTCTGTCTGTATCTGTCATTTGCAACCCCTATTTAATTTACAGCGCTGCATAACATGTTGGCGCTATATTAATCCTGTTTATTATTAATAATATAAATAATATTAATATTCTATGTAGGTTTCTTTTAACTACGGTACCTGTTCTAAAGCTATAGCAGAAATGAGGGGAACACTCTCCAAGGCTTGGAAGTATTTTAAATTTTTGTCATAAGAACCAAGTGTCGTTGTTAAAGGATTTCCCCTATCCCTTGTTCTAAATATTTACTTTAGAATGATTGGATTGCCCCTTACTTTCAGTTTTAGGGATAATGTCGCCGGAACAAATAAAGGGAGTAATATATCCCTAGTGGGACACAGACAACAGTAAAAATCTGACAAAGGATAAATTTATAAACTATTCTTCTCTAATCCTGTACAATAATTTATTAGACTACATAACATTTGCTATTGTGACTAATGTGCACTTTTGAGGACTGGGTACTAGGTAGCAGAACGAGTCATTGTTTTAATAAGGTTTAAAAGGAAAAATGTAGAAAAATTCAAAAGGCTGTCAGCGAACATGCAGCAAAATTGACAGGGGAATTATTTGTAAATATACCAATAAATATACCCATTTAAAAGTCTTTTTTGTTTTCCTACTATCTCCATAGCAAAAAGGTTGTTTTACTATAGTTTTTAAATCAAAGAACTAAAACCAAAATGGTTTTACAGCATGGTTTTAGGTCCTTTCGTCATATGGCAGTAGTACTTAGCTGTGTCATTGTCTTCTTTTTCAATGTAATATGTTTAGTGCATTTTTAATCTAATGTTCCCTAATCTTGTAATCTTCTTAACACCTTATAGATACACTTCTAAATTCTGGTCTCTTTTTTACATGTTAATAGGATCATCTTAGCTCAGTAGATAAAAGAAGATGAGAAGAAAAACCAAATCAACAAGTTTATTTTTTTAAAGCATGGGCATCTTCTGCAGCACTTTACAGAGTCCATAGTCATGGTACTGTTTTTGGAGAAGCTCACAATCTCACCATAGTCAATATCAAGGTCTAAGCCCTATTTAGGGAAATACCATTAACCTACCAGTATGTTTTTGGGTTATTGGAAGGAACCCACACATACATGGGAAGAAATCGACAAAGATAGTGTTCTGGCTGATATTCAACTTTGGAACCCCAATCCTACAAGGCCATAGTTCTAGCAATTAAGCCGTGGTTGTTCCTTTTTTACATAATTGTATTATAAATTGCTATATTTTACCAGTTTATAACATTAAAAAAACGATTACGGAATTTTAATTTTTTTTAACACCCCTCTGGTTAGGTAGAGGCTTAAGAGATCTAAAAGTTTTGTATTTTACTGTTCCCCTCCTTATATTGCAAGAAGTTATGAACAAATCTAAAGATGTAGAAAATGCCTGATGTAGAGACTTATCTGAATGTATGCAGAACTGGCTGATCCACAGAGAATGATGCAGGCAATTTCAAACCATTATTTTTGATTATTTACTTGATTCTGTCCAGAATGGAACAATCTGCATGCATATATTCAGATAAATTAAATAGCTACAGTTCATCTTTTTTCCCTATCACAAGGGTCTCATTCACGCAATGACTGTTCACTGTGTTTTTCAAATGCACATGTGTTGCCATGCATTGTATTCATCAGCCCATTCATTTAAATAATGTTCCCAATGTACCTCATTGCACAGAATGCTTTGATCCCTATTTATAAAACTGTGAATCAGAAAGTCCCTCAATCATTCCAGGTCCAATGTCAGATTCCCTGTTTTGTGTTTCTGCTTGCTGTGCTGCAGTGTGTTGATAAGGTTCATTTAAGGTTCCACTAACCTTGTATTGCATTACCTCACCAATTTCTGCACATACTAGCAAGAATGAATCCTAATGCAAGTTTTTGTCATTTATACATTTATATGACTCAGGAGTTGGCAAACAGAATAGGACAGATCTCGCTATATATAAAAATTTGAAAACATCATATTAAAAATCACTTTAAAATCGACATTTTTTTATAAAATATATGCTAACATATACACTTTAGTTTCCTTTGGGGCACTAAAAAATTACTTAGGCATGCAAAAAAATGTGATATCCCACAACAAGATACTATATGTTCATATATGTAAAAAGCCAAGTTTCTAAACAGTCTCTAACCCTTTCTTTGCTAACAGATCTCCAAGACCAGGTACTATGAGTGGAGAAAGAAAGTCCCGATCTGTTATCTACAAGAAAACCTCCCGTGATAAGGCGGTAAGAATATCTAACTATGCAGCACAATTTTATTAGCGTGATAATATTTATTTGGCAGATAGTTTTGCATTGAATTAGGATAAGTTAAAAACTCCTTGTTGTTTTAACATCTATGTCCCATTAGTTAGATTTATTTTTACTTTATGTCCTGAATACACATCAAGAAGTAATAGGAAATCACTTGAGGTGAGAAATCATCTCTCCATTAGTTGTTCTGGTATGTTGTTCTGGGGGTGTTTAAAACTAACTAGCTCCAACTGCAGCACCATAAAATACCTAAAATGTATATGGAGATTTTTCAGATATCAGCCTAATTTTCTACTATAGCCTTTATACAAGAAGAAGGATCCACATCTGGCACCTTAACACCTTATCACCTGTGGTGATGTTTATGGTCCTTATCTATTGCTATATTCCAACAAACCTGGAATAAACTTCTTATCCAGGATTGAAAACATTTGCAATAGCAATTGCCTTTGAAAAGATCTATTCCAGGTTTGCTGGATCACCCTGGATGAAAGTGTATCCTCTGCAGTATTGGAACATTGGAAAGCTTTAATAAATCAGACCCTTAGAATTCAGATATGAATGTGAAATACAAGCTTAACATTTTGTAATAAACAAATAAACAAGTCATTGATGACATGTCTTTAATTTGTTTTCATTTACAATGTTTGCTCAATATCCCCAACAATTTTAAGCCTACTAAGATTGCGAAGAAATAACAATGGTACACAATTTTGGGGCCACAATAGCCATTGCATACATTACATACTTGATGAGCTCAACCAAAAAAAAAAAGCTGATCCCCACGCTACAAAAGAGGTGTAGAAGCTGACAATTCTGTGTGGGAAAAGAAACTATAAATTATTTTTAAATAGAAAATATTTTTATTGTTTTTGTTTTACTTTTAAAATGTTATTGGTAAATTTGTAATTTTTGCATTATTGCCAAGCTATCATTGCAATATCCAGCTTCTCATACAGCATTTTGCTTTTTAGTCCCACAAATTCTGTATAAAATTCACAAGTTTAGATCCAGGTAGAAATCAAGGTAAAAATAGGCCAAGTAAAAAAGTACTCTTTTAATAAGTGCCACATACATTCTGACCAAATTTAAAATTATTACATCATTATCATTGACTAATATAAAAATGTATTCACTAATATATTATTAAAGTATTTTAAGTAAATCATAGGAATATAAAGTGTTTGATACAATGGTAAAATTTTTATGTTTATGTTTGTGTTGAATAGTAATAAAGTGTTCCTTTTTTTTACATACAGGTGAGTGTATATCTTGGTAAGAGGGATTATATTGATCATGTAGAGTCTGTGGAACCAGTGGGTAAGTTAATTGTTTACAAAAAGTTGGCAGAATGTTTTTGTGCAATGTTTTATTGTTGACATGTACATTATTAATTTACAACTTTAAAAATATTGTTAAAAAAAATGTACTTACTTGTATTGCAGATGGTGTTGTCTTTGTGGATCCTGATCTTCTTAAAGGAAAAAAAGGTATATATCCAAAGGATTAAAATGGATTACCATGATAAACTGCATGATAGGTCATGTGAGGATTTACTCATTTATGTATGAATTATGTACGCTGGATTCTTTCAAAGTTCAAATCAAAATGTACTTTAAATTGGCTAAATACATATCCGGTAAAACATACAATTTGTGGCATTTATTGATGCTATTTTTTTAACCAAAAGTCAGTAATATTTGATATTTCCTGCCATTTGCTAGAAACTTTTTAAAATTATCTTCTTTCACTTTTTCTCCATGTTATAATAAAAACCAAAAGAAAATAGAGTGTGCAAAGGCTTACAATAAAAATGCTGCCCCCCTACCAACATGCTGCACAAAATGAACCTTGCTTTTTATATAGATCCAGTGGTCTCACTAGAGAGGTCCAGTATGCCCCTTGCTATGTTAGACCAATAGATCTGCAATCAGAATAGCTCATGCTTCTGTATGATTAAAGAGCTCTAGTTATGTTAGATATGGGTCCCTGCAGGTATACTATATACAGATATATACTACTTCCACACAGGGATCTAGGTTTTTTGGCAGGTAAAGGCTTTTTTGATTCCAGCTGTGGTTTCCTTCTACAGAAACTTTGCATCAACAATCATTAGGTTATTCTACCCTGCACAATACCCCAAGCATCAATTATGAAGTTATTGGATTGACCCAATTCCCATGTTAATAATTTTGTAAATTATCTGTTTCTTTTCTATACTCTTTTTACAGTGTATGTTACCCTAACATGTGCATTCCGCTATGGTAATGAGGATATTGATGTTATTGGCTTGACCTTCCGCAAGGACCTCTACTTTGCACGTACGCAGGTGTATCCACCTGTAGAAGATGTAAAATGCCTCACAAAGGTCCAGGAGCGGCTAATGAAGAAGTTGGGAAATAATGCATATCCTTTCTTGGTTGCGGTAATATAATATTTCTCCTATTTTAGTTTTGAACCGAAAATATTCCAGCAGTGGTTGAATGCTTATTTTGTTTTCTTCCCCAATTATAGTGCCACCTTGCAGTGCTAGTCACTATCCCACTAACACAGTACAACTGTTTAAAACACAAATTCCCTGGGTTGCTATGTGCTTCCTTCATCATTTACAGTTGTTTAGATCTCAGACAGGTTAAGGAACACGATTATGTCTATTTTTGTATACGTCTGTATACTGGTTTTGTGCATTAATTATTATTTATTTGTTTAATATTTTATATTCTTGATGACACTTATTTTTGTTTTGTATAACACCTTTAGTGTACAGAGTCTGTCAAAGACATAATTAATTATTTAGTTTATATTTAACTACAATTAGAAACAGTCTTCTTGAAAGGAAATACTTATTGCTGTTCTTAAGCCCTATACATATGTTAGACAGACATGGTTCTGTTCTACTGGGCCTGATTTATTAAAGCTCTCCTGGGCTGGAGAGGATACAATTTCATCAGTGAAGCTGTGTGACCCAGCAAACCTGGAATGAATTTCTTAAAAGTCATTTGCTAATTGTTAGCAAATGTTTTCAATGTTGGACCAGATCCATTCCAGGTTTTCTGGATCACCCAGCTTCACTGATGAAAGTGTATCCTCTTCAGCCTTGGAGAGCTTTAATAAATCAGGCCCTTTAGAAGGGAGCGGAGATGACAAGCAAGTTTCACCTCACTTTGCTCTCCTTCTTAGGAAAGTAGTCATAAATGTTTAGTTTATCAATACATGATGGTGCATTGAGGGACAGCTGTATCAGTGTTAGAGTTTTGTCCCTGATGATCACAACTGTTTGGCCCTGGTGACAACATAGCTAGAGTCTTTTGAAAAGAATCTTGTGCTCTGGCATCTCTGTTATGTGCTAATTTGTTCAATGGACAGATAATAAAAATTAGTTTAAAAAAAAAACTTATTAACCCCAAGGCATTATATTTCTGTTTAAAGGTTGAGTCTACGATGTTAGTTCTCTAAGTTTGAAGAAACACTTTAAGCTGTCTGATGGTTTTCATTTTTTTAAAATTTTTACATATAGTTTGAAAAATACATAAAATTAAATATTTCCTAATTTTCTGTGTTTCTTGCAGTTTCCTGATTACCTACCATGCTCAGTGTGTCTACAGCCAGCTCCATCAGATGTTGGCAAGGTGAGGGGAAACTATATGCTACATTCTATTGTATAAATATAAATCTAAAAGTAGGGCCAAATGAGTTCTCCTTTTTTGTCTGATAATAATGGAGGCCCTAAAAGGAACCAAATAATGAAGAAAAAAGGAAAACAACATTGTAAAAGCATATGAAAGCAAATGATGTAGCTTTTTATATGTGGATATTTGTACATAAAATTATATGCAGAGATAAACTATAACATATGGTCAGTCATGCACTGATGTTTTATCATACTTACATTAAGGCATGCGGCGTGGACTTTGAGATTAAAGCATTTTCAACTACCAACTTAGATGACAGAATTCACAAAAAGTGAGTCAATTATAATTTGTGTTATATGTATCAACTTGCACTTAGATTTGTATATTTCTTTTTGTACAAAATGTGCTGAAACCATAAAAATCAAGTAAATCAGGTAAAACTGAACACTTTTTTGTAACTTTAGTTGCAATGAAATGTTAACTTTAAGTATGAAGACAAAGGATAGTAAAATAAGTGTTCTCACTTTGCCGAAATTTCCTAAAAGAATTAAAACACTTACAAACTTTTTAGTTTAAATTTGTTGGAGACAATTGTGTGGTATTTATTGGTTAAATTCACTTGAAACAGCTCCTAAATGTTCCTTGAAACTAACCTGAACCCGGTCTTTTGAGGGAAAATCTCCTCATTATCTGTAAAAATAGTATATAGATTTGGAGAAAGACTTTAACCCTAACTGCATGCTACAACAATATCCCTATCCCTAATGCTAACCCTATCCTATTTTTATAAAGTCATGTGATTTCTATGTCAACACTGAAGTGGTGATCACAGGGCTTTATTTTACAACAAAAATGTAATTTTCAAGCAAATTTTGTCTAACCAACCTAGATAGTAAAAAAATGGGATATTTCAATGCAAAATAAGTTTCACTAACTCCCTACTCTGATTTCTAATACAAATCAGTATGCAGTTCAGTTATCTAGGGCATTGTACGTGCAAAACGTTACACATGGCCCTACTACATCTTTTAAGTAATATAAGTTATAAATCAAAGATTTTGCAAACAAGGTAATGATTATTAGAACACAGATCCATGTTCGAGCTAAAAAACACTAAATTTTCTTAAGTGCTACATGAGCAAGGGTTGTAAATCCTTTGATATCTGTATTCTTGCCAACTTTCTCCTGTTTTAGATAGACAATCAACTCTGTAATTCAATAAACACCCTGGGGTTTAATTGTTCTTTGATTCCCAAAACCACTACCTGATCAAGTTCCTAATGAATTAGATCTAAATTCCACCTGATAACTTTTCTTTTAGTATAAACTGTTAAAAATATTTGTTACACATGTGTAATATTATTGTACAATGTGTAAAACAGCTTTGTTAACTTTACTTTGGCTTCCAACAAACTGTAGAATAGTGGTTACATTTATAGCCAATGTCCACAAATTATGTCAACTAATTGATTTTGAACATTTTTTATTTTTTAGGAACTCTGTGCGACTACTGATACGAAAAATCCAATATGCCCCTGACCAGCCTGGACCTACACCTCGTGCAGAGACCTCCTGGCAGTTCTTTATGTCAGACAAACCTCTGCACCTGACAGCTTCCTTGGCAAAGGAGGTAAGAGTGAATTTAGTCAAAATATATATTATATAGTATAGTATATTTTGGTATATATATATATATATATATATATATATATATATATATATACACTGTATTTTGGTATATTTTATAGTAAATAGTATTTTTCTTTTTTTCTTTCTTTCTTTTAAACATTCTTTAATAATTTATTTCAAAGGGATACAGAAAATAAAAATAGGGATAGAGAGGCAATAGTGCAATAACAATAACAACCAATAAATAACAATCAAAAATGTGCAAACTTTGCAATTGCATGTAAAATAAGTCATTCAATTACAGTACATACCAAAAACCAAACCAAAAACCTTTAAACTGACTTGTAAATTTTTAAAGTGGACACATGTGTGGAATAAAAGGGTACGGGGGGGATATGCCCTACCAGTAGGAAACTGCCGGGTTAAGGGAGCCTCGCAAATATGAGTGTAGGGAAACTCTTGTCTGGAGAGAGGGTGGAGACGAGGAAACAATGTCTCATTTCAGAACACTAGTTTCAGGTAAAGTAGTCATGATATTCATTGCTTGTCATGAATTAAGACCAATAGAACCATGTGATGGCCACTTTTCTGCTGATACCCCGAATGGAGGTGGTAAGGTCCTCCAAATGGTAGATTTCGTTAACTCTGTGTATCCATAAACGAATCATGGGAGGCTCAGGGCTTCGAGGTTGCAGCTATAATCAGATGTCTTATTACGGATGATTTGTATATTTTTAGGGGGAACGAGTTGTGTTGCAGGAGGAAGAATGCCGGGGCACCACCAGCAGCGATCTGACATGTTAGGAAGGATGTGGTGGAGATTCTCTGGGGTGCAGTACCATCGTGAGACTAGCTTATAGCAGGTTTCTTGAAACCTGCTGCTTATGAACGCCTTATGGGCCCAGTGCAGAATAGGCTCTTTTTGTTCTGCAGAGAATGTGAGGCCTAGGTCTGTTTCCCAGGATTGGAGAAACATAGGCTTGTATTCCGAGGGTGAGGACTGTAAAAGGCCATATACAATGGACAAGGAATGTTGAATACCTCCCCTTGCCTGTACACAGTTGTTCGAAGGGAGTTAAAGGTCTGCTAAAAGTCAAGGCTGGTTGGAGAGTTTGCAAAATATGTGAGAGTTGTGGAGATCTCCAAAAAGTCCAGACCAAATTCTCCTGAGCAATCCCCCAATTCCTCTCGCCTTGTCCATCTACCCGAACAAATGAAATGTTTTGCTCTACAGATACCTATAGAGAGTAGCACCAGAAACTTCCATCCCCCACCCCTGGGGGGAAGGATGGTTTACCCAGGATAGGGAAGAGGGGCGATGGAGAAGGCGAGAGAAACGTTCCTTACCGCTATAAACGCTATAATCGATAAACGTTCCTTACCGCTAATTGCCAGGTATAGCCCACCATAGGGTGGGACTTAATGTGGGGCAGGACCACTAAGGCTAGCCATGGCAAAAGGTTCAGGGGTGTTCGGCAGACAGTTTGCTCAATTGACACCCATTGTTTAGAACCCGCATTTCGACACCAGTCCAAAACTCACATCAAATGTACAGCTAGGTAGTAATGAAACATATTTGATACTCCCAAGCCTCTTTCAGAATTGGATCTCATAGGTAAAGTTCTGCAGAATCTAGGGGCTTGATGCCACCCCATATAAAGTATATTTCTTTTTTACTTATATCAGTTAGTTACATAATGAATTACAACTAGTCAGTCAGTGGCTTTTTGAATGTTTTCCACTTTAATATATGCTGATATATACTACCAAATGCTCAAAGTACTCCTTGAGCAGACATGCTAGACTTTAGATTACATTTGCTTTCTTTATGTATCTATGTTCTATAGGAACAGAGGGCTATTTCTATGTTTGACCGTTTTGACATATTCCTTGTGGGTTGTGGGTGAAGCCATTGTAAGCTTCCATGCACACACATGAGCACACAAGGTCATATAAGTTTTCCATTTTTCAAATCAGTTTCACAGACTCAGTGGACCTGATTTATCAAAGCTTTCCACTGCAAAAAATATACTGTAATGGGTGAAGCTGGGTGATCCAGCAAACATGGAATTGATCTAGTGCAGGACTGAGAACATTTGCCAAATAATAGCAAATGATTTTAGGAAATCCATTCAAGGTTTGCTTCATCACCCAGGTTACCCCATCAGACCCATTCAGACCTATTCGTCTATCTTTTGCAGTCTTTGACAGCTTTGATAAATCACTGAGTCTATGTTACTGATTTATCAACTGATTTGAAAAATGGAAACCATCAGGCCCAGCGTGATTACATTATAATGTAACTTCCTCAGAAATACCATCTTAAATGTAAACTCTATCCTGCCATCATTTCTCCTACCTGCAGGTGTTTTATCATGGAGAACCAATTTCTGTGGCTGTAACTGTGACCAACAATTCAGAAAAAACAGTGAAGAAAATATCTGCTTCAGGTAAGCTGTCTGAACAAAAAATCTTAGTAATATAAGGGATAATGAAACAGAAAAAAAAAAAATACTTGGGGTACTTACGCAGTTTTAAGCTAGAAAATACCTAACTGAAAGAACATGACCTAAGCTTTTACTGAAAACTGGCAAAATAAGAAAGACATCCACTTTAGATATCTTTTATAATTGGACATGGGGAATGTATCCTTTTTTTAAAGGAAAATCTTATCTTCCTCCTCCTTTGCTGCTGCATAGGCTGGGTAAAAGGAAACACTAGTTGAGCAAAGGAGGGCTAAATGGATGGGGGGCAAACAGCAACATTACCCCTGGCTGGAAATACAGTAAGCCACATTTTAATGTAAAATATTAAAAATAGGCAACAATGGGGCCCTTTCAAATTTTGTTATTGCAAGTAAACACTGGAATGGGAGATCAATTAAATCTAGAAAAAAAAGGGACTTGTGCTTAACTGTTTGCTGGGTTTTACTCACATGTGAATTTTGATAAAAATGTATAACATCCATAAAAAATCTATAGGTAGTAAATTATCTGCTACCAATGTAGCATGAGTACAAAAACTCAAAAATAATGACAAGTGTGAACATATGTTCCTCTAAAAATTGGTCAAAAGGTAGAGTGTAAAGTTTTTCATATGAATATGTGGTTAGAGCCATCTGAAATTTAAGAAGAAAAAGTTCCCAAGCACAGATGATAACTATAAAATTATTTTAGTTTTTTTATATTTCCTCCAATTTACAGGATATTCAATTCCTGAAAAAAGCAAGGCCCCCACAACCTGCATCAATGAGGCACTAAATTGTAAAACAAATTGTACATCTTTATTTTAAATATTTTATTGTCTTTTTTTGTGGTAAAAAAATTATAGTAATGTGTTTGCATTTAATTTAGCCAGACAGTTTACAGTGAATTAACAAAAATGACAATTACATTATCATAAGAGTTTATTACTGACTACACCTAACTTTTTTCTTAGCCTAAAGGAAGGCATTGATCGCACTGTGATGGGAATCTTAGTGGATTACAAGATTAAAGTGACTCTTACTGTCTCTGGGTAAGTTATAAAAATTGTATTTTTTATCTAATTTGGACTTTATGTAAATAAAAAAGGGTATTGCCATACCCTCTAGCTATTTAATTGGAATTTTAGAGACCCAGAGTAAGCAAACTATAAACAATTCCATCAACAAAAGTGTACAGGATGTGAAGGGGTGATAACAGTGACGTAATACTGCACTAACAGGCAGGAAAGCAGTTTTATATATAAAAATGTGTCACTATCAACCACATGATGTGTACAAAGCCATGTGCTGACTGTGGAGGTAAATTCCCAATAATGCCTAATCAGAAATCTTGCATAGGTAATAGGTTACCTATGGGGTATTTTTTTTATGTAGACAGGCTCCTAATTTCCACTGGTTCACTAACACAAGAAGTAAGGAGGAAGGCACAACCTGATTGGCTTCCAGTGCATATACAGGAAACAGTAGGCTGATACTAGGATAAAGTTGGGCATCTACCCTATTTTTATTTAAAACAAATTCAATATATATATATATATATATCTGCTTAGAGTTAAGCTTCACATTTTAAAGAAGTTTAGTCATTTAGATTGGCCTACCTTGTCATAGGCCTTGTATGCAAAATTGCAGGCTTCTTTCTAAATGATCTATAACCGTTTAAATGAGCTATGCTTGTTAAATCCATAATTAACCAATTTTCTGTTTTCTCCCCTATCTGGCAGCCTTTTGGGAGACATAACTTCCAGGTATAAATCATTATAACATTGGGCACCCTGTTTACTAAAGAGATGTTTGTAGTCCAGGATTGTTAAGCTCAGGCTGGAAATGTGGCTGTTTTGCCTTTGCTGAAAAGGCTTATTTGTTAGAAGACTTTTGGATTTGTGATGGATTTATGAGTTATAAATGGTTAATTAGCTTTCTTCAGCTTGGACTCTGCTTACAAAGCTAAATAACTTAAGCGGGAATGTAAACATGCTAGCACTAGCAGAAAAAATACCTTCTATAGTCAAATAAAACATTGCATATATTTTATATTCAGGCAGCTTTGAATTTAAATCTAATTTTGTTTATGGTTGTGTTGGCAAGCTGAGGAAATACTTAACAGCCTTTGTAACAGCAAACTTTGTGACTCTAAAGCAGCTTCTGCTCCGACCACTGGGATTACAGCTACCCCAGAAAGTCAAAATTCTCAATGTTCTGCCCTAAGGACTCAATGCGAAGTCTTTAGGGCACAATATATATGTGCGTACCACACTAGCAGAACCATGTTGCACTACTTGTCCATGCCTTGTGCGAATGGCTGTCACACAAGCTGCATGTTCTTAAACTGTAACCAACCACAACAGACATATGTAAGATAGAGGAACTGCATCCCCAACAACACTACAGTAATTGTACACATATATTGTATTTGGTATCATGATAGTTAGTAGAATACTTAACTGTGCATGTAGAGTTTTATTTTATGTTACACCTGAGTTTTATATTTTGTTTTGCTCTTCACAGTGAGGTTTCAACGGAACTCCCTTTCATCCTTATGCATCCTAAACCAGACAGTGGAGGTAAGGAATAGTTTCAAGTCAACAGTAATGAGCTAAAACCATAAAATGGATAAGGAAAAAAAATTAATACATTCCAAAGTAGTACATGCAGTGTAACTAAGACCAATAAATTACTTTGGGTGCTGCTTTTTAAGGCTAATGATAAATGTGCCTTACCAAAAAGAACAGCACCAATTATAGAACCAAGTTGTGTTACATGTTTCATGATAGTAATTCATACAAAGATTCATAGATGTGTAAAAGGCAATGATATCAATATTCTTGTTTAATACAAACTTTTGGAATGTCTTTTATCAGAAAATTTATATTACATATCATATTCATATATGACATATATCTCTATAATATTCATACATGTTTCTGAATCCTAATTTTCCTATGTTTTTTTTTATTTTTTATTACAACACAATGACAGCTAAGGAAAGGTAAGAAACCATAAATATTGCCATTTTCTTCACTGATTGCTCTTTTTTATGTGCCATATGAGTCAATATAAGATTTTACAGCTTACAAAGTGGAGAAATGCTTTTTATTTTAATGCACAATAGTTTGATTGTATTGGTATCCCAAATATGAAAAAAGTCAGGCATGGTTTTAGTATTTAAAATTGTGGAATGTAATAATTATTTAGTATTGTATCAACAATTTGGACATTTTAAACTAGTATGTGAAACAAAAGAAAAAGATTGCAGAGAAAGGCTTTTAGATGGCACTCATATAGTACAAATTTTACAGTAAAAACATACTTTTATTTGATCTACACACAACTATAACGTGTTTCAACAGACAAAAACAGTGCTAAACATTATTACGAGGTATAACAATATCGCTTTTGTTTGTTTGTTTTCATTTGTTTCAACAGCCAAACAATGAAGAAAAAATGTATGGGGGGGGTTTGTGTTTAAACCTTAAATTGCCTCACCTCCACTAGATCTCCAATCCTGGAGTAAAGCTCCTGTGATTTTAGCCTTCAGATATTCATCCATGCATCCTTTTTCTAGCTTTTCTCTCAACAAACTGCTTTCTGTCAGAGCTATAAAAAATGGATATAATTTATATAGAAGTTTTAAAGGGATGCACCTAAAGTGGCAACATCTCAATTATTGAATACACCAGGTACAACAAAAGAGCCCTCATGGCCAGAATCTATGAAGAACAACATGATGCTGCCAAAAAGCACCTATAAATTTGTCACTTGAAACAAAATATTTATTCACAGCTTGCCCATAGCAACATGCAAATCAAATTAGGATATTGAATGGACACATAACAGATTTGATAAAATCAAAAAAATTCACTTATAACCCTTGGATTTTTTTCAGTCCGATCTTGTTTAGGATTGTTGAGTTGTAAATGTAATTTTAATCACTCATACTGCATTGTTGTGTTTTTTTTGGCGTGTGATACAACATAGCTATTGCCAAGGCCAGCCTCAGCAGTTATTTCAACATATGTAAAGTAAACATTTCATTGCTTTGCCATTCTGTTTTTCAATTCCATTTGTAAATGCTTTTGATAAATGTCCATAACATTTTTTGTTTTTACTCTTACACAGTGAGCAGGAAGAAGATCTTGTATTTGAAGATTTTGCCCGTGATCAACTTAAAGACGAATTGCAACCTGAAGAGAAAGAGGAAGAAGAAGAAGATGAGAAATGAGAGGAGATTCAAACTTTCATTATCCTTAATGTATATTGCTCTTTGTAACTTTCATTGCAGCTTGTAATACCCCTTTTTCACAACATAGGATACATTGAAAAGAGGAAGAAGGCCAGAATAGATTACAGAATAAGTTAATGCTGTATATTCAATGTGGATGTTTTATCAGAGCTGATAATTACATGTGTATAATAAATGGTGGTATTGTCCTAAACGCATTAAACATGAGAAGTAGAAACAGGTGAGACTTTCTCTGAACATTTATGAAGATAGGAATACATGATGTGCTACAATTAAAAAATAAAGTAACTTTTTTTTTAACAATTTAGTCATGTGAAAAAAGAATACCTCATAGAACTGATTTTTCAACATGTTTGAATAGGCAAACATTAGATCTGCTTTCAAACAGTGCCTACAAATAAAGGTGATATACCTAAATAAAACAATATTATCCATAGATGTAATCTATAATTATCCAGAATCTGGTGCTGCCCTCTTAGCAGGGCCACATTGTCTTCTTTAAACAGGCACACAATAATTTTTTATTTAACCAGTAACTACAAATAAAGGTGATAAATTAGAACAATAACAAATGGAAAAAAAACCCCACCCCACCGACAACAAACACACACCGATGTCACGGGAACTCCCCTGGTGACTCATCGTGTGCAGAAGACGCTGGAGGAAGAAGGAAGAAGACAGGGATCGTGGCGATAAACAGGGCGGGACACGGGCGGAACAGGTAAGGCTGTATTTACTATTACTTCCCATAGGTTTACCTACCCCGATTGTGACTCAGGGTAACCACTTTGAGCAACTTTTTTCTACCCAGAATAACACACGGGGTTACTGCTAGGTAGGTTAAAGTCAATAGGCCGACTTTAAACATTAATAGTAAAACCCTATGCATGTTAGAACCCCACACATTTGCTGGGTATGTGTAGGAGAACAGTGGCAACAAGGAATGAATACTAACGTTCCAAAAGACCTTGTGGTTTTCCAGAAAATGGCAGATAGCGTGACAGAAGGCAAATAGGATTTTTGCATGATGGACAGCTTCCAGAAGGCAGCATAAACATTAGCACATTGAGAAAGGGTGGCGCTACATGTGAACTCAACCCACTAGCAACACTCTCAACCACATGCATTGCTATTTACGCACCCCTATTTAATTTATATAGCTGCATAATATTTTAACTTTATATAAGTCCTGTTTATTAATATTAATAATAATAATATTATTATTATTATTATTAATAATAATAATAATATTATTAATAATAATAATATTAATTGTTAGCTGGCATCATGACCTGGATGACGTGTTAGGAATGCCACCCATAAAGTTGTGGTTTTCCAGAAAATGGCAGGCACAGTGACAGCAGGCAAATAGGATTTTTGCGTGATGGACAGCGTCCAGAAGGCAGCATAAACATTTGGACATTGAGAAAGGGTGAACTTAACCCACTAGCAACAGTCTCTGCTGTCAAAACACCAGAAGATTACATTGCTATTTAATGTACGCACCCCTATCTAATTTATGTGGCTGCATGTAAATCCTGTTTATTAACCTCCTGGGCGTTTCACTGATATCTGGATTTCTGTACCAAAAACTGATTTTCATTAAAAAAAAAAATTTTTAAATTGTAGACCTGTAACATACAGAAATTTGAACAAACAAGGGTCCAATAGATTGTGTGTTTCAAACTTTTATATAATAAAGTTTGAAACACACAATCATGTAAAAAAAATATTAACTTTAATAATAAAATTAAATAAAAAACACAAAAATCAGCTTAACCTTCCTAGAAGTAACCCGAGTGTGACTTGAGGTAGAAAAAAGTTGCTACAAGTGGTAACCCCGAGTCACACTCGGGTTATGTAAACCTATGGGAAGGTAATAGTAAATGGAGACTTACCTGATCCTCCGGCATCCCACGCCGTCCAGCTCCACGATCCCTGTCTTCTTTCTTCCTCCTTCTTCCTGCTTCTGCATCCGATGAGTCCCTGGGGAGTTCCCGCTGACGTTGGTGCGTGTACGTTGCTGGCGGGGTGGGGCGGGAAATTCAAAATCCATTTGCATTGCATTAAGTATAAAATAACTGTATTAAATGCAATACATTGGATTTTTATGTGTAAAAGCAGTACATCGTTTTCAATAACATTTATTTTACAATATATAAAATAGTATGAGTATAATGTGTTTTTTTTTTTAAATATATAGATTTTTTTAGTTTATTCAATTTATTGTTTTTACATGATTTTGTGTTTCAAACTTTATTATACTCATACTATTATATTATACTGTAAAATAAAATTTAATGAAAAACAATGTACCGCATTTAGACATATAAAACCGTAAAGAAATGAACCACTAGGGAGGTTAAACAAGAATGTATGAATAAATACAAAAATACTAAAAATGCAATAATTCTGTATACTGTATAGTACTATATTTTTCTAAAACACCTCCCTAGTGTGGTAAATTTTAAAACAGAGTCCAACGTCACATAGACGTTCTGAAGACAGAAGACGTCTCGGGGGGAGCTGGAAGGACAAGGTAAGTGTTTTTCCTCAGTTGTAATCTGATTATAATACAATGTATGTATGACAATCAGATTGCACTGTAACGCTTGTTTCTATTTGTAGCTAGCCCGAACCTGGTTTGGGGTAAAAGCTTTCAGCCAGTTTTCTTACCCCAAACCAGGCTCGGGGGAACTGCCCCGGGGGTTAATAATATTAATTGCTAGCCCACATTATGACCTAGATCACATGTGTTAGGAATGCCACCCATAAAGTTGAAAACAAGTAGTGCAGTGACATTAGGCAAAAGGATGGAGTACCAGAGACAGAGCATGGGTCAGCGACAGCAGTAGCAGTGTGTGGACTCTGGTCAGCTATCACCAGGTGGACCGCATTGGTAAGTGTCTTGGAGAGCTAGGTGTAGTGCATCATTAATACCACAATACAATTTTTGTGAATAGAGTACTGACCGGCAGCAGCAGGAGGAGGCAGCGGGTCCAGAGACGGAGCAGGGACCGCATTGGTAACTGGCATCTGAAGCTGGGTGTAGTGCATCTTCAATGCCACCCACCCAGAAGTGTGTAATACAATTTTAGTGAATGGAGTACTGACAGGCGGCAGCAGCAGCAGCAGCAGGAGGAGGTGGTGGGCGCTAAGACGGACCGAGGACCGCATTGGTAACTGGCATCTAGAGCAGGGTGTAGTGCATTGACAATGTCACCCACCCAGAAGTGTGTAATACAATTTTAGTGAATGGGCTACTGACAGGCAACAGCAGAAACAGCAGGAGGGGGAGGCAGTGGACCCTGAGAAGCAGTGAGGACCGCATTGGAAACTGGCATCTAGAGCTGGGTGTAGTGCATCGTCAATGCCACCCAGAAGTGTACACGTTTAGTGAATGGAGTACTGACAAGCGGCAGCAGCAACAGCAGGAGGACACGGTGGGCCTTAAGACGGAGCGGCAAACTCATTGGTAACTGGCATCTAGAGCTGAGTGTAGTACATTGACAATGCTACCCACCCAGAAGTGTGTAATACAATTTTAGTGAATGCAGTACTGACAGGCAGCAGCAGCAACAGCAGGAGGAGGAGGCGATGAGCCCTGAGAAGGGGCAGGGAACGCATTGCTAATTGGCAGCTAGAGCTAGGTGTAGTGCATTGTCAATGCCCCCCGGAAGTGTAAAGTTTTAGTGAATGGAGTACTGACAGGCAGCAGCAGCAACAGCAGGAGGAGGAGGCGATGAGCCCTGAGAAGGAGCAGGGACCGCATTGGTAACTGGCATCTAGAGCTGTGTGTAATGCATTGTCGCAGCAGTAGGCGGAGGCGGTGGGCCCTTAGATGGAGCGGATACCGCATTGGTAACTGGCATCTAGAGCTGAGTGTAGTACATTGACAATGCCACCCACCTAGAATTGTGTAACACAAATTTAGTGAATAGAGTACTGACAAGCAGCAGCAACAACATCAGGAGGAGTAGGCGGTGGGCCCTAAGACGGTGCGAGGACTGCATTGATAACTGGCACCTAAAGCTGGGTGTAGTGCATTGTCAATGGCACCCAGAAGTGTACAGTTTTAGTAAATGGAGTGCTGACAGGCAGCAGCAGCATCAGCAGGAGAAGGAGGAGGAGGCGGTTTGCCCTGAGACGGAACGTGGACCGCATTGGTAACTGGCATCTAGAGCTGGGTGTAGTACATTGACAATGCCACCAACCCAGATGTGTATAATACAATTTTAGTGAATAGAGTACTGACAGGTTGCAGCAGCTGCTGAGGAAGAAGAGCCTGCTGTACTTGAGGCTCCTGAGACCCAGTCCACAATACTCTCTACATGACATGCCTGTATGATTGTATTCCGCCCTCCCAATACATCTACCAGCATACTGGTGATCTGCACACATCTCAGACTTGCTTGACCACTTGTGCTGCTGCCTCTAACAGTTTGCTGCTGCTTCTGTCCTACAGTGGCGGACTCCTGGGGAGTATGCCCCATGCCAGATGCGGCAGGTTGCCCAATGCCACGCCTTCCCCTGCATCTACCGCTCATCTTTTAGTTATTCAAGGTATCAAACACTGAAATATCTGTCTTTTTTTAAACAGTAGGAAAGAGGATTATTTTTATGAACTCTCTTCTTTAGTAAATACCAAGAGGTATTAAACACTGAGATATCTGTATTTTTTATGTAGGACAGAAATTTTTTTTTACCAAACGCTCTTCTTTGGTAAACAGCAGGAGGTATCAAGCACTGAAATATCTGTATGTTTGATATAGTAGGACAGATTTTTTTTCCCCCCAAATGCTCTTCTTTGGTAAATAGCAAAAGGTATCAAACACTGAAATATTTTTATTTGTAGTTTTTACATTGTAGGACACAAATTTCTTTTTCTCAAACACTCTTCTTTGGTAAATTGCAAGAGGTATCAATCACTGAAATATCTATATTTTTTACATAGTAGGACAGAATTTTTTTTTACCAAACGCTCTTCTTTGGTAAATAGCAAGTGGTATCAAACGCTAAAATATCTGTATTTTTTATATAGTAAGACAGAATTTTTTTTTACCAAACGCTCTTCTTTGGTAAATAGCAAGAGGTATCAAACACTTAAATATCTGTATTTTTTATATAGTAGGACAGATTTTTTTTTTTACCAAATGCTCTTTATTGGTAAATAGCAAGAGATATCAAACACTGAAATATATGTATTTTTTATGTAGTAGGACAGAATTTTTTTTTTTACCAAACACTCTTTTTTGGTAAATAGCAGGAGGTATAAAACACTGAAATATCTGTATTTTTTATATAGTAGGACAGAATTTTTTTTCCCAAACGCTCTTCTTTGGTGAATAGCAAGACGTATCAAACACTAAAATATCTGTATTTTTTATATAGAAGGACAGAATTTTTTTTCCCAAACGCTCTCCTTTGGTTAATAGCAAGAGGAATCAAAGACTGAAATATCTGTATTATTTTTAGAGTAGGACAGAAATATTTCCAAATGCTCTTTATTGGTAAATAGCAAGAGGTATCAAACACTGAAATATCTGTTTTTTTTATATAGTAGGACAGAATGTTTTTATTTACCAAACACTCTTCTTTGGTAAATAGCAGGAGGAATGAAATTCTGAAATATCTGTATTTTTTATATAGTAGGACAGAATTTTTTTTTCACAAATGCTCTTCTTTGGTGAATAGCAAGAGGTATCAAACACTAAAATAGCTGTATTTTTTTATATAGAACAGATTTTTTTTTACCAAATGCTCTTCTTTAGTTAATAGCAAGAGTTATCAAAGACTGAAATATCTGTATTTTTTATATAGAAGGGCAGAATTTTTTTTCCCAAACACTCTTCTTTGGATAATAGCAAGAGGTATCAAAGACTGAAATATCTGTATTATTTTTAGAGTAGGACAGAAATCTTTCTGTAGCAAACTGCTTTTTTTTGCCAAATAGCAAGAGTTATCACTGAATTATTTGTATTTTTTATATAGTAGGACAGATTTTTTTTTTGTTACCAAACGCTCTGCTTTTGGTAAATAGCAAGAGGTACCAAACATTGAAATATCTGTATTTTTTATATAGAAGGACAGAAATTATTTTTACCCAAACGCCCTTTTTTGGTTAATAGCAGGAGGTATCAAAGACTGAAATATCTGTATTTTTTTTAGAGTAGGACAGAAATTTTTCTGTAGCAAACGGGCTTTTTTGGTACATATGGGCTTTTGGACCAGATAGCATCAACAACTGCTATATCTGTATATATACAAATATACAGAAGGGCCCTAACCTGTCCCTGTCACAATGTATGTCTCTACCTGCTTGTATCCTTCACACAGAACACAAGATGGAGTGACTTACCCCCTCCCTCATTCCCTGTAAATATGCCTGTGCTCAGGTCTCTCCTGATTGGACTGCTGGGCCTTGCTGTGCATCCTGGAAGAGAATGAATCGCTCCAAGCCATGCCATTCCCACCAGAAATAGTGGCCCCTGCCCCCTGCATTTTTTCTCTCACTCGTTCAGCAAGAACACAACCTCATGGCGAATCACAAGGCCATTTTTGCATAAATGTTCCGTAAGCAAGAAAGGCCCAATTCGCCGCGAGATCGAACTTACAAATCTCACTCGCTCATCCCTACTTGTCACAAAGCTAATAAAGACATGATGCTTGCCTCCCCATATCATGAAGGTAATGTGAATAAGTTGAAAATGTATCATCTTTTAAGAGAAATTAGTACCAAATTGTTTAGTCAGCGAGAAATTAAAGTGGTTTAATAACCTTGTTTCGTAAAAGAGAAAACTATTTTCCTTCACTAAGATATTTATTTGTGTCCGCTTATTGGTAACTGTTTTCCATTTCACTGAATCGTGTACGTTTTAGAGATAACGACCTTCCTGATTTGAGATTGCTCCATCACACCAATAGTATAGCTGGGTTTCTTGCTTCTCATTTCTATCTTGCACTAGCAAAATGCATCTAGGGTTGAAATGCGTGTGAGCTATAGTCGACTGGATATCCAATCTCAATGTTAAACCTTCACTTCTATGAATGTCACCACGATGCCCGTGGAATACTGTTAAGCAACATGCTAAAATAGCTCAGTGGGATTGGTTTCTGAGTTGGTTACCTGATATTACCTGGTTGAAAACGCTCTTTATGTATGCAATTATTATAATTGTCTGTCTAATCTTACTGTGTTGCTGTATTCAGTGTATTCTCTCCTTATTGCAAGCATTTCAGGCATTCTGTCCTAGACCAAGGGACGTTGGACATGAGTACATTGAGTACCTATGGATGAATCATAAGAGGTGAAGTCATATTCATGACTTAAGAGGGGATTGAAAGGGTCTGAGACACTCCATTTTGTTGCCTGAGACACTCCATTTTGTTGCCTGAGACACTCCATTTTGTTTCATATTTTAGTTTTTAGTTATGAGAGCTTAGTTATGAGAACTAAATGTATTCCTTGGTTGTTTAGACTATATGTGTATAAACCTGATGTTCTGCCAAGATGAGTGTCTTGTTAATTCTGCTAAACTCAGATAATGTCAATTGTTTATGAATAACAAGGTGTTTTGTATGTGTCTGAAATTATGTTGCTAAATTGTTTCATTTAGGATACATATATTTTAGTGATTTTCCATTCATTCTAATAAATGAGCATGCGCAACGGCATATTGTAATGGTATATACACTAATGTTTGTTAAAATAAAGTTGGAGATTGCTTGATACCATACAAGTGTATGCGTCAGTGATTCTTCCCGGGCGCGCCTGTTCTGATGCACTGAGAGACACTGGGATGGTGAGAGGTCTGAGAGGAATAGAGCCAAGAAACCTGCAGATCCTTTCAGGCAGAAGTTCCAGATTTCTGAAGGGATCGGTTGAAAGTGAGTTTTTTGTCCAGTAGTAAAGTCCAGCATTTTGCTGTTCCTTTTTGTTTGCACAGGCAAAGGGCACAGACTTAGAAACAATCCATTCTGTTTTTAAAAAATAACATCTATACAGAACGTCACAGTACTCCTGCGCGCCAAACTGGTAACTTGCCGAAATTGCTCAGTTGGGAGAGCGTTAGACTGAAGATCTAAAGGTCCCGGGTTTTGGCAGCTATTGTTGTTGTTTGAAGTGCTTGGCTGAGTGTTGGCTTTTCTCATTAAACTAGTTTGCCTTTCCTTCCCTTCTCAAAGGCAGCTGTTTTCAGAGTATCTAGGTTTGAAACGTGTGTGAGCTGTAGTCGACTGGATATCCAATGTCAATGTTAAACCTTCACTTCTATGCATTTCACCACAGTGCCCGTGGAAGCTTTCGAGCAACATGTCGAAATAGCCCAGTTGGAGATCGTTAGACTAAAGGTCCCTGGTTCGACCGCGGTTTTAGACAGACGTTTCAGATTTCTGAAGCGATCAGTTGAAAGTGAGGTTTTGTCCAGTAGTAAAGTCAAGCATTTTGCTATTCCTTTTTTATGGCACTGGCAAAGCGCACAGACTTAGAAACAATCCATTCTGTTTTTTAAAAATACCATCTATACAGAACGTCACAGTACTCCTGAGCTGCATGCTTGTAACTTGGCTTTTCTCCTTCTCATTAAACTAGTTTACCTTTTTTTTCACTTCTCATAGGCCTCTTGACCATAGCTATGTGAAAAATAAATGCATATGAACATAAAATGTGTCAGTTTCAGAGCTGCTACTCCTTTTGCTCACTGAAGTGTGATTGCAAAATAACACCAGTTGTAAAGCCATGCATCTTGATGTATATATTCTACAGACACATGCAAAATTTATAAACATAAAAACAATCCATTCTCCTTAGAAAATCACATCTTTACAGGTCGCTATGGGGATTCTGAGAGCAATGGCCTCACCTTGGTGAAATAGCTCAGGTGGGAGAGCATTAGACTGAAGATTTGTAGGTCATGGGTTTTGGGAGCTGGTGTCGCTGCTTGAAGCCGTTAGCTGGTTGTGAGCTTTTGTCCTTCTCATGAAGTGTGTTAACCTTTCCTTCACTTCTCAAAAGCCTCTTGTTCATGATCGAGGGCTTACCTTGTCACAAAGCTAATTAGGACATGATGCTTACCTTCCCATATCATTAAGGCGATGTAAATAAAGAGAAAACGTATCATCTTTTCGGGGAATGTGGTACCAAATGGTTTAGTCAGCGATAAATTAAAGTGGTAAAATATAAATACACTTGATTCGTAAAAGAGAAAACTAGGAGTATTTTCCTTCACTCAGATACTTTCTGGTGTCCACTTATTGGTAACTGCTTTCCTTTTCAGCGAATGGTGTAAGTTTTAGAGGTAATCATCCTCCTGATTTTAGATTGCTCCATCACACCAGTAGTATAGCCGGGTTTCTTGCTTCTCATTTTTTATCTTGCACTAGCAAAATGCACAGACATCATAGCAATCCAAACATTATGCAACACCTTCACATCTCTATTGGTCTCTAGAGGGTCTTGGCGAAATGATTCACAACTTACCAAAATAGCTGAGTTTGGAGAGAGTTAGACTGAAGATCCATAGGTCCCAGGTTTCGGCAGCTGTTTTCAGAGTATCTAGGGTTGAAATGTGTGTGAGCTATAGTCGACTGGATATCCAATATCAATGTTAAACCTTCACTTCTATGGATGTCACCACAGTGCCCTTTGAAATATGCCGCGCAACATGCCGAAATAGCTTAGTTGGGAGAGCATTAGACTGAAGATCTAGGTCCTAGGTTCGACCCCGGGTTTCGGCAGACGTTTCAGATTTCTGAAGGGATCGGTTGAAAGTGACTTTTTTGTCCAGTAGTAAAGTCAAGCACTTTGCTGTTCCTTTTTTTTTTGGCACTGGCAAAGTGCACAGACTTAGAAACAATCCATTCTGTTTTTAAAAAATAACATCTATACAGAACATCACAGTACTCCTGGGCGAGAAACTGTTAACTTGCCGAAATAGCTCAGTTGGGAGAGCGTTAGACTGAAGATCTTAAGGTCCCTGGTTCAATCCCGGGTTTCGGCAGCTATTGTTGTTGTATGAAGTGCTTGGCTGAGTGTTGGCTTTTCTCATTAAACTAGTTTGCCTTTCCTTCCCTTCTCAAAGGCCTCTTGACCATAACTATGTGGACAATCAATGCATATGAACATAAAATGTGTCAGTTTCAGAGCTGCTGCTCCTCTTGCTCATTGAAGTGTATGAGCTATAGTCCACTGAATATTAGGTCTTAATGCTAAAGCTTCACTTTTATGCAGGTCGCCACGGTGCTCCTGGAAAACTGATTAGCAGCATGCCGAAATAGCTCAGTTGGGCTAGTGTTAGACTGAAGATCCATAGGTTCCGGTTTTCGGCAGCTGTTTTCAGAGTATCTAGGTTTGAAACGTGTGTGAGCTGTAGTCAACTGGTTATCCAATCTCAATGTTAAACCTTCACTTCTATGCATTTCACCACAATGCCCGTGGAAGCTGTCGAGCAACATGCCGAAATAGCCCAGTTGGAGAGCGTTAGACTAAAGGTCCCTGGTCCGATCTCGGTTTTCGACAGACGTTTCAGATTTCTGAAGGGATCAGTTGAAAGTGAGGTTTTGTCCAGTAGTAAAGTCAAGCATTTTGCTGTTCCTTTTTTTATGGCACTGGCAAAGCGCACAGACTTAGAAACAATCCATTCTGTTTTTTTAAAAATACCATCTATACAGAACGTCACAGTACTCCTGAGCTGCATGCTTGTAACTTGCTGAAATATCTCAGTTGGGAGAGTGTTAAACTGAGGATCTAAAGGTCCCTGGTTCAATGGTTGTTGGTGTATGAAGAGCTGGGCTGAGTGTTGGCTTTTCTCCTCATTAAACTAGTTTACATTTTTTTCACTTCTCAAAGGCCTCTTGACCATAGCTATGTGGACAATAAATGCATATGAACATAAAATGTGTCAGTTTCAGAGCTGCTACTCCTTTTGCTCACTGAAGTGTGATTGCAAAATAACACCAGTTGTAAAGCCATGCATCTTGATGCATATTTTCTACAGACACATGCAAAATTTATAAACATAAAAACAATCCATTCTCCTTAGAAAATCACATCTTTACAGGTCGCTTTGGGGATTCTGAGAGCAATGGCCTCACCTTGCTGAAATAGCTCAGGTGGGAGAGCGTTAGACTGAAGATTTTTAGGTCATGAGTTTTGGGAGCTGGTGTCGCTGCTTGAAGCCGTTAGCTGGTTGTGAGCTTTTGTCCTTCTCATGAAGTGTGTTAACCCTTTCTTCACTTCTCAAAAGCCTCTTGTTCATGATCGAGGGCTTACCTTGTCACAAAGCTAATTAAGACATGATGCTTACCTTCCCATATCTTTAAGGCAATGTAAATGAACAGAAAACGTATCATCTTTTCGGGGAATGTGGTACCAAATGGTTTAGTCAGCGATAAATTAAAGTGGTAAAATATAAATACACTTGATTCGTAAAAGAGAAAACTAAGAGTATTTTCCTTCAGTCAGATATTTATTGGTGTCTGCTTATTGGTAAATGCTTTCCTTTTTAGCAAATGGTGTAAGTTTTAGAGGTAATCATCCTCCTGATTTTAGATTGCTCCATCATACCAGTAGTATAGCCGGGTTTCTTGCTTCTCATTTTCTATCTTGCACTAGCAAAATGCACAGTCATCATAGCAATCCAAACAATATGCAAAACCTTCACATCTCTATCAGTCTCTAGAGGGTCTTGGCAAAATGATGTGTGTGAGCTATAGTCCACTGGATATCAAATCTTAATGCTAAAGCTTCACTTCTATGCACTTCTAATGAAGTGTGTGAGCTATAGTCCACTGGATATCAAATCTTAATGCTAAAGCTTCACTTCTATGCAGGTCGCAACGGTGCTCGTGGAAAACTGATTAGCAGCATGCCGAAATAGCTCAGCTGGGAGAGCGTTAGACTGAAGTTCTCAAGGTCCCTGCTTCGGTCCCGGGTTTTGGCAGACGTTTCAGGTTTCTGAATGGATCAGTTAAAAGTGAGATTTTGTCCAGTAGTGGTCAAGCATTTTGCTGCTCCTTTATTTTTATGGCACTGGCAATTTGCAAAGACTTAGAAACAATCCATTCTGTTTTTAAAAAATAACATCTATACAGAACGTCACAGTACTCCTGAGCCGCACTCCTGAGAGCGTTAGACTGAAGATCTAAAGGTCCCTGGTTTTATTGTTTTTGTTGTATGAAGTGCTTGGCTGAGTGTTGGCTTTCTCATTAAACTAGTTTGCCTTTCCTTCACTTCTCAAAGGCCTCTTGACCATAGCTATGTGGACAATAAATGCAATAGGAACATAATATCTGTCAGTTTCAGAGCTGCTGCTCCTCTTGCTCATTGAAGTGTGTGAGCTATAGTCCACTGAATAATAAATCTTAATGCTAAAGCTTCACTTCTTTGCAGGTCGCCACGGCAAAAAGCATTTTGCTGTTCCTTTTTTTATGGCACTGGCAAAGTACACAGACTTAAAAACAATCAATTCTGTTTTAAAAAATCACATCTTTACAGAACGTCACGATACTCCTGGACCACACACTGGTAACCTGCCGAAAAAGCTCAGTTGGGAGAGTGTTGGAGTAAAGATCTAAAGGTCCCTGTTTCAACCCTGGGTTTTGGTTGCTAATATTGTTGTATGAAGTACTTGGAGTGTTGGCTTTTCTCATTAAACTAGTTTGCCTTTCCTTCCCTTCTCAAAGGCCTCTTGACCATAACTATGTGGATATTAAATGCATATGAACATAAAATGTATCATTTTCAGAACTACTGGTCCTTAGTGGGATTCTGAGAGCAATGGCTTCAGCTTTCTGAAATAGCTCATTTGGGAAAGCCTTAGACTGAACACGTGAAGGTTCCAGGTTGTTGTCGCTTCTTAAGTCAGTTAGCTGGTTGTTAGACCTTGTCCTTGTAATGAAGTGGTTTAACCTTTTCTTCACATCTCATAATAGAGGGCTTACCTGGTCACAACGCTAATTAAGACATGATGTTTGCCTCCCTATATATTTAGGCAATGTGTGTGAATTGAAAACGTATTATCTTTACAGAGAAAGTGGTTCCAAATGGTTTCGTAAGCTAGAAATCAGCGTGGTAAAATTTAAATAATCTTGTTTCTTAAAAAAAAAAAAAAATTTATTTCCTTCACTTAGATATTTATGTGTTTATTTATTTTCATTTTTGCTGAATGGTGTAGGTTTTAGAGCTGATGTTCCCCCTGATTTTAAATGGCTCCATTACACTAGAAGTATAGCGGGGGATCTTGCTTCTTATTTTCTATCTAGCACTAGGAAAATGCACAGACATCAATGCAATCCAATTATCATGCAAAACCTTCTCATCTGTACAGGTCTCTGGAGGGTCATAGCAAAATGGCTTACGGCTTGCCGAAATATCTTTGTTTGGGAGAGAATTATACTGAAGATCTAAAGGTCCCGGGTTTCATCAGCTGTTTTGGAATTATGTAGGGTTGAACGGTGTCCAAGAAAAAAAAAGAAAATAATATATGCCATATTCCAATAGTTAGGCATATATGTAATAGGATTTATCCCTAATAACTAAATATAATTAAACAATGTATGAAGGTATGGGCCTGCATGTTTATGTTGAATTAAAGTGATCTGTTTACCCCTTTCCAGTCACTTAGACCCCCTTGAGGTTCTGAATTCAAGGAATTCCAGTGACCTCACAAAAGAGACTATAGAAAAACAGATACTAAAACAGATGCCTTAGATGGTGCTGGCACTTGAGATTGATGGATGACAGGACAGAGGTATTGGGGTGATAGCCCCTCTTGACCTTTGCTTACACCCAAATTGGATGACCCTTGCTGGCTTCACCCAACAACTCCAGGCATCTCTGCTCTAGTCTTTCTACATTACAAGTGTCTCTGAGGTTTCTAATAATTTTTGGAGCCAATAGGTGTCCTACAAATCATACCCAGTAACCAATCCAAAATCCCCTATGAGACCCAATGGGAATTAATTGTAAAAAACTGGGAGCCGGGATAATGGGAAAAGTAGTTAGGGAACTTGGGAAAAGTTATTGTGTTATTTTACTTTATTGTAATTGCAGGGTTTTGAACTAACCTCTATTATGTTATTGCAAGGGTTTAATGTACAAAAACCAATGTTTTTATTTTACTTTATAGTCTGTTGATTTAAGTTCCTATATAAATCTGACAATACTGTTGTGTATTGTTATGTTTCTAACTTGATTTTATTTAAGCTGTTTGAGCAACTTGACATTATTTGTATATGAACCTTCAATTGCAAAATATATATGTGCATTGGTATGTTTACATAATACTCATATTTATGCAGATATTATTCAAATTCAACACAAGGGTGCTTGGAGTCAAACTTGGCCGGGGTGCAGGAGTGTTTGCCTCCCTTCCCTGGACTGTTGTACCATAATGGGAACAAATCAGTATGGCGGGCGCCTGATGAAATCTAAGTACTTGCCAGATGCCAGTCCCCCAATCTAACTCTGCACTTTTCTCCTAAAGACCCCTGGGACTTCTGTGCGCAAAGGTGTGTGGTAAAGGACTAACAGAGGACCAGGAGCCCACAGATAATACGTGCAAGGTTCTTACAGATGCAAATCCAAAATACTAAGCCAATGGTCATACACAGGTGATCAGTGCACCAGATAAGCTTTTCAAGGACCTCAAAAATAGTCAGGGTCACAGGCAAAAGGTTAGTCCAAGCAGCATACATTTGCAGGGTTAGAAAGGGGCAAGGTAAGCAACAGTAAATCCTAAGAATTTACACTCCAGCAGCAGGTCAGCAAACTTAACACTACAATATGCACTGGGGACTGTGAGCAGAAATGCTATAATGTCCAAGCAGCCAATGGCAAGGCAGGATTGAGTCAGGAACTAATATGCCCCTAAAATCCCCTTCAGCTGTACACAGCCTCAGAGAATGTGCTGGGGATGTCGAGAAAATACATCTCAGGCTGCATAGTTAAGGGGAAGCAGCGGCTGCTGCTATTTCTTTGTTCTCTGCTGCTGCAAATGACATCGCTGTGCAGAATAAACAGTGTTTGATACTGCGATGGTGCAAAGCACATGATCGCCGGCCAAATAAGCATCTCCTAACATGAAAACCCAGAAATGTCTGACTGAAAAGGTGGAAGCCAAGCAATTTGGAGACTTGCTAAGCCTCTAGAAGACAGCAGAGAGGATTTTCAACTTCCATAATAGGACCTGACAGTCTATAGAGGAATGTTTGCTAGGATAAATGATTTTCCTCCAGTTGCTTTGGAAATTATCTCTAGATTGTCCCCAAAGAGGGAATGTCATTTAAAAGGAATTTTACACACACCTGTTTGAAACCGGTTCAGCCACTCAACTTGAGCCAGAATGACCTCATGAAACAGCTTTGGTCTTAAAAGTTAGAGCTAATTCAGATATACTAAATGATCACACTAATCTCCTTGCTTCCGTCAGCTACTGCTGACACTGTTAATTTCTTAGTTTTGAAAATGGATACCAGGGCCACTGCCAGAAATCTAGCTCCAGCACCAGGGTACTTCTCTCTCAAGAATGAAGAATACAGATAACCACCAGCTGTTCATGGTTAGCAATCCAAGCTACTTATCTTATGTTCCCCTACATTTTATATATGGGTTGGTCTTTGTGAGGGGTGACCAAACTTTTAAGATAAAACCAGAAATATCTGTGTCAGAAGCTCTAGGCCCAATGAATGACTAGAGCAACCACCCACCTCTTTACCGGTTGTGAAATTTAAGGTCACCCCAGTAAACAAAGGAGGAAGCCCAAATTATACTGATTCCAACACATAGGAACCCATTGCAAGAAATGCAAACATATGTGCAGTATATACTAGCATAATAAATTTATATACACTGCAAATACCCTCCCCCTCATCTAAATGAGAAAAATCTCATTTAGATGACCAGACATGTAGGGCCTGATTTATTAGAGCTCGCCAAGGCTGTAGAAGATAAACTGCCATCAGTGAAAATGGGTAATCCAGCAAAGCTGGAACAGATTTCCTAAAAATCATTTGCTAGCAAATGTCTTCAATCCTTGACCAGATCCATTCCGGGTTTGCTGGATCACCCAGACTCACCGATGAAAATATATAACTTCTACAGCCTTGGTAGTGCTTTAATAAAGCAGGCCCAAAGACTCCACCTTTGGGACGAAGTGGTCTGCTATAATTTTATCATGGTTTGGTAGGGAAACAATCAAGCTCCTAAATATATAAGGTGGGGAGAAAATAAATGCAGGGTCATGTTTAGGGTAAGGTTTATATAAAAAGTTGGAGCATACATGTGGGTAATTGGAAGTGGAGAGATGAGGAGATAATTTGAAGAACATCTAACTTGATAAACGAAACAACCACACACTACATCACTCATTAAATCAAAGACTTCTGTGTTTTTGCTAGCGACAACCTGAATCAAATATGTAACTTCTGCCATTTGTGACAGTGAAAAAAAACACTCCGGGACCAAAGGAAGGTTTTAAGTCTGAATAAAAAGTGATATTAAAATTAGAACACAATATTGAATCAGACAATATTGAAGAAGCTGGATATTTATAGAAAAAACTGAGAAATCAGCATTTTAGGATTAGAAATCAGTAATGGTAGCCTCCACATTCTCTTATTACAGTTAACATGAAGACCTTTTTCCCCTTAGCACCTTGTTCATGTGTCACTCTTATCTGGTTACAATGCTTACCCTGCATTCAACTTTCTTTATTTTTTTCTCAAGTGTTGTAAATATGCTGTACCTATGCATACTACTTAGCTAGCAATCTATGCAGTATATGCAGCTTTTGGTGGTGGGTGATCATTCTTCACACTCTGCACCAGCATAATCTTTAAATAGATTTAGTATAGAGGTACTGTTGAGCACACTCATTCTGTATCCTGTCGCAATTTGGGTAGCTTGCTTCCCTGATTACCCTGATTTTCCCCTACAAACTGTTTGCCGAAGATAACGTTAAAAACAAGCACATAAGAATTAAATGTTTGCTTTAGATAATTATTGGCAATTAGGAGAAGTAAATTAATTTACTATTTTGATTAGACAAAGAAGTGGTGTAATTTATTTGAGTTTGGTTTTAATGAAATGAGATGGTGACCATAACTGAACTGCCCAATCCAGAAAGTACCAAGGGGTGCTGGGACCTGTAACCCTCCTGCAGTGCAACAAATTGGCATGATGAGGTCTGAAGTTTTCATAACAGCAAAATGTCAATACCAGCAGTAAGCAGATAAAACATAACTTAACAAATAAACACATATATATGCACATATGAATGAATATATGGAAATAAGAAAGATATAGTTTCCTTTAATACAAAATTATTTAGTGAAACAATTGTGAAAATTGTTTTTTTATTCAGTGTTTTCTATCTCAAGTGGATGCATACAAATATACATATTATAGATACACAGAGCTACAGACATTATTACATACTGGAGATACCAAGCAGTAGACGTCAAAGAAGAGCAATATATCTTTAGCAAGAAATTAGGCATTTATTAAACTAATGACTCCATAAATTTATGTGGCTCTGATCAAATGTGGTTTGACATGCTGCACTCTTTGCTTTGCAGTGTTGTTGCTGTGTTAGATTTATTTCAAGGAGAGTTCATCGTCCATATTCAAAGCACCCATGTGCCTATTTGTGAGGAAGTCAAATAATGGAATATTGCAAATAGCCTGATGGATGTCTGCAATAGTAACTTCTCTAGGAGCTCTATACACAAAACAAAAAGCAACATAAAAATATTTACCAGTAATAAAATCAAACAGATGATAAATAAACGTATATTGTTTTTGTAAAATGACGACTGAAAATGAAATGACAAATATAGTAATAAATAGGTGGGACCACAATTTCCCCTCAATGACACATTGTTTACATTAGATGAGCTGGTTGTACCAACCATTTGGTAATCTGATGGAGAAACATATACAAGAAGGACATTGCTAACACTGAAAAAAGTTTCTAAATGCCCTATTTTCTAGCGGATTGATTTTGGTGACTTTATGTGTCCTTCTTGTAATAGTCATGCTTTATGTAAAAAGTATTTCACAAAAATATGTATGATAGTCAGAGTATAAACTCTGCATATCCTAGCATAAAGAGATTGTAGATTAGAGGAAGTCCAAAAACTAATTCATAAAGCCCTAATGCAATCACAAGAAATCTACAACTATAGCAGGTTAACATAAAACAGGTTAACGTACCGTTTCCGAGAATTCATCTGATAGGCCACAGCTAAAGAACCTCTTAGTATATCACTGACGAACTGCTCAGTTGCCTACAAAGAAAAAGTTAAAATAAATCCAAAAACTTGTGATGTACATAATTCAATTTCAATTTTATCATCTAAGATATAAAAAGTATAGGAGAGAGAGAGTGGAAAGTATGAACCATCCTCATAGTAACAAATGGCTACTTCACCAACTACATACCTTTAGGATCATTTCTTCTACTGGAGATGCATACACATTTTTCTGGATTTCAACTGGTTGTAAGGAGATTCCAATCTTTTGCAAAACAAAGATATTGCATATTAAAATTGTACACCCCCAATGGAACAGATCAATTTTTACATGTCTGCTGTAGGCCTGTTTATTGGGTAATAACTTTGTAATTACATAAGCATTTTATTTTTTGTTTAAGGGAAAACAGGGCCTTTCTTTAAACGTTAACGGTCAGAAGAACAGAATTTTTAAAAAATCATCTGCAAAATACTTAATGGGAAAAGGTTGGGAGACATTAAATTAAATTGGATCTAAATTGCATATCTATACTATTTTTTTTTTATTTGGCTAGAGTGTAGAAGGATTAGAATTCAGTCAGGTTTCATTGCATTCACAAGCACTGTTGAAGAGATTCATGTCTGGTATAAAGTTTGTCATGCCAGGTCAGGAGGTGAAGGAAATTCTTAACAGCAATAAAAAAATAAAAATACATTTTAATTTAAATAGGGGAATTGTAAAGCATGTGTACATTTTTTCCTGTTGCAGATTTTCCATACTCTGTCTGCTAAAGGTTCTCTAAAATCTTTCTAATGCAGACCCTAACAGACCAGTAACCTTTTCCAATTTATTCAAACCTTTAAAAAAATTTAATGAAAAGTAAACTTTAACAGACATCACTAATATTTTATTTATCTGCAAATTAAAAGGGATAAGTGTGTAAATGCAGAGGAATAAAAAAGGAACAGATACAAATGTATTGTTAATTTGTGTATTCACTGTCTGCATAGTTTGTAAAAACTGGATTTATCAACATTCTCCAAGACTGAAGAAGATACACTATCGTGGGTGAAATTACAATTCATGGGTGATCAAGCAAACCTAGAATGGATCTAGTCCAGGATTAAAAACAGATGCCAGACATTAGCAAATCATTTTAGGAAATGTAATACAGGGTTGCTGTATCACCCAGGTTTAATCATAATAGTCTTATCTTCTCCTGTCTTGGATAGCTTTAATAAATCAGGCCTACTGTGTCAGACAACTATTTGACAAGAGTTGCTTCTGCAGCTGCTCGATTTACACAACAAATGCCAGCTGCCATTTTTACCAGATAAGAATTGGCATCAAGTGCAATGGACACTACAGACTTATATTAGCAAAGCTGAGATTTCAATAAAGACTCAGGTGATGTAAATACACTGCTGAGAAAAAAAAAGAACTGGTAAACAGCAGCATACCTAACTTTATAATAAATAAATAAATAATCGTATATTTTGTCAAACTGTTTATACGCATAACTTCTGCCTGCAGCCTACAATAACAAATTATGTTTTCCATTATAAAAGGTAATAATGCATTGGCACTTTTGTGCAAATACCCACAGCAGATTCATTAAATGTTGTAATATAAACGTTTTTTTAATTCTGCATAACAGTACCCAACTCCAGTGACAACTTTTTTTCTTTTAAAAATTGACGGATTGGTTAGAATGGGTTTTAAATAAAGCCTATACACCATTTTAGAAGAATTCCGTCTGACACCTGTCACCCACATAGGAAATTAAGGGAAAAGTGGGTATGTAAATGGCAAGGCTTAATCTGAGTCAACAGAGTCAGGCAATTCCAAAAGCACTATATTACACAGCACAGTCTGACGATATGAGGTTACAGACCTACTAAGAAGGCATGTATATGATTATTATAGATGTACTGGATTGTAAAGGATGCAAGTTTAAGGGCTTAGTGTTAATAATATGTATTATCAGCTGCAGCATTAAATCATTTTACAGTTACCAATATCTCCAAGGCATTCTACTGCTAAGATATCTACACTGGATTGCCACACAATGGGTCCACAAACCCACTAAAGCCATTTTTGATGTGGTCACACTGTGTTGCTACAAATGCAATACTACATTTGGGTGGATCCCTAAATTCATAAGCATATCTAACACCCGCAAGAAATACTGTAATGCACTTTTGCTTACCAGTCCTTAGATGTTGCGTGTATTCTTTTTTTGCGTGCACTTTTTACTTTTTTTTCACCTGGTGACCCTGATGGTAACATTTTCCTTGTCCAAGGCTGGCAATGCTTACACACTGTACTGTATCTATTGAGAAGGTAATTTGGGCTGCAAACATCCCCCTTTTCCTTATCTTTTTTATATAAAGCTGCAAAATGTTTCTAGTTAACAGAAGATAGTTGGGAATGCTGAGACTGTAAGACTGTATGAGTCTTACGTTGAGTGTGCTTAAGTAATAAATACAATTTTTCTTCTTTAGTTTAGAAATTTTTGAAGGTACATTGTGGGAATCTGTTATTGGCTCAATATCAAAGATTTTTAGACAGGACAAAGAAAAAAAAATAGTATTTGTAGTTTAATTGGAGTTGTTTCGTATTTTAGATGTATTTAGATGTAACAAATGGTTATACTAATACTTTTTTTTTTGGAAAAGAACTATCATATTCTGCTCATAAGGACATACTGTAGTGGCAATAAAAAGCTATTAACTGTTCATATTAAAGAGTATTGAAAGCCTATACCTCTTGTGCTGTGTCTCTGATGAACTCACAGGATAAATTTGGGGTCAAGAAAAAATTGATATCATCTCCATTTTCATTTTCCTTCTTGATACAAGTCTTCTGTTCTTTCTCCATACTTATGATGTCCACATCCTCATCCACCTCTCTCTCTTTTTTAAGAACCTTCTCTAACTCCTCTATCTTCTGACAGATTGCTTCAGAAGAGGAATAGGAGGAAGGTAAAGCTAGAAAACACACATATAGTAAGAAATCATCAGCACCCATTTGATATCAATATACAGATAACACAATTGTTAGAGACAGTTGATTTTGGCAACCACCACACGCCACAACTGCTGCACATGCGATTTTAAATGCACCAATATATCAAGGAAAGTAATAAAAAATAATACTCTTTTTTTTTTGCTGCACACTAGGTATATGCTGAGCATAATTGCATTTACATTGGTGCACTGCAACCATTGCATGCAGCCCCCTAACTTTTCAACCAACAAGAACATGTCATGGCAAACAAAGGTAAAACAAAAAATCGCCTGGCTCCCTCACCTGCAACTCTAGTTCATGGGCTAAATGGATCCTCCTAGCAGCCTATGATTACTAAAGGGTATCCAAAAAATAAAAAGAATTAATCTATGGTCCACGTAGTGAAGTGTCTGGTGTTTTTACCAGCATGGGGCGCAGACCAATAAAGAGCTTGTCCCTGCTCCATGAATAACAGGCCGGAAGAAGGCATTTAGACACCAATTTTGTTCCATATTTGGTCAAAAAGTTTTGTCTTTAAAAAAAACAGAATTTTAATTTGTGTACACTAAAATTCATTTAAATATCTATGTTACTATGTCATGTAAAATAAATATTTGCTAAAAGTTTGCGCAAATGTCACAAAAAAATTGGTCTAGCAGTAAAATATAAAGGACAGTTATCATGGGAGAATTTATATTTAAAATTAACACTGAGCATTGCAAGTTGTAATGCAGAGTGAACTGCCTTAACTGTACTCACAAGCCTCATTGTCTATTCGAGTCAACACATCTTCAATGGATTCTCGATCATCACTAGAGCTCTCTGGATCAGGAGGCGTGTAACCGTGAATGCGGCACCAATGTACGATTTCCTTGGTTTTCAGTGGCGCAATAGTACTAAATTTTGGCTGCTTTTCGACTATTTCCTGAAGCATTTTCTTCATGGCCACAGCTCGCTGCCACTAAAAAAAAAAAAAAATTATCCTAAACATGCTTCCAAAGGGTTTACTTGCTTGCCCTTTGCTCCCGTCACCCATGTTCCTAAACTTTTTCAACGTCTTCAATAATGTAGTGCTGGAGTCAGAGTGGCCTATTGTCCAGTTGTCAAGATGTGGCAAAAAGACAATAATCCTTTTTCCTGTGTAAGCTATGGGCCAAGAATGAGTTTACCGTTAGGCATTCAACCGGGAATGTTTGTACACTACACGATACTGCTCATACCATATTCCTTGCTGACTCTCACATACATAACGCCTGATGTTAAAATACTCAGTTTCTCACTGACAGTAGTTAAATTTAAACCTGCCATTGAAATATGAATGTGACTGGTAAAGGTAGGGAACAAGCAAGAGGTTTCACATTAGTTATACATCACAAGTTACACCCACTGCCTTTCTAGGTACTGTGAATCCAGACTGAGGTAAATTGAGTACAGCTGGTCCCCGAGTTAGGGACATCTGACATATAGACCTCTCCTTGATACGAACGGGCATTCTTGCTCGTTCTGTGCTGAACAACAGAGGCTTGATAGGGGGGAGGGGGCAGTTCGCAAGACTTGCAGAATAAATCTTTTGCTAAACACAGCTGAAACTTAGCTCTATCTGTACACTTCACTTTAGAACACATGCTAGTAGTTTACCGAGTGGTGTTCTTTGTTGTCTAAAGTTGCTGTGTACAGTGGGAATGTAAATTACATTATGATAGAATTTAGAAAGATCATTTCTCTAACTACATATACAATAATACAAATTTATGAGTACAAAAAAATATATAAAAACATGTTTTATTATATATATTTAAGCTAAAGGTTAATATGACTCTTAATGAGTATTTATAAAACAGTTTTTACACTAAAGTACACTAAAGAGACACATCAAATAAATTTTTCTCCCAAAAAGTACCTCAGATGCTCTCCTTTTTCCAATATTCCAACTGTAATACTGCTCTAGCGAGCTTGCACAGAATGAATTACTGCCATCCTCATCTGCGGAAAAATATTTTTGAGACAAAATGGGCAAAAGTGTATGTACTGTATGTATATTTAGGTCATATATACATTTGGGCAACCGTGTAACAAAAAAGAAATTTGAAGGTTGCTGACCATCACGATGGCCCACTTGCTCAGTGCTTTGAATCACTGGCCTGGAACAAGTAAGCAGGTGATAACTTGTAATATGCCTTTCTGCATACTTCTTTCAAATCCGTTATTGACTAAGTACTAACCATAGTGGGCTAGATTTACCAAAAAGGCATCTAACAGGTCAGCAAATCAGAATCTACATTTATGTCATGACAGGTTTATATTACACAAAATGCTCATAAATAAATAAAATTAAATCCTTTTATGCTTTTAGTATTTCGTTTGGTAACAACATCCCTCAATGAATACCAAATCAGAAAAATAAATTGTTCATTCTTTGTTTTTGGCCATCTTAAGGCACATCTGTGATCTATAGAGCATGTTTCTCAACCAGGCTGCTCTAGGGTATTATTCAGGCAGTCAGACACCTGTGATTCATAAATTGTGCAATCCTCTTTTGTTTAGATAAAAAGATGAAACGATGAGCGATTTTGGCTAACCATACTAGTACATTGAACTTAGGCATCTTACCTCTTTCACCTATTAGAGGAATTTTCTTCACAGTTGCAGTTAGCAGTTGCTTGCAGTTCTGCAGATGTTCTGTCCTATAAATAATTGCAGAACTGGGCTGATCATTAACATCATTTACAATAAAGCGATTTATTAAATTTTAGTAGTCTACATTGTTACATATATGTTACTATGGCAAATATGTCCACTCATATTTTTAGACAATTATTCCTAATTTTAAATATCAAGAGCTAAAAGATAATACACAAATGGTAGGCATAGGATCCCAAGAAGTGAAATAGTATTTTCTGCTGGAATTCCCCTATAATTGTTTATAAAAGCCTGTTTTCCTAACCTGTAATTGACTGCGTTAATATAACTCCTTCATGGTAAACGTAAAAAAGAACATCTTCCTGCAAGAACATACATTTACTATTTTATGAATTTCAAATGAGATGGGAGCTTCTAGGGGTGCTGAACTTAATATACACATTCTTTACTAGTGGTAAAATTGTGCAGAATTTTCTTCACTTAAGAATCATTAGCAGCAAACGTTGTATGTAATATGTAGAATATTGTCCGCTTCTGGGAGAATGTCTTTTGGACAGATAAAACAAAACTGGAGCTACAGCACTATGCCCAGATGACAACAAAGTTTTCAAAGAAGAGAAAACCAGATCTACTCTAAAACATATAGGTTAGGTTTGGGGGCTGTTTTTGGTGCTCTTAAGCTCAGTTTACATTTAGGAACTGAATCATGCAGTCTGCAAATGGCACCCTTCAAACTGCAGGAGCAGTTTACTTAGGAAGAGGGGGCGAACTTACCGATGTAGTATTCTCAAACATAGCCACAAGAATTGCTTGTAACCAATAATGGTTGGCAATCACTTTTGTTTCGTTTCAAGTGTTAATTAGAGATAATTGTGGGTTCTTCATATTTGACAAGGGGTACCAACAAGTGTGTTAATGTTTGTACATAGTGCTGACATATTAAACAGCAGAGTTGAATTGTTGACTTTTTTTTAAGCTAAATCAGTCAAACCTTGGCAATAAAAGTAACTAATAATTTCTATCAGGGTTTCACTGCTGTCTGTAGGAAAGTTTTCCCTTACTTTCTATTAGGGGGGTGGAGCAACAGCTGCTATGATATTTCTACAAAGGAAACAGAGGTAGCTGTTATAATGAGGTAGGTAAATAATGTTTTAGTGCATTGTTCTTAATTGGGTTTGTCATTTACTTTTAAACAAACACCTGTTTTGCTTGTTTCTTTTTCTTGCAGAATGAATAGGCTACATTTCTTCTACAGTAAAATACCTGTCAGTTCGCTACTCCTTGCTTCTTTTGCCAACAACTTCAACTGATTTTCTCCCAGGATCGAAAACTATGGGCCAGGTTAATTGGCCAGGCCAGAAAAATGTAAAAACTGCAAATGTGTGTGGAAGTTCATTTATTTCCAGCTGCTAGCTATGTAGAGCTCATTGGATATTATAGAAAAATAATGAAAGTTTGTTTTATTGCAGGAGAGACAGACTGTTCCCTGCAACAAAAATAAAAATAAAGAACCTGTCTGCTTATAATTTTCATATATTTTTATTTCTACATTTAGTTCTGCTTTATTTGGTTCCCAAAAATTGGCCTGAGAATATTTTATTTGCAAATGAATATAGCAGAGATATTAGATTGTGACCTCCTCTGCAATACAGTGACATGACTGCAGTCCAGAGAAAGCTCTAAGGATTATGATTTGCCCGGTGTTGGACTAATACTTTAAGTCACCGACAGTAGAAAGATGCAGGTAATTGCTGTCTTTTATCTAATTAACCTGATTTGAAGGCGTGTTTCAGATCAGAAATCTGCAAAGTATTAAAAATAGTGGTTGGGAATGACAGCCAAACACTTTGCCTGTTAGACAGGTTGGTCTAACAGCTTTTAATTAGGAGGGAGTCTCACTTGTCACACTAAATTCTTAACTACATACACTATGGGAATTTTGACAACAGGGGTAACAATTCCCAAACCAGACTAAAGAATTAGGAGAGAGAGAGAACCAACAACTTGAATCCTCAAGGTATACAAAGGCTAGTAAGTAATACAACTGGGTAAAAAATGGGTGAAAAGACCTGGGAGAACTATGCATGCCATTACTGATGATCTCTCCATATCAAACTGCTTGGACAGTTTGCAGGCTTGGAATCAGTGCTTTACGAAACCATAAACCAAATCATTTAGAAATCACATGTTTTTTTTGTTATTGTCACCTATTTATGGCAATCTTTACCATACCAAAACTAGACTGCAAAATACTTTAAAAAGCAATATGGAATAAGAAATGTAATTACTTTACAGAGCTGAGTTCCTGATCTAAGGTATCCTCCATCTTTACTGTTGCACTGCTAATATGAAAAGATGTGTTGCTGTGGTCAGGTTCTGATTTCACTGTAAAACATATGAAATTAAGAATTAACATGAACTGATATCATATACAGTATCACATCTTTTTTCTAGTATTCTATGTTATACATGTCACAAAGTTCTGTTCTATGAGATATCTCTAACACAAATGTATCGTCATTGAAATTGTAAATTCACTCACAAATCAATGTTTTGTCTTCAAAGCATTCAAACTTTAAATGAAACCTAATTTTGCTAGAATGGATGTGTGAAAATCACCTGTTAGAGAAGAGCTGGTGGGTGCTGGACTATGCGTGGTTCTTGATGATAACACAGGTGTGGTTAGTGTGATAGATTTTCCACTAGTCACAGATTTTGTGTGACTGGTGGTTGCAGCGCCTGTATGTTGCTGAGCATGTAATTTGCTTGATGACACATTCTGTGTAGTTGTACTGGATCCTTCTACAGCCTGTAAAAACAAAGAGGGTAAAAGAGCAATTACAGTTTACAACTCAAAAATATATATTTTTTTTGGGGGGTGACTTAAATAATGATAAGCTACAATACAGGAACACATTTCACCTATCTTAGTCCAGTTATGATACCTGTTGACTTGATCCACTTGCAGACAAAGATGGTAATGATGTACTGGCTGCAGTTATCACCCCACCAGCAACCCTCAGCAATGTGGTACCAGGTTTCTGTGCTTGTGACGTTGTTGGCAATGACTTTAGAATGTTTTCGGATATCTTTACTAGTCCAGCTGAACCACTGTTTGCCTTATAAAAAATTACATAAATAAAAATAACTAGATAGCAACAGTACTATGCCAACACCAAATGCATAGGAAAACAAAGTAAAATGTAGTGACAATGCATTACATCCATGAAACAAAAAAATATAAAGCTATGTAAATAAGAAAAAAAATTAGACCAGTTGTTTATAATGCCTTTCTTAACACTACACTGTTTAGTAGAGAAAAACCTACACACATGCAAAAGCCAAAGGCTTTTAAACAAGGCTGGCTATGACACTGAGAAGGCCTGCTTAATAATATTTTTTATTACACTGTATTTATATAGTCCCGACATATTACGCAGCACTTTACAAAGTTCAAAGTCATGTCGCTAGCTGTCCTGTCCCTCAAGGGGGCCACACAATTCAATGTCCTTACCATAATCATATGTCTTTATTATAGTCTAAGGTCAATTTTGGAGGGAAGCCAATTAACCTAACTGCATGTTTTTGGGATGTGAGAGAAAACCGGAGTACCTGGAGGAAACTCACACAAACACCTGGAGAAACTGCAAACTCCATGCAGATAGTATGCTGGCATAGATTCAAACCTGGGACCTAGTGCTGCAAAGGCCGGGGTGCTAACCTCTGAGCCACTTTGCCACCTAAAAGTGTACTTCTCTATTGTACAGTAAGGTAAACAGAAGGAGCACCTAAGAGGACGGACAGGGTGACAATCCTGTCTCAAGAGCCCACTAAAATCATATACAGAATTTAGTAGTTAGTTAGTTAGTAGTGGCAGTAAACATATCGATACACCATTAAAGTTCAATGATGTAGTATATTCAAGCAAAACACAGAATGCATTCCAGCATTATATAAAATAAATAATTAAATTAGTTACAATAAATCAGAAGTCACTATTACCTGGGCAATCAGCGTGCTCTTCTGTCCAGCAGTTATTTTTATGGTTTGCTGACCCTGTGCTGATGACCCACCACTGCCTTGAACCACAACATTTGAGATGGCTTGTTTTCCAGATGTCTGTGGAGATGGCTGCCCAACTAAAAATGTGCCCTGTGAAACAAAGATGAACAAAGCAGAGTGCCATCAGCAAAAAAACTAAAGCTGAAGGATATAGAGAACCTTTAACAAAACAACATACAGACCTGAGGTGTCTGTTTCAGAATATAAGATGTGTAGGTGAGATGTTGGGGTAACCCTGTAGAAGCTCCTGCTGTACCAGAGCCACCACCACTGCTGGATGCACCTGACTGCAGATCTGGAACACATGGTAACATTTTTTTTACATTACTTAAATAATATACATAGCAGACAAAACAGACAAAAAGCAGGTCTTTATGTGACAGATCAGAAAGAAAATAACAAAAAAAAACGTGATATCTAAATGATATGGTTTAACTTTCATTTCACAAATCATTTTACAGGTTAGACTATAATGGCACAGATAGCTTTTTATAAAAAAAGATAAATATCTATTAGGCTATAAATGTTTTTTGTTAAGACCTAAAATGCTTGGTCATAACTGTAATGTGCAAATTGCGTACTTCTAATGGTAACCACTTGTAAAGTAAACTTTACGGAAAGCTTTATTAAATCCTGTTAAAACATGGTAAATTATGTTTGACAAAAATGTCAAAAAAACAAGTAGTGGTTTAATCAAGTGTATTCTCAAAATAATACTAAAAAATATCTACTTTGCTAATAATATATTTTCCATTGACAATATAAATAAGCATTATGAGTGAAATTCCACATGTAGAGGCCCTGTATGTTCACTTACTTGCAGTACTAGCAGCTCTCAGGATGGCACCTTGAGGTATAAGCAACAGCTTTCCCTTACCAGAAGTGCTCTTGCTGTTAGTGGTGAGGTATAGTTTGGTGCCAGGAGGTAGATTTGCCAGGTTACCTATGTTTGTGGATGGCAGTTGTAGGGTTGCCATTACTGCAAAAATTAAATACAATAAATTAAACACTTACAAATTAGAAATCATGTTGAATGTTGACACTTTGTATGTTTTAGAAGCACAATGGAACGTGGATTCTGTTCTCAGATGTTCAGATAACCCACCTGAATGCATTTGCCAAAAACTTTCAATATGAAATCTTAGTGAAAGAATTAGCATATATGTAAAAAATATTAGTAATGTCTTAAGATAGCATATGCCACCAGATGCTGAAGTTAGTGTGGAAAAGTGTTAGGTGTGCCTGTCTGACAGTCTAGGGTAATAGATTATTATAAAAGTGTACGTGTGTCCAACTTGCAAAGCTTATATATACAAAAGGCATGAGTCCTCAAACTCCTTCATGTAATATATTTGAAAACAATGAAAAAGGTTGATAGCAGGTCTGAAATAATAGGAAAAGGGCATGCTATATGGGAAAAATATAGAAAAAAAAATGTAGCACAGGGATACTATACAAATCTAGTAGACATTTTAGTGTACATAAAATAGATAACCAAGATTACTCATAAAAGTTACTCATATCAGCTCTAAGCTGATATCTAAGCAGGGACAGCATTATTTTACCATTACAAAAACGTTTGTGAAATTGGAGTTTTCCTGTTAAGCAATTGAATTAAAATAAATAAACAAAAGAGTTACCTACAAGTATCAGGTAATGAACATGATATGTGCACTTATTTCAATCTTGTCACATCTAAACACATAAACAAAGGGATTTTGAGGATTCAACTCAGTAAGTGGAACTTTAGAGGCCAATTACATCCAATTATCACATATTTATCAAATATATTTATTTTATTTAAATACCATTAAAGACATAACATTTAGAACGCATTAAAAATAAGCAACTAACACAATCACATATTTCTGTCTGGGTTGCCCATTCCTAGGAGCATACCCTGTTGATTTTCTATGCGTTTCACAGAATCAATCAACTGTGAATTCAACTTATTAAAAAACTTGATGTTTTGATAAAACATTATGTTTTTTAATAAGTTGTATTCACAGTTTATGGGTACAATTTGATGTATATTGATTGATAATTTATTTACACTAGTATATGCAACATTTATTTCATTACCATATACCCATGATTCAAAACAAATATGATAAATGCAACATAAACTTGCTGTCCTATTTTATGTTATTAGATAATGAACTTGACTCCTGATTCTTAACCCATATCACTGCTGTCCTTACCTGTACTTACCTATTGAAGTGGGGCTTTGTGTGCCATAGGAATCAGGTACTTCCACATTTAAAAATGATTTTTGAAATGAACTATAATTGTTAAACTGAGATGTTCTGATGGATGGATTTATTGTTTTAAATTGTAGATATTTCTGTCCTTCTTTCCTGAAGAAGGGGATTGATTCTGTGAAATGCGTAGAAAATCAGCAGGGTATGCCCCTAGGATTGGGCAACCCAGACAGAAATATGTTATTGTGTTGCACATTTTTAATGAGTTTTAAATGTTGTGTATTAAATGGTATTTAAATAAAATACATGTTTCTGATATATATGTGATAATTGGATGTAACTGGCCAATAGAGTCCCACTTACTGAGATGAATCCTCCTGTTTATTAGATCAGGGATGTGGCCATGTGATTACTAGGTGGTTGGTCATTTTTGATGTAGTTTGTTCACATCCAAACCCATGCTTTAACTGTAATGGGAAGAGCTTCGTAAAGAAACTATATGTATTAATCTATCAAACAGTTTTAAAAGTACATGTAAACACACACATCAGACGCCCCAATCAACCTCCACCAAAGCCAAGTTACTATATTTTTCCCTTTTCCTTATATTTGAAAATTAAATAAATGACAATAATTAGCATTATCGAGCTGGATATTTTGACAATACCTGACCCCTGGGTTCCAGTTTTTGTCGTTACTGCAGATGCAACTTGTGTTTTTGCTATATTTTGTGCAGATTGGGCTAAAGCATTGGCACTTCCACTGCTAACAACAGCTTTGGCCACACCTTGAGCTACCATCTGTTTTGCCCCTACTGCTTTGGCAGCTGAAGAGCTGGATTTGGCAACAAGGATCTGCCCACCACTTATAGTCACAGAAGGTTTAATTGATGCTTGTACAGCAGATCCAACAGGAATTCCAACAACCTAAAGCAAAACAAAAAAGGGTAGTAATCCAGTTAAAAAATATCTTACAAAAGAAAGAGCTTTAACTAAAACTAAAAGCAATGGCATAGCAAAATAATATTGTGTCTTAAAACTGGTTATTGAATAATTTTGCCCATTAGTTCTTACATGCAATGTAGCATACTACCCCCTGTTGACAGCTTAATGAGGACATATGATATTTTAACATTATATAAAAGGGGGACTAAGCTATTTATAAAAAAAAAATGTTTTTTAGTTTTTTTAGGGAGAACCCCTTTCCTTCTATGAATGGGAAACCCAGAACCTCCTGTGATATATACCTCATGTATCCCAAGAGGCTTTGGGCTGCTCCCTCTACACATGTCCAATTGCAGGCATACGCAGAAGTGGCTTTCCCAGAATGTAAAAAAAAAAAAAAAAAACTATTTTTTTTACATTTTCAGGGGGAGACGTCACCCAAAATCTTGTACCTGCACAGTGCCAAATCGCGTGACGCAAGAACCAGGTAAGAGAAGATGGCGGCACTAGTTGGTTCATCTGCACCAGAAAAAAAAGATAACAGGGACAGAGCAGAACTGACTGGAATCAAACTGCAAAGGATTAATGGCTCTTCAAAAAAAAAAAAAAGTACATTTTTATTTTTTTTTAAATGAAAGTTCAGCTTTAATAGACCAAGGACATTAGTTATATATTATAATATCCCAACTGCAGCTCTTACAATCTTTTCTGGTACACTGAACAGGATGCACATCACAATAAGTCATAATTTCTGCAAAATCATTTGAAGCTCGCCTGTAGGAAGCTTAATAGTTATGAGCCTAGGACTTAAAAGGCCTGGTGCCGCTATCTTCTCCTCATCTTCTGGGTTTTTCTTACGCACACAGGCAAGAGATTGGGTGACGTATATGGGGAAAAAACTTGCCCACCACACTGCGCATGCATGAGATTGGCAATTTGTTTCCCTTTTGACGAAAAGGCTTCTCCTGTGCATGCCGGAGATGTTCAGGCATGCCCAGAAGGAGCACCCAAGAGCCTCCTTGTTTTTGCTTCACTTTTATGTAAAAGTGAAAATTCTGAGTTTAGGTACCCTTTAACTGTCCAATAGCAGATCCTTGGGGAAGATTCAAGCTCTCCAACTGCTACCACAAAATTACCTTAGCTCCCTCAGGAGTGCTTAGATTTTTTTGGGGTGACACAGCAATCATCTGGTTGCTCTTTACAGTTACAATTTGTTGGAGGGATGGTTGAGATGTTGAAGGAGTTTCTTGCTGTTGCTGAGACACTTCAACTGGTTCTTGTTTTATGATCACCTGAAATTTGAAAGAAAAATACCATCTAAATGTTTCAGCAGACTAAGGTACAATAATAAGCAAAGTGGTATACAGAAAACTTCTGTTAGGAGATAATGAACATTTTAGTACCTAAATATGAAATAGGTTCTTAGTTATCTCCTTTACAATGTTTTTGTTAAAGGAAAATAACATATTGCACTATTGTAAGAAATAAGCATTCCTTTTTGTACAGCCATTTGATTAACATAGCTAGTTACACTAAACCAGACAGATGAAAGTCCTATTAAACACTATGCCATGAGATGAAGAGTTGGAAACTAAGTCTAGAAATACAAGAAATCCTAGGTCTGGTTACAGGTAAAGACTTCAAGAGCTACCATTTCAGGGTAGCAAACATAAGGGTGAGAGTAAAATACTCTCTTATACTGCAATTAAAGAACAAGAGTCCCTGTTCGGATGATTCCACTGTCTTCCCCTCGTCGTCCCAGTTTGTGAATTGTCAAATTGCAAGATTAGTTCAAGGTAACCAGCTACAACTCGATATAAAAATTAACCATTTCCAAACATACCTTTGTAAAAGCACCAAGCCCTCCAGCCACAGTTTTGGGGCTCTGAGATTTTAAGTGACTTCCAATAGGACAAAGTGGAGGCATTGCAGCAAAGAGAGATTCCTCCTGCTTAAAAAAAAAAAAAAAAACACACACACAAAAAAAAAAAACAATAATATTATTGTATATTGTGTCCCACCAAAATATTGCATTACTTTTCTAATCCTACTCCTTTAAAATGTTTTCTGCAAGTGCTCTAGCTACTGCGACTCTGTGTATCATAACCAACTTCGGCTTAGCACCCAGGTTTGTGGATTATGCCATTTGAAATTGTGTATATATTAGCAATAAAACTATATTTTAACACCCCAACACTAACCAAATAAAACACATAAAAATGAATAACCTCTATAGTTTAATTTTGTGGAATCCCTCCATTCTTAATGCCTTTACTCCAATTGCAACAGAAAAGTTACCACAATCTATTTGAAGTTTATTTAAACACATTAGTAGTCAGAAACTACTATTAAGACTACCTGAATAACACACAACTGACAAACAAAACATATATATCACAGAGCAACACCCACACAAACGTCAATCAATTGGTTCAGTCATTCAGCCAGAATATCCCACTCACCTGCGCATTAAACTTAGATTGTTAGTTACAGAATTCAGCAAGGATCACAAGAGGATTTTTACTTTGAAATACATAATACTGACACTTTTTATGATAGGATCTAGCATAGAAGCAATAAACAGGAAGCACTGGCTTTTACACTTGCTATAAAGACTGCCAAAAAGCAACAAAATTGTTCAGTGGATAGGAAAGTGTTCAACAGCACAAAAAGAGAAAAAAAAAGGATTGCTACAGTAATGTTAACCGCAAGGAGCACAAACAATCCTAAATTTCAAGCGCAAACAGCAGTTAAAGCAAGATGATGTACCAAAGAAACAATAAGCTTCAGAGCCGTTTAGAAAGAGATGTGAATTGGAACCACTCATTCTTATCAGTAGGTCATACTGACCGCCCTGTGACAGAACACTCCTGTGTGCAGAATTAAGGAAGCAGCATGTAAAGGTTCTCTGCAACATTCCTGTCCTAATCCACAAAGATGGAGGAGTGGATTGAGACAGGCTTTTTAACTCTGTCCCTTTGCTAACTCATTCAAAATGTATTGCTTAAGTATGTAATTGCCCTCTTCCACTAAAAATTAGCAAAAAGACATTTTTAGTATTAAAACAAAAATCCTAGAGTTAAAAAAAAATCAAATAAAAAAATTGGATGCAGGCATCTTTTTCCATAGCCCATTCATTTCTATGGGAATGGCTTGAATGCGGTTTTAATTATTTTCATCTGAAACAATCATTATTGATTGCTTCAGGTGACAGTTTACTAATGATTGCTGTATAGACAGGCTACTTGGCTGTTTGTCAGGCATACTATTCTTTCCTTAATGAGGGGAGTAGGATAGGAAGCAACTCACTATGAGGATGTCAGTAAAATGTATAATACCATCAACTGGTCTTGGTAGTTAATGATGCAACACAACAGATTATTAGCTTCCTCCATGATATCTGGGAAGACCTATACGGACACACACTAGATTGATCAACAATTGTTTTGGGTTCCAAAAACCTAGTGTGTGTGTGAGGTAAGGCACAGGAAGACACAGTGTGACTGGTGTGTGAACTTCAGCTGTTAATATCTTTATCTATATCTGATGATGTAACAAACAAAGTTTGGAAAAAGGCCATACCAGACACAATTTTGCAGCTCATTGTGATTGGCTGGAAAGATTTCCCAGGGGACTCAGCCAAGCTTGTTGCCTGTCCTTGAGGGACAATCTTGCAGCTGGCAGTGATAGGCTGGAAAGCAGTGCTGCCATGAGCTCCAATAGTAAACCTCTGAGTCATTTTTGTTGGTGTGCGCTCAAGTGATGAGGTCTGAGTGTACAATGTGGGCTCTGAAGTCATGCTAAAACCTTGTTTTAATGGAAAAAAATGTGCACCATTAATAATGCAGCGTCACATACATACAAAACGAATCCTCAATTGTCAAACACAATAAACAAAAACGACTTCAATAATTGTATCTTGCTATATAAAAACACATGTGGTAGTCAAATTAGACAAAGTGGCCACAGTGCACCACTATGGCAGCTGTAGTTGTCTTAGGAGGTATGAAGCTCCCACATGTGATTTCTAAAAGCACCAAACAAGCCGCCTATTAGATTTAGAATCTTTAATGCTACAGCAGGGTGCCAGACTTAAGAAATGCTAGTGAAGATGGTATGAGACTGCAGACACATCAGCATGGCTGATGGAGACTAAAAACTGCTGCAGGAGACAGTGAGATACAGGGGACAGGTTACCCAAGACAGCTAGAGGTCACTCGCATTACAGCACATTTGAAAATCAATATTCCTAACTCCAATTTCAGAATTATGCAAAGGGCACAACAAAAAACAGTAATGGGCTGCATATGACCCATGGGTCATATGGGCTCAAAGAGCCAGAAGTGCTGCATATGACCCATGGGTGCCCAGGGCTCAAAGAGCCAGAAGGGATCTGCAAACATGGAGTAACAGACATAGCTAACTTAAGTCTATCCCTGATAAACGCCTATGTGTCTTTCTAAATTATAGTACTCATAGCCTTTTTTGTTTTGCATAAATTATGCAAGAGTTTAAACCCCTGTTTTTTTTTTTATTGTAGTCTGTGTGTCTCTCTGTTAGGAAGATTAACACTTTGGGTCTGATTTATTAAAGCTCTCCAAGACTGACTATCATGGGAGAACAAAGCAAACCAGCAAACCTGGAATTGGTCTGGTCCAGGATTTAAAGCATTTGGCAACTAAGAACAAATCATTTTTACGAAATCCATTCTAAGTTTGCTGGTTTTCTGATAGGATTGTAATCATTTAGGTTGAATGGTAATACAGGCTTACAAATTGTAGGTGTAGGATTTGTTTTCATCTCATATACCATTTTATTTCAATTGGACATGTGCATGACTGTTTCTTGGCTACACACAACATTAAAAGAGAAAGGACAAAGTGTAACAAAGTTCACGGAATCATTTTCAACTTTGTTGCTTATTATTCCATAGACATGGTGATTATGGTATTTAGTGCTGGAACAATATGGGTCAAAGCTTGAAAGACTCAAAATAAATTATTATGGTTAAAAAATGAAAAAGTACTCTTTTCACATTCTTTTAAAATGAAGGAAGTGATGATATGAATTTGACACAAAAATATAAATGAGTATTATGTGAGAAAATTGAATGTTATCAGTCATTGAGATTTAAATGACAAAAAAAAATCAGACTATTAAAAGGCACTTCTCAGTGCTTCATGTATAGTTTTGGCCCAGACAATCAGGGACTGACCTGAAACCCCAGTCCTACCTCTTGCATCTACTAGACAATACAGCTCCCCTTTATGCAAAGGACCAATAGAGATATGTGGGAGGGTGTTGGCAAGCTTTTCTCAGAAAAAAAATTGCATATTTGAAGAACTTGAATTAGAAGGCTAGTGAAGACCTTGTAGAGAGCTATACACTGGACGGTGCCTGCTTTTGAACAATGAGGCAAGATTGCCAGCCTAAACCTGTACAACACTAAATATTCTGCCTCTTAAAAGCATAGGATATGTACTGCAATTGATCCTAAAAGTTTAAATATTATACAAGTACAACTGCTTTAAAAAAAAGGTGGCATACATTTAAAATGCTAGCATAATCAGTGAAAAGCAGCTCAAATATTGAGGTCTCTAAAAGGAAATAGGGGCAGCAAACTCCACGTTAAAAAAAAAATAAACAAAAATGCGAAGATGCTGCTGCCTCCAGCCACTTGGAAAGGAAAAAAATGGCCCATCCGTTAATGTTTTGCAAGAAGTTTTAGCAGAAAAATGTTACTGCTTAAAATGTTTGCAAAAGCCACTAGTGTGACTAGCTTGTTTCCAATAGGTGACAAACTTTCATGTTAACCCCCCACATCATGCTTAGCGGCTTAAACAGAATACAATAGAACAACTTCAGACAATTTTTTCCCCCCAGATTAAGCCTTTTCTTTCCCTTGTGTTTTGAATACTAATTATAGTATTTATGGTCTCCGCCAAATGTATTTACATGCAGATGCAAGAATATTTACACGTGTACATCTTAATTTTGGTGTAGCCAACAAAAAACTCAAATGACATACCTTTCCCATCTTTCCATCTGCAGCAGAGGTCCCTTTATGCCCAATTTTAGTAGTTCCATGACTATCAAGCAGCTCACTGTGAGTACAAACAGAGTCAGTTTCTGAATTACTGATAGAAGGGGTGTCTGAACGGTGGTTTGCAGGAGATGAGGCTCGTGAAGGAGATTCCAAAAACTTTTTAATAGATGGGTGATTTAGAATTGTGGGATCACATGCAGATGTTGCCTGGAGGAACAAGAAACAAGTATATATCTAATGTAATAAAAACTAAAATCGGATTACGATTAGGCACTGTTAAACTACAGTTTACTGCTAACAAATTGTTGAAATGTTACTAAATAGAACAGTGGAATGAAATGAATTATATTGCTTTTTTGCTTACCTCATGGCCTTTTCCAAGCCCTGCAGAAGCATAATAATTGGCCACAATGTATGCTCTGAGTTTATCCATCATACGTCTAGCTTCATTCAAACGCTGAATAGGAAACAATGAGAACACTTGAATAAGAATGAGCCTAAATAGCATATATATATATATATATATATATATATATATATATCACAGGACTGTACTGTAAAAAGTTAAGAACAAGATTTGGAAAGAATACTATCACTTCACATCACATTAGATTCTGTTACGGTTCCATATTTAAAGCATAAAGGAACTACTTCCTCTCTACACAGCAGTGACCAGAGTGGTGCTCCAAATCTCACCAACTCACTTTAGTGATTTCAATCTCACATCCCTTCCTAAAACACCTCTAAGTCCAGTGAGAGAGATGTACAGCTTTCAGTGTTCTCCACGGCCCCCTTCACACCACCCGGGATATTTGAGTAACCACCCAGCTGTTTTGGGTGACTACTAAGAAGTTGGTTCACAAAACACAGGCCGCCACCTGACTACAGCTTCTTCCCACCAAGCTTAGAAAAATGTCAGTGGAGGACATTTTGAATGAGCTTAAGTAAAAGTGCCTACAGCCTATTTCCTACTCTGGTCTGTTTCTGTATAGAGAAACGACTTTTCTGCAATATCTTGTGGACGTAAGCTTCCCCAACCACCCAAATTACATCTCCTGCCAGCCAGAAGGGCTTTTGAGAAGTAAGGCAGCAAAACTGATTTGCTGAGAAGGAAATAAATGTGTGTAAGTGAAGTTGGTCAAAGAAGGGTGGGCAATATGAGCAGCTTTGTAGACCAGCAGGCAGGCCCCATCAACAGATATCTTTCTGTATTTTTTTATGTGCATACCGAGAGAAACTAGCATGTATTGAATGATTTTTTTTTACACCTTAAGAACTTCAATTGCAGCCCACTATGGTTTACGTATACTTAGAAGCCCTTAAGTTACAAGATGTCTTGAAAAAATACAGTAGATCTAAAATAAAATTGTGGCTCTTTTTGTACAATAGTAGGTGGATTTATTTATTGTAGGTATAATAATTATGTTATGCTTAGCCTAGGCCTGCATTTAGCTCTAAATTATAAATAGATCATAAATTTTTTGCTGCACCACCTTTAAATTTTAAAGAAGTATTGTTTTTGCTAAAATAATTACAATTACAATCAATGCTCCTGTTACTAGGGACAACAAAATAACTGCATCATTGCAGAGGTGGATGGCCACATATTATTAAAGTCAGCCCTACGGGAAAAGGACAATAAATTCTGTATACTCTGTGACAGTCTGTGTGCATAGAAGACAACTAAATTTCACTTATTGGTTATATTTTCAAAACAGAAGTAGATTTTCTTGTTAAATTCTATACATTATTCTTACTTGATCAATAACTTCAATCTCATGTTCCTTATTCTTCAGTTCAATAGCAAACTGCTCCTTAATAACGGATTCTATCTTCAAGACTGCAGCATCTCGAGCTTTAACAGCACAAAAAGAAAATACATATCAACTCAACAAACCATTGATAAAGTAAATAAGTTAATAATGCTGCTGTTTATGCATATAATGTTCAGGACCAAAAATGTTATTGACTAAAATATGTGCCAACTGCATTCAGAGTGTGACGTCAGTCAAAGCATGGTGGCTCAGGGGTAAGTGGTCTGGCCTTTGCAGTGCTGGTTCCAGGTTTGAATCTCGGCCAGAACACTATCTGCATGGAGTTTGCAGGTTCTCCCCGTGTTTGCATGGGTTTCCTCCCACAGTACAAAAACATGCAGTTAGGTAAATTTTCTTCTCCCCAAAAGTGACCTTAGACTGTAATAAAGACATATGACTATGTTAGGGACATCAGATTGTGAGCCCCTTTTAGGGACAGTTAGTGACATGACTATGGACTTTGCACATAATATGATGGTTCTATATAAATACTGAATAATAATAATAATCCAAATTGTAGCCAGATTGTTAGTGACCCATTACTGGTTACTGACCCATTAAACAATAGTCATTTGTTCCTGTACTCAGTAACTCACTTTAAACTGAAACTGAACCTGCAGTGTGGCAAAATGTGACTACTGGGTGGAAATCAGGCAGGAAAGAATATTGCAGAAGGGACATTGCCTGTTCCTTTCTGCAATAAAAAACCTGCCTGATCTCCATTTGTTCAGAGTGGGACTTTAGAGTAAATTACATAGAGTAGTTCCACTCCATGTAATTTAAAGCAGTAAAAACATTAGCCGAATAAAGACATCAATAAAGTATTTACATTCTTGCACAGAAATGTAACATATTACAGCTTACAATCTTTAGATATAATGGCTTCATTAGTTTTCTTTTTCATGCATTTTCTAGTTATTTCACCTGGTGATTTTGTCAGTAAAACACTTCTTTCCCTAGGTCGACAACACTGTGTTGTATCTAAAGAGAGGCATATTTGTCACCCTGGGCTGCCGTGTTAAATTGGATACCAAACACCCTTCATAGGAAATAGCTATACTGTAGTTCACAATCCCCAGAGGTTGCTGGGGGTTCCCTGAGCCATGAGAATATTGTGGCTTTCAGGTGAGTTTAACCAATGTTTTTTTTATGGCTATGTGTATGGATGACATGCTTCCCACTAGCCAGCAATGTACTATGAGCTGAGAATAAAGTAACTATATCAAGGGTGAAGACCTAAAAGGTATTTCAAGGGTTTCCCTCATGTAAAAAAGTTGAGAAAAGCTGATCTATAGGCTGCCACTGGTGAGATGCATACAGGCAGGGCCACATCCAAGAATAAAATACCTGCACCACAACCTCAACACCAGTTTGAACATAGCCTTGAAGTGGGACTGTCATGAAAAAAAATAACAACTTTATAGGTGGAAATACATTGTTATCCGGGTCCAACAAGTGCAAGCAGCCCAAAGCCTTTTTGAGATATGTGGCATATGTTTTCCAGGAGGCTGCGGGTTTCCCCTTCAGTCTTCACTGCCACGGCGGGGAGGAAGGAAAAGGAAGGGTTATAACATTAAAGTGAAAAAAAAAAGTTTTGACATTATATGAAAGGTCTAGCCACCCTTTTATATAGGTCAGCGGTCGCCAACCGGTGGTCCGCGGCTCTGGCCCGTGCCCCCCTGCCCAACAAGGTCAGGAGAAAGAACCCCGCTGGGGGGTGAAGCAGCCAGCGCCGTGCACCATGTCTCCCGTATGGATTGCAGAATAAGGGCGGTGGGCCGGTTGTGTCTCTGGAGAGTGGGTGGGTTCTGGCATCAGAAGTTTCTTCCCCTTTAAATGACACACGGCTGCCTGCGCATGCACAGTCTGGAGCCGTGCATTTAGTGGTCTGTAGGTCCAAAAAGGTTGGTAACCATTGATATAGGTGATAGGTCCACCACCGATATAGGTGAAAGAAAAGCACAATTTATTCATATACCTGAGGTTTCAATAGCCTTATGCCGCTTGTTTTGATGAACGACCGATATGTCTTCATAGTCTGGGTCCTTGCCTTCAATAGATCTCTTTATTCCAGACATTTTCTTTTAGGAATATTTATCTGTTGAACAAAAAAATAGTTTTAGAATTCACATGATCATACAGTTTATACCGGTAGCTATATCTTCCTACTGGGTACAAACAACAAGTGGGTTATTTTTCTAAGCAGAAAAGAAAAAATACCAAGCACAGTGCCGCACATAACTGCCAGGCAGGCTTTACTTTTCACCAGTTTAATTATTTAATATAAAGATATTTGTATTATATTGCTTGCTATTACATTGCTATACACCACTGTACTCTGCAGCTCTTTGTTTGGTGTCTCTTGGATGTAAACAAACACATTGTACTGGTACAGACAATAGTGCACAGATTTTATATACTCCTAATTGCGGGTGGTGAGATTTCAGCACGACCCAGCATCACCCTGCACGGATAGAGTGTGCTCTGCACGGCCTCGTAAGGGTTAATAGACTGCAGTGTGAAGCTCACCCGGCATAAAACAGGGAAGGGCCCACGCGTGGCGAGATCACGTGACTACAGAACAGCCTCAGATCCGGCCTATCCTGCATTGAAAGAATCTGGAATCTCGGTGTGCAGCCTCTAGGAGGATTACCTATCTAATCGTTCATTCAGCCCTCAATAATTACGTCACGCCGGGAGGATTCTGGAAACCATTTTGGTATCTGGCAGGAATAAAAGGGTACATGCATCACAGTTATTATTTTTTGTAGATGTAAAATGTAACTTGTTTTATTTTTCATACATATGCATGTTAGTGTCTTCTTGCTGGATACCATAAACACAATGCATGGAGTAGGACAGGACTTTGTGGTGTAAAACAGTGGTTCTTGATGTAAAGATTACCCACAGATTACCCACAGTTTAAAAATAAAATAAAGAAAACATCTGACTTTTTGTTTTCATTACCTTTTTAAAATGATCAATAGAATAATGTAGAGCAGTTTTTTTTATTAAACGTACCTAAACTCAGAATTTTCACATGTAAAGTAAAAATTCCCTTTTTTTTTTAATCTTTATAATAATATTTCTCGATCACCTAGAATAAATGGGAGCACAGAACCTCCCAGTATATGCCCAATTTTTTAGATTTATTTGTATGTGGATTTTGTCCACTAATTGCAGCCTTTCTGTAAGTAAGAAACTGAATATATATTGTGTTAGTTTGTTAGAATGAGTACAGGGCTAATTACACCTTTGTAGCTGGGAGTAAATTAATATTTTTATGTTTTTTTGTGTGTTTTGTCGTAAATGTTTGCCTTGTTTACAATCATTGTAAAAAGAGTAAAATGGAAATACAAACCACAGCACAAACATACTGCTATATATATATTGCCTGATATTCAGCCAGTCATGGTATTTACAGCAGGGGTGTGTAATTAAAGAAGTTCTAAAAAGGTTCCTATGTGTAGAGGTTTATTTGTGTCTGTCTCATTTGCACCACTGCAATTAAAGAGTATTATGTGTCCACGTGTGTGGTGTATATGTAATTGGACTCAGTCTTTATATTTAGTATAATATAACTACACCAACTGTTTGTCACTCTGTGCACACAGAATTTTGTCCTCATCCCCCTCTTTTTCAAGATGTAAAGTTGTTAGGTATGTAGATAGTCCTGGATCCTTCCCAGCAGTTCACTATACAGTGAAAGGAGATGCAGTATAGTGATGAGTTCTCCTTGCTGTAAATTAGCACTTTTGCTGCTATCATGTATATTTTCATCTCATGATTTTCTCCCACATTCCAGCAGGAAAATGATAACAGACTAAGTTCGGGTACTTACACAGCACCGAAAAAAAAATTAATATATATATATATATATTCAATAATGTATTCATTTGATATGCTCCTTTTATATCTATCTTTATATCAGTTCAGCTTTCAAACCCCTATCATGGTATTTTTTTTTGTCCAGCTTGGCAGATTTTTTTTCACTTCCTGACCTAAAGACACACAAAGACATTACACAAAATCTCATCAACGTTAAGGTTATTTCTATCTTAGTTGTTACCATAACATTTCTTATCACTTGATGATTAATGCCTATGTCTTGCCCTGGGGTCAACTCTAAAATCTAAGTGTCATGTTCTGAAGTCAGAGACCAATCAATTAAAGTAATACATTTAAACAAATTGCCTTGGTTTTCAAGTAAATGTTCACCAGTGTAGAGGAAGGGGAGGTTTGGTCTATAGAAAGGGCAAAATCAAGTGCACGTTTCCCTGAAAGTTTACATTTATACATTTTTAAACTGATATTTCAGCTTTTCTTTGTTCTGTATGCACTTATTTGTACACCCATATCACGGGATTCCAGAAGAACTATGCATGTATGTATTTAAAATATCACATTTAATTATTCTTACCTCTCATTATCAGCCAATGAAGTCACATGAGTTATTTTATAAATGTTTTCACCCAAGATTAACCCAGGTATTACTCAAAATGTACACATGCTTCACAGTGTCTTCAATTGGAAATTGTGTAAATAAACTTGTATGCATGATTCATTTTTCTACTTTAATCTAGTGTGAAAATGTATAAATTATGGGTAAAAATTGGGTGAATCCTAAATAAAACATTTGTAAATAGACACAACTGTATCACATTGATTAGAATGAAACCCAAGTCTCTGCCAATGTGATGAAGACTTGACTATGAACTTTGTAAAGTGCTGTTTAATATGTCAGTGCTATATAAATACTGTGTAAAAATAATAATAATAATAATGTGTGTAATAAGCCATTCACCTATTTATTGACAAATGCTTTTGAAAAACAACACACTTTCAAAAAGTGCTAATTCAGCAACAATATGCACCATTGCTTAACTGCAGCCTTCCCTTGATTCCTGCACAGTCACACAGACTCCTGTCCCTTACTGAATTGTTTACTGATTTCTGGACACTGTGAGCTTTTCTCATAGTGAAAATTAGAAGCTAATCTAATTTCCTGGCTGAATCATCAAGCAGTTAGCCCTTTCCTCCTCCAACCTTACTGTTCTTGCCCTGTCCCATCATTTATTGGATTAAATTTTTTTATCATGGAGGCTCAGCATGACGTGGGCCACATCTTCCAGTTTTCAGCAAGCTATGTACAGCACCCAGTTGGTTACTACCACCAGCTACCTAGCACCAAATTGAACAAATAAGAACAAAGACACTAGAAATAAGGTACGTAATAAAAACAAAAAGAACTTTTTATAATCAATTAACTAGCATATCAGCTTGGGGAAGAAGAACCAAGGAGGCAAAACATAGGCAGATTAAACTTTACCCTAAACAATCTTCATGTCTTCCCCTCATTACAGCTTTTATTTGCTTCTTTCTAAGCACAAGAAGGTGCCAGTACATAGTATGATGTTCCCGTGTACCATTACTAAGCTCTGTGTTTTTTTACCTCTGCTTTTGCTTCTTTGCCAGCCTTGGTTTTTTTTTTTTTTTATAAAACTGAGTTTTTATTGAACATTTCGTAAGTCGTAAACATAATAATTAGGGAGATGGGGGGAGGAAAAAAGAGTGGGGAAGGCAAACACTGGTAAGTGAGGAGCTCACAGAATCACATAATAACCTGTTTACTGGTATAATAAGCATCCCAGTGTTCCCATACCTGTTCAAATTTAGCAACCCTATTTCTAAAGAGAGCAGTAAGGTACTCCATCAGGCCTACATCTTGGAGGACTTGTGTATACAAGTCCTCCAAACAGGGAGGCAGCTTGGATTTCCACTTAACTGAGATCAAAGTGCGAGCTGCCACCAGACCATGTGTGGTAAACTTACAGGTAGGTTTAGGGGGACCCTTAAGGGGCAATCCCAAATAGTGGTGGAGCAGGTCTAGGGGAAATTGTTGCTAAGTCACCTCCCCAATTAGCTCATTGACTCTCTCCCAGTAGCCATTACTAAGGGGGCAAGACCAAAAAATATGTTCCAGAGTCCCATGCTGTGACCCGCAGTGCCAACAGGCAGGATCCACAGCTGGAAACAATCAGGGGTGTGATACCGTCCGAACAAAATCTTGTAAAGGTTCTCTTTGTAAAGCGCACATTTTGAGCTTTTGTTTGCTGCCTTCCATAAAGTGGACCACTCATCCCTCTCCAGGGTACGGCCCAAAATAGCCTCCCAAGTATACATGTATGCAAATTTGCCAGAAACCTCCCATGCCGACTCATGAAGAAGACAACAAATGGAGAAAATAAGGCCCTTGGAGAACAGACCGCCAATACATATTCTCTCAAAGGGAGTTATTTCAGTAAATTTGGGCACTGATTAGAGGGATTGGACATAATGCCTAATCTGTAGATAGGCAAAAAAGGTGGTTCGGGGGAGGTCAAATTTTTCTTGTAGTTCCGGGAAGGAGAGCAGTCTCTTCTCTACCGGGTGTAGAATATTTCGGAGATGGAAAAGCCCTTTGTCTCTCCATGGCTGCCACATATTTCTGTCTAGAATATCAGGTATTAAAGGGGTTTGTATAATGGATGTAAGCACAGAGCTACGAGAGGGGAGACCATATTTAGACTTGTATGTTTTCCATATATTTCTCATAAAAACCATTGGGGACAGCAAATTTCCCTCGGGTAATACCAAGGAGGAACTCCAAAGCATCACATTGGGATGGAGTGGGGAAATCCAAGCTTCCTCCAACTTCCAACGTACACTGGAGGAGAATAACATCCAGGAAGGCAAGTAACAAAGGTGTGTCGCCACATAGTACTTAACCAGTTCTGGAGCCCCCAGACCTCCAAGTTCCTTAGGTGTGCAAACCACCGACTTGGAGACCAAGTCTCCAAGACAATCACCAGAACACCACTGTAACATCAGAAAACATTGTGTTTGATACGGGCTGTTTAAGCAGTGCAAAGGTCCCAGGAGGGAGTCCCCCGCCACACCCTGCTAAACCAGGCCCAGTGTGAGACCCCTTCAATGGGCCATAGTGCATGTAAAGCATATCCATAAGAGGGCAAGGTCTTACAACAAAGAAAAACTCTCCATTAATAAAGACATAAACAGGGAGACAACAGCGACCTCCAGTTTATCAGCATAAAGATGGGTAAACAGGAGATCAGAGTAGTCTGACAAAATACAGCATTCCCTGAGAAAGCCACAGATTATAAACTATAACGTCAATCAAGTAAGATTTCACAGCAATATACCGGAGCAGTAGAAGGATCATTAGGCAATCACAAAAAATAGCGTTACCTTCTATCTCAATGGCATAAAACTAGACAAAACAATGACAGTAAATATCAGCAAAAAATAAAGAAAGCTGCATACTCAGAAGTGAGCAGCAGTGACATGTTAAGTGTTAAAAAGGATATATGAGCTGAGCCCTATCAATGCTGTCCACTGTCCCAAGGGAGTGGGGGCGTAGGGGAACTACGTCCTAGGTAAGTGCATGCATACGTAAACTTTGTAATTTCCTAATAGATCTGTAATTTTGTAATGATGGCCTTGTCAACCAGACACTCCTACAAAACAGAAAGGCCAGGTCCTTGACCTCCACCATAGTCCTCATTAAGACCTGACCTCCAACTTTACTGACTTGACAAATAAAGATCATTAGCACAATGATAGCCTGACAACGCTGTAAAGGTTATTTTGATATTAACTTTTAGGAGAATTTCACGCACTTCCTGTTCAAGTTTTGTTGATGCCAAAAACGAAATGGGGAAGTAAATAACCCAATGGGGGCAGCAGTTTAAATTCAGCATGCATTAACAGAGTTTGCAATTACTTTGTGCAAATCTGGGGAAATAAAATTTTATGTGAAGTGCACTTTTATATAAAGACAACACATTAAAAAACACACACAACCACTGACTGCACTTTTATAAAGCACAAATGTGCCTGTTCTGCATCAACTTGTGGACTCTTTAGCCAGCGGAAGAAAAATGACCATTGTTTGTATATAAAAAAAAGTTTTTTTATAGCTTTAAAAATAGCTACCATTGTTGCCAACCAGTTGTAAATGTTGGATAGTCCATTACCCCCCTGGCATTCTAATTCTGTCTGTGTTTTTTTTTTGCAAAAAGCGTTACATTGTTTTGCATGGAAATTTATTTTACATTGTAGGCCTATAATTCTTAGGCATAATTCACCCAAATATGTCCAATATTTAATACATTTAATAATAAACTATAAATAAAAAAAATCTGTTAAAACAAGGGTGCATAAAATACTGAAAATTGTAATATACCTGTACACTTGCATGTATTATATATACCGTATGTTTTCGCTCCTCAAGACGCATTTTTCCCTAAAAAAGTAGGGGGAAAATGTCTCTGCGTCTTACAGAGTGAATATTTCCGACCGGCTACAGTACCGTCAGCCGCTGCACCACGTTTATATTAAGGTTTATACATTGGGGTAATGAGAGCAGCACAGACAAACACAGATCTCATGCAGCTGCTATACCAGGCGTGTCAAACTCAAATACACAGAGGGACGAAATTAAAAACTTAGACCAAGTTAAGGGCCAAACTTAAAATTTATTGAAAAAATTGAGGAAGTTTACTACTTCATCCATAACTAACAAAAACAAACCCCTCTACACACACTTTAGGGTTGAAAAGAGTAATTTATATCTATCTATGAAGGCTGTGTGTTGTTCATCCTCTCACATCACAAGTTTGTCTGACACTAAACATTACACTATGCAGTCTCTAATGGATTGAAACAAACACAATGCGCCTGGTAGTCATTGCCTAGCCTTTGTGTCACACGATGAGTGTACACAAATAATGTCTATGTATTGCATGTATTGAAAATGATGATGTGAGGTGGTAACGCGGGCGGGCGGGCCAGATGTAGTTCATTTTTGGAATTCTTTGGGGGACCAAAAAAAAGGACCTTGAAGGCCAGATGCGGGATGGAGTTTGACACCCCTGTGCTATACGAAAAGTAGGAATATTTCACAGTGTATGTGTGGGCATGTACTATATACCTTGGAGATCAGCTGTGCTGCTCCCTGCCTACCTTGCACTGTGAAATAATCTTACCCTTTGTATACCAGCAGCAGCATGAGATGTGTCTGTGTCCCTATTGCTGTCATTACTCCCATGTATAAACCTTCATATCTTCCACACTGATTGTTGTAGAAACTTAAAGTTTTCAGGGTATAGAGAGATGATAATAAACTGAATTTAAACTTATATTAACTTTTAATTTCAGGTTTATACATTGGAGATAATGACAGCAGAATAGACACAGACACAGCTGGGTAGCTGGTTCAGAATATTCTTTTACTTGTTTTCCTCCTCTAAAACTAGGTGCGTCTTATGGTCATATAGTCTTATATGGTCTTATAGTGCGAAAAATATGGTATATAATATAATTATATTATATATTATTTTTTCTTTGTATTGGATTCAATACAGCTATTTTGTATTGAATCCAACACAAGTTTTTTTTTTAATTTCCCGGCCGCACTAACGCATGCACAAACGTCACCGGTAAACCCCGGGGAACGTCACTGCATACCCCGGCTGAAGATCCGAAGAAAAGGACGAAGCCCAAGGATAAGATCTGTCGGGCAGGACGCCGGGGGATGCGATGGGAAAAGGTAGGTGTTTTTTTTATTGGTTTTAGCTACCCCGAGTGTGGCTTGGTGTTACCGCTTTTTGCATGTTTTTTTTACCACGAGCCACACTCGGGAATACCGCCAGGGGGGTTAAAAGAAATGGAGGAGCTCAGCTTTGAGAAGAAATTAGTTAAACTGAATCTATTCTTCCTTGAGAACAGACATTTAAGGGGGGATATGATCACACTCTATAAATATATAAATGGCCATAAAGAGAACTCTCTTCCCAATTATTCACTTTGAGATCATTACAAAGGACAAGAGGGCACTCTTTGCGTCTGGAGGAAAAGAAGTTTCAGCTCCCTCAGGAAGTAGTTTCAGCATCTACCATAGATTGCTTTAGGAAAAAGCTGGATGATTTCTAGAAGCACAGAATATATCTGGGTATTATAGCTTCAAAGTAAAGATAACAGAGACTGTTGATCCAGAGAACATCCGATTGCCTCATGGAATCAGGAAGATTTTTTTGTTTTTTCCTTGTTAAAGCAAATTGTACCAGGGTTTTTCTTTTGCCTTCCTCTGGATCAACTATGTCTATATTGTTTTATACCTGGGATATGTTAATTTCTCTAGTGGTTGAACTTGATAGACTTGTTTTTCTGAATTTCACTAGAAAAATACAGTTGATATCTGAATGGATACTGCAAATAACACAGACATATTCCTGGTGCACACATGAAAGCATACATGTGGTAGTCTATACCAGCTGTCGCCAACCTTTTTGGTCCCGTGGACCACTAAAATTATCAGCTCCTTACCGCGCATGCGCAGGGAGCCGGTTGTCAAACCATAGTGACGTCATGATGCCATAACCCACTCTGCCATTGTAGCCTGTGATGGGAGAGTGGGCGGGTTGTGTAGTGAAACACAGCCTGCCCATTTCTGAGACAGGGATTTGCATGGAGGACGTGGTCTGTTGCCCCGGCCGGTGCGTCCCCCTGGCAGGGTCCTTTTCCTGACCACGCTCAGGGGGTGCACTGACCAAACCAGTGGTCCGCGAATCATCGGTTGGCGACCGCTGGTCTATACCCTTGTTCGCATGCTGCCATGGATACATAAGCACTAAGAAAAGAAAATTGCTGTAGGTTTTGTTACATGGTTGGCTACTGATCAGCCTTTAATCTCCTTGCTTCCATATTTTTAACCACAGTTGATTATTTTCACTTCCGGACATCTCTTTATTTAGGTCAAATATCAGTACAATAGTAAAACAGTCATGTTACATTTGTAGTACAATTGCAGAAAAAAAATCATTAAAAAATGTACTTAAAGGGGCATTTTTTAAGCATCACGTCATTGTACAGTAAGTTATAAACACACAGGAGTGCCCCATAATCCTGCAATGCCACAAACTCCTTACTCAGGACAACATCTGTCTTTATGTCTTTAGAGTTCTGTATGTTGCACTTTGAACAGGAAAGCTTTATTATCTGATGTTTACTTTACAGATTTTCAATACCAGAACATAGAAGGATGTCATCGTCTTAACATGATTACACATCAGCAATTATCACTCTATTCCCTTTAGTGATGCATACTTCTTTTACAGTATAGAATATATTGTGTACATTAAAAACAACATGCATACAAAACAACCCTTTTTTTCCCCCTAATTGTATTAGAAATAACTCTTCTGTTTTGGTAAGTACCAAGTTAGGTTTTAAATATGTACATGCACACTACACACTTTCCTGTCATGTCAGCATCCAATATCTTTGTTCTCAACAAATCCATGTTCTAAAGGCACATTATAGTGGAAACTATACATATTTTTGTTCCATTAAGTTGCATTGTCCAATTCAAATCAGAACTTGATCAAAACGTCAAAACGTTTTAGAGCAACTCCAGCTAACATTTCCCTGTGTCTACAAATAGATACTCGTGGACAAGTTGACTCATTGCACTTATTGCTTTGGAGGTCTAATAGTTTAAAATAGCATAGATTGGATTAATTCAGAAAATGCTAGCTTTGTTAGCAAGATCATCAACATGTGTAATAAAAGACTACAGAAAGTGGCCATTACTGTATTAGAAAAATGTGGTCTCAGGTGGTGGATTTCTAGTTTGGCAGCACAAACACCACCAATGAATTGCCAAGCCTTCACTTTTTATTGGAAATGCATAGAAGCACAAGTGATTGTGAAGAGAAGCAGTGGATTTGTGGTTTTGTAGAAGCTGTGTATAACATTTATAGCTTGATTCCCCTATCAACGACTTTTATAGACATGAAAGGGGGAATGTTAAGTACTCCTGTTCAAGAAACTGCCTAACTGCTTTACAAAACTAAATAGCAAGGATCCATTTGGACTAAAGCTGGTGTTATACAATGAAGGATACTTTCTTGTTTATGTTTGTAATACACTGGTCACAAAACATTGTAAACATTGCTTTGTAACGTTGGGAAAAATTACGGCCATAACCTTGAAAGAGACATTGAGGGCATCCCCATACCAAAGCCATCCTTCCCTATCAGCTGCTCTAGGGATGCTAGGTTTTTGCTCAGACAGGGACTTTAAAGGAACGTTTGAAAAATTGTTGGCTGCTTATACTTAATTATTCCAACAGCTTATGTTTCATGCTGAATCTTAATTAAAGTGGAATTAAGTTGTGACCAGGTGGGCAGGTCCTTTATTGCAGGAGGAACATGCAATGCCCCTTTATGCAGTAAAATATTCTCACCTACTTGATCTCTATTCTTTAATAGCACTACCCTGTCCACGAGAGTTAATTGAGTCCGGACAGCCACAAGGATGCCGGGGTGACAGATGATGAAGACAACAATCAGAAGGCTAAGTATGATTTATTGCAGAAGGGACATTACCTGTGTCTTTCTGCAAGATGTGCCTGATCACTCATATTCAAAGTGAAACCATACTTCTATTTTAAATCAATAAAAAATCCATAGTTGTACTTTATCAACATATTCCATTTACTCCTAACCACAGGCAGATTTTACACTAAGAGAGACTGCCATGGCAAAAGATTAAATTTTAACATAAAGAAGGAGGTCTGTGTACAAACCCTGAAATAGTCCACACCCAGCAGTAACTGCTATTGTTCAATATCATCTTACATTTAACTATTCCTATATACTTATATAAGATATTTATGCCTATGCTCTATACACATTTCCCTTTATACCACATTATTTCAAAGTGTATAGGTTTGTGAAAACAATGGGTTTATAATAACTATTTACGCTATTGTAGCCAGCAACACAATAAAAGTTAGCAGAAAACAGAACTGTGTAAACTACAGCAACCAATTAGGTTATGGCAATTTTTAGGCTGCAGTGGGCCACAAAATCAATGCTGCTATTTGACATCCATGAAGCAACATCACCACTGTTCCTTTACATAAGTAAGTTTTCTCACAACTTTCACTTTGGATTTAATTAGTAAATTTAAGATCCGAGTGAAAATTGAAAAAAAGTGTGAATCATATGAAAATATTCATAAATAGGAGTTAGTTTAAGTATGTCTATTTTCTCTGTATTATGTGTTGTACTAGATTTCATCTTTTATTTTACTGTTTTATCGTTTACAATTTTTACCAGTTTATCAGTTGTTAGTTAGTTTACCTTTACCACTATGTAGTTAGGTGCAGTAGAGCTATATGGGCAATTTCAACCCCTTACAAGCAATGTTACTGTCTGTAGAAACTCAGTCTCCCATGAGACCCACTCACCGGGCTTCAGGATGTCTCCTAAGTGCTGCACTTAATTAACATAGAGCTAGTTTCATCTGAATAACAAAGAAAGCTATTTTAAGGCCTATTCTCCTTTAACACTGAATCATACCTAGGACTCTGGAACTGTGGCTGACAGTATAGTGTAAATCCTTGTAATTCTCCTTTTGTATAAATGCAGTATTATTTCTTAGTAGAGCTGACTTGTGTTCTTTTAGCTGATATTGTGTGCTGTATCCAAAATGTATAGATGTTTATTAGGGGAGCTCAGACAACTATGTACAGGGCACACTAAAATATAAATCCATAAAACATGCGGCATATAGTTTACTGCATTCTATTCAGACTGAAGAAAAGCTATGTTAGTTTACAATGACAATATGTCTGTATAAATGTCAGTCATTGTTCAGTAGGTGTTACTGCAGTGATATGCTGGCTTCACCTGGCCCCTCACTTAGAACAAAATAAAAATACCAAGGATAATCATCTAATCATTTTTAGGAAAAAAAAAACATCACATAAACAATAAAATATGTGATAACTGCACAGCATGCAGAGATAAGTATAAAAATACTTATTGTTGCAGGTTGGTTTTCTAACCACTTTCTGGCATTCACATTAATTAGGGCTATACATGAAATATTTATCAGCCCTATTCTGCTAAATTTAATCACATTTTAGCTAAAAAGATTTACTTAATTGGCCCAGCAGCCCTAGCCTTAGACGTGACATATACCACCTAACATTTATTAGCGTAAATGGTCTTTCAATACTTCACCCTTAACATGGGGAACAAAATAATATTCAGGTGATTTTGTCTCTCTACAATCTCACTATACGTACTGAAATGACATAGAAAGCATGCATACACTGGGTAAAGCCTTATGGAAAAAATGAATCATAGTGGAGTTAAATTAGCTATACAATACAAAATGTATAGGTATAAAAAATCAAATAAAAGCAAAGCTTTTTAAAAACATGCACAATCATTTTTTGGATTAAAATGTTTTCACTCATACAAAATGTAAGTTATTGTTCTATACACTTTACAAATAGTTTTAGCATTAAATATTCTAAATGTAGACACACAGCAAGAAGGATTATTACATTTTTCAAACCTATAGATATACCATGTATTCTGAAGGACAAATTATAACCAAAACTTGTATATTCATTTTTTTAGAAGTGCGTGTAGTGGGGTTTAAAGTTATATGAAAATTATCTTTAATAAGGACATAATAAAATCCTCATCAGCAAGTACAAATAGACAGACATATTTAAAATAAGAAGACACTTGTCTTTCTAGACCTTCAGACATGTGAGATGCAAGTTGTTTAGGAACATTAGTCATCAGGCTACATTACTAACAAGTTTGATTTGGGTCTTGCCTGGTTTGTTGAATCAACATACTTTTTCAACTCACAAAGCATACACAGACAAGCACAACAAAAACTGCAACTTTAGGAATATTGAAGAGTGATCTCTAAAAAGGCAAAGTTGCAAAAAAATATCCCAGATGAAATTCTGAACAAGGGAAGATTTAAATACATATACACCCTCCTTAATTTTCATGAATCTGAAGTCACAATCTGCTCTCATGCACACTAAACAAAAAAAATAATAATAATTCATAACTGACAGTCAATGACAGTTATACATAAAATGCTTAAAAAATTATTTTACAAATATTACAGTCCTTGTTGCTGGCATAAATAATAGCTGTTGGGCAGCTATGCAAACAGTATTAGAGTGAATTCCAGGAAAAAAAGGCACAAATATTTTTTTATTTACAGAGATTCAAAGGAATCTACCACAAAAAGATTGCAAATTTATTGCAAAGTAAAGTGTTTCTTGTGTTGATGTAAAAAAAAAAAAAAAACTGCAAACACTGGAGATTTTCAATTTATGCAGACATATAGTCATATGTGATGACTATACTGACTGCTATGACTGCTGACACTATCTGTTCATAAATGGACAATATCTCTCATTTACCTTTATGACAGACAGAGGTAATATGTACATGTAGCTTGGGTCCGCGCTACAACACACTAGGGAGGATACGATGTCCACTTAAAGCCCTTTGCAGTGGTACAAAAGTGATAGGTCAGTTCCGCACATACCGCACGGACTATTTAAAAGCAGACATCTGCTTGTGTGATCTGGTTTGATATTACATAGGCAGCTCAATATTCTTGAAGTTAAGTGACACATTTGCCAAAATTTCAAGATCAAACTCTAGGCAGTTTTTAGTTGCATTCTACTTCATCCAAAGTCATGCTTGCCTCATATATTACTAGTTGCACCACAATCACACCCACTGAAACTCCCAAAGCATTCAAAAACAGCTAGCCTACCACTGTTGTGTTTCTAAGAGGAATAGTGTTCATGACTCAAGACAGTATTGGAAGTGAAATGGGGCAGAATGTGTATTATATTTTACAACCATGTGTATCATCTTTTCTTAACCTGTTACAAATTTAGAGTGAACTAAAGCCAAATAGTCTGTAAAAACATATTTTCAATATAATCAGGCTTTTGTAGCCAATTTCAGATGCCAGGCTTGACCTACGCAAGAATGTATGTGTGACTGTAGAAAAGACAAGCATTGAACAAGCATGATTCTGGTCCCTTTTCTCAAGCTTGGATCACTTGTTATGATTGCAAACAAATTCAATGGTAGATTCCTTATATGCGTACTGTACAACGGGGCCAGTTTTCAGATGACAGAGTCTTATTGCAGGGTAATTTTACAAGCCCCTTCATCCCTTCTTCATTCCTTTGTAAGTTCACATTTTGAAGGCTTTTTCATTGTATCTATGAATTGTTACACAGCCATGGTATGACACAGGTCGAGGCATGGCTGCCACTCCAGTAATGATGCTGGTTGCTGGATCATAGCACAAGATAGTGTCTGTTGCCTCTCCACTCTCACCTCTCCCACCAAGTATAAAGATTTTCCCGTTGCATACAGACATGCCACAATTCTCCTAGAGTGAGAAAAACAGGAAGAATGTAGTTACTATGCATAGGAAGGAAAAAATACATTATAAGGGCATTTGTGATCTAACTTCTACAGCTGTGGTGCACTCTAGTTAGTTTAGAAGCATGAACATGGTCTATGGTATGGAAGAAACCATGTTCTCTACAGTACCATTTATCAATAGAACAGATAACCCCATTATATTATATTATTTACACTATGTGGCTCTATACAAATAGAAACATGGTAAGATACACCAGTGCAGCTAGAAATAATCAGAGAGGTTATATAGTGAAACAGCTAGAAAGCAGGAAGGTAAGGAAAGTAAAGGTAAAACACTGGAGATCGCTGGTGAACTCTCACCTTGATAACTGTGTTCAGTTCTGAAGACCCTATCACCTAAAGGACATGAATAGGTTAGAGAATTTTTCGAGGTAAGGCTGCATATTCATTAAAGCAGCATACAGGAGGGAGGGAGGAAATAATTAAAGTACAACATGTAAATACACAATGACAAATGAGAAATATAAAACCAAAGGATGCCTCACACATTGCTAAGTCAACCCATTAACTGAAATGTCATTGTAAGGGGACTCCTAATTTGCTAAACCATAAATCACATCCCTAACACATCCCAGCTTGATACTTCCACCTTGCCATTACACTAACACATCAGGGTATCATCAAGGACCTCCAACCCCTTGCACTTACGATTTTATTAAACCCTGAAAGACATATTTTTGTAGGCTAGGGTTTTTATTTGATAGATATAAAGAAGCTATATATCTTAAAGCTTTATAAGTTTCCTCATGCTGCATTTAGTGTGGGTAGCATTTCTCATACAGTTTTTAGTGTGGTTAACTTTACCTATTGCCCTGAATAGCTGCCCTCTGTGGTGTTAGAGGAAATAAGGTATTTAGATTCTGGTCTCATATATCTTCTACTACAATACCCAGATGAATGAAAGATAATTCTGTAGTACCAATACCTTTTAATACTTTTTTTCTGCAGTTACAGGATACTAAGGTGGACTTCATACTTTAATTACTGGGAGTATTATGTATGTGTGAGTATGTGTGGGCAGGATAAGAGGTACTGTAAACAACTATGATAGAAGTGAGTCATATAGCTCATGTTTTCAGGTGCTGGCAAGTGTGTTGCATTTGAGAAGCATTCCCCATGACTAAAAGAATATGATTTTCAATTCGTAAGTGTTCTTTAAATCACAGATGAGAATATGTCAGCTGGGAAAAGGGAACTACTTGATAAACATAAGTATATCTAACCACTAGAGGGAGCCCAACAGCTTTGGCAACTACAGGCTCAATATCTACAAACTAGTGTCATCTGTTCTCTCCCTACTCAAGTCTAGCTCACATGAAGACCATGACCGAAAATACAGTTTAATAAAGCACTTAGAATAATACATTGGTAATCATTTTAAATACTCATGCACCCCAGGAAGTGCAGATGGAACAAAAAGAGTTACACCCTAAAAGAGTACACTGCTGCAAAAAAATAAATATAAATATATAAATAAATATATATATATATAAAATAAATATAAATATGCAGTTCTATACGTTCAATCATCAGTTAATAGCAATCTACCTAATAACAAAATGGGAACACACAGTGAACTGTGAACCCACTGGCAGCTGCAACACATTTATTTTATGTTATTCATATTTTTTTCCAGGTGAGTTCATGTCAAAGAGAGATGGGCCATTATTTAAAATGCTTGAAGAAGTAATTTGAATATTACCAGCTTTTGAGGCTAAGTGTGTACATACTTTTTCATAGTACATAATCTGTTGATGATTTGTTGAAAAGAATATTCAAAAGCGTCCACCCAAAATTATAGTTCAGTTTTTAATAGATGATGTAGTCCCCGAAAAAATAAATATGTCTGTCTCTGTTGATGGGATCTCAGTTCCAAGCTCTGCCCATTTTCTAAGCTAAAACCTTCCTGCGGAATTATTTATGTATATGCTGCATACGTATTATTATACACTGGAGAGTAAGGCTGGGTACACACGTGCAATAATTGTTGTTGGAAAGGATCGTGAACGATAACTGCACGATGCATGAACGAGTGCTTTGCATACAGCACCGTTCTGCTCTATGAAGAGGGGAGGGGGAGAACAGCGGAGCAGCACCCACTGCGCACTTTCCCCCTTCACTTCCACTGGGATCGTTTGTCGATGGGCGCTGTACACACACCAGATTCTTGTCCGATATATGTCTCAGAGAACCATTGGACGTGTGTACATAGCCTAAGTGATAGTGAGAATAGGGACACTCTAAATTTTAAAGTTAGGGGGAACAGAAGCTATAGCTACTGTCTTCAAGATATAGAGATTGCCAGTAAAGCTACGTACACACTTCCAATTATTATCGTCGGAAAACGAACGACGAACGTTCCTGCACGATATGTACGAACGATCGTATAGCACCGATCCTGCACATAGAGGTAACGACACGATCGTTCGTAGATATTGTACACACAATAGATACGATCGTTTAAGCGATAGAGGAACTATGTGCACGACAGGAAAGTGAACGGACGTTCGTTCATCACGCATGCTCTGAACATGGACGATCAACGAACGACCGTACACACGAACGATGTTCAACGATCGTCGCCCAATCCGATCCGCCGGTCGTTCGTTTCCAACAATTTTCCTTGTTCGTCGGCGGTTACTTTTTTACGAACGATTTTTTGCCCAATCGATCGTTCGTCGTTCGATTGGAACGATAAAAATTGGAAGTGTGTACACACCTTTAGTGACTCAACTCAGCCCAGCAGATTCTATCTAGGACTAGACTGAGCCTTCATCATCTCTGTGCATGTACTTGTAATGAATACTAAAGTAAATATTTTTATAGTAGCATCACAAACAGTTTGCAATAAAGCTATATATAATTTATTATCATACATAAACATAATAAAATATGATAATATACACACACAAAAAGCTGTTGAATATGTATGGGATTACGCTGACATTTGCACAAGCCTTAACAGAAAGGGACAGTGAATTTTACAAATCTATGTAATTGGATAGGTGTGAGGGTAATTAGTGAACAAAGACTGATTATGTAAGACAGATGGCTGTCTACAGAAGCTTTTGTTCAAGACTGCTGCAGCAAAATTATCTCCTACCTTCAAATTAACAAGACACATGTCAACAGAAGCATTATAATATGCTTCGGTAGGCAGGTGTAGTTCTTAGAAACCCTCAAGAACTAAAAATTAGGGTATAAAAACACATTTTTGATCACCATACATGAGAATGGAAGAAATTGTATGAACTGATGACCCACAAAAATTAGGAAATTTAAAGTGTACCGTATATAGAATCACCAAAAGATGACTTTTTGATTTGTTGCCGTGGTTTATACTCTGCATTTACTGTTTTGAAGAAGGTAAACAACACCAGTTTTAAATATTAGTATGGCTTGGCAAAACAGACTTTCCAGTGAATGCAGAATTTGCCTCAAATTCTAAACTATGACAGCAATTATCTTTTTTGCATTTATGCTGATTCTTTGCCTTCACTCACCTCCAACAAGTATGCAGAAACAGAATACGTCAGAAGTTTTTAGGTACATGTACTGTATAAGTAGTTTGGGTCAGTGACTCAAACTATTGAAAGAGGGTCAGGATGACTGCCAGGCAACTAGCATTTATACTGGTTTCTGAATAATTGATTTCTTTATCTCTAGCCAGATGTCTAATTAGGCAATGAGAAACCAGAGCATGTTTAAGTGCTGGCTAACCGTACTCACTTATACCTATAGGCAAACAAGTATGATAAGTGTCCTCACCAAACAATACACTTGCCAAAAGTGCAGAACATGTTTTCTCCTTGTTATTGGCATAACATAGTGTCCCATGGTTTGGGGTCTTGTGGCACTTGGGAAATAAAGTAAGCATTTATGCCAACACAATGATAATCCCATGTTTTCATGTACAAACTTCCCACATGTTTGATTATATATTATGCCACCAGGGGAAAAAAGCATTTGTTTTTGTTTGTCTAAATATTTTATTTACCACTATCAGGCAAGCAAAACTCTAAACCCACCAACCAAATGTTCTGGGAATTTTGCCAGTATGAAGTCATTTTCATTTATAATTAAATATTTCACACATTTATTCATATAATAAGACTTTCTTAAAGCTTGGGAATGTCTATTTTGGTGAAAGGAGGGGCTGCAGAGAGGCTTATTGACAAGGGTGGAGTACCAAGAACTCCTTAGTAGCGGATGAATCCTGGAAACTTCCCAAACCCTTCACATGTAATTATTATAAAGATTGATTACCTGTCGGCTAAATGTATTCTGTACATGAATCCAGTAATCCTCCACTGGGTCGTAGCAGTAAATCGCCTTAGTAAGCCCTCCAGCTACGTAGATGAGGTTGTTTAGGGACACAGCAGTAATGCATCTCTTGGCTATAGGAATTGACGCTCGGAGTAGCCAGGTATTTGTATCAGGATCATAGCACTGCACCTGTGTAGCAAAGTAAATTATTTATTTATGTGTCAGACTTTTAGAAAGGTGTATTAAAGCAGTGTTTCTCAACAGTGGAACCTTGGTTGATCCTGAGGTTGCCAGGGGTTCCCTTACCCATGAGCAATTTGGTAATTTCAGGTCACTTTAAATTACACCAATGATCTTTTTGGTGGTCTGTAAGGGTGACATTCTTCCCACTGTAAGAGGCATTTTTCCACTGACCACCATGCTAATATATTGTGAGCTGTGGATTTAGTAATTAAAGCAGGGGATCCCTGAGGACCTAAAAGTAATTTCAAGGGGTGCCCTCATGGTAAAAAGTTTGAGAAAGTCTGTGCTAGAGTATATGTTACACATCGTTTGTTTTTTTTTGTTTTTTTCAATGGAAATGTAAGGCTGAACATTGATTTTAGATTGATTTTTTTCATGTTTAACACTGTTTCTCTTCTCTGATATGTTTTACTCCCTGGTGGGGCCTAGTTGTAGAGACAAAGACAGTGGAAATTACAGTGGAAATTCTTACATGTTTGCATGCTGTAACCATTTCTGTAAGAGGTCTCAAACACACTTATACTATGGTGTTGCACTATAACCCACTGCACCTTGCTGTACTGCCAGAAATGCTGCCTTAATGCAACACACAATGCACACACTAACAGAGTACAAAAATGTGAATGGAACATTAAACTTTTATAACATATTATATATTATATACACATATTTCCCAATATCCACAGCTAATGTATGTCAAAAATGTTCTACCATCTACTGTGCCTAATGGTAAATTAGGCCCTGCACCTAAAAAACCCACAGATTCTTAAAAAAATGTGCAGATAAAGACAACATTCCATATATGTTTAAGTTACCTTATCTGAACAGGTGTTGTCATCAGGACCTCCACCAATCACAAACAATTTCCCAACACAGCTTGTAACCGCTGGAGAACTCACAGCCTCTTTCAGTGGGGCTACATCTGTCCAGCGATTTGAGAATGAGTCATAACATTCAACACTGCTCAGTCTGTTCTGACCATCATATCCACCAACCACGTATACCTAGAAAAAGATCAGAAGTTCTGAGTGATTGCAGGACTAGGAATAAATACAAAATTTTACAAAAACAAAACATATACATAAATACACAAAATAAAAATTAGGTCACTGCTACACTTTCACAAATATATGTAAACAAAGTTTTAGCTACTACTGTATTTGCAACAAAATTGTAAGACTGTTCACTTTATTCCTCAATTACAAAAAGATGACAAAGTTTCATCTATCTAACCTGGTCTAAAGAAGATGAAAGTGTAATTCTTTATATGGAACAAAATGTCAAAGTATAATGCTAAGCATATTAAAAAAGTAGCAAAAGGTATACATTTACATGAAAAACAAAATAAGTGAGGAATGTTTGCAACACAGTAAAAATAAAAATCTAATCCTAGGTATCACTAAGAGGTCTATTTATACATGGTTTTACACAAGATTTACACAACTCACACAGGATTTATTCATTGTTGCAATTGAATCCAATTTTAAAAGGAGTGACACTTCTGTAAAAATATTTATAAACACGGGTAGTCCCTGAGTTAAGGACATATGGACGGATGGCTCCTAGATACAAATAGGGCTTCCCTGTTTGCTGGTGTGCAGGAGAGAGGCTTGATGGGGGGGAGGGAGTTGGTTTGCATGACTTGCAGAAGAAATCTTTTGCTAAACACAGCCGAGGTTGTGGGTGATCTTAAGGACTGAGCTCTTCTGCTACATCTTATAACTCTTTAATGACCAACACAAACTCTGCAGTTGTTTCCTTTTGCATATGAAAGCACAGCTTGCTCTAAAAGGTAATGAATGTCTAGGCTCCATAAAGTTTTTTTTTTTTTTTTGCTTTGTTTGTGATTAACTCACAGTGAGGATTTTATACAGTAACTGACACCACACTGCCTCATATTATGTTGAGTCAAACAATTGTCCTAATTGCATTTATTAAAATAATGTACCTGTTCCGACTTACATACAAATTCAGCTTAAGAACAAACCTACAGTCCCTATCTCGTATGTAACCCGGGGACTACCCGTAAACCCCTAAGTATCTACTCAACTAAACCTTTATTATACAGATTTTACCTTTCCCAGTAGGACGGCCATTTTATGACGCCATCTCCCCTTGTTTAGGGAAGCTACTCGTATCCAAATGTTTAGTTGAGAGTTATACATCCAGACATCCCTACTATTGATTCTGCCACCTGCAGGTAAAAGAAAAAGGAAATTCATACTAAGTCACAATGTCACCCCATACAAGGTCACTGCAGCAAAACTGATTTGTTTAGTATTTGGCATTATTATGCCAATTGTATTTTCATTTGGATTACAAATTGAATTATGTGTGTTTAAAGCTATTCTAAATGTTCTGAAATTTGCTAAACACATTCTAGGTGCAGCAAAACAAAACATTTGCAAAGTCTAGAAATTGAACAGATTTCTGCAAAGCATATTAACATACACTTAGTCTGCTAAGACTAAGATGCAATTCATTATCAATAGCACTTCAACATATAAAGGTAATACAGCACTGTGTTAGAATAAAAACACTGCTTGTCTGTAATTTCCATTATTGTGCATTGGCTACCTAATAAAATAAAAAAGTTGCCTTAACACAAAGCAAATTATTGTGTAACACAGGTGTGTTATCCCAACAAGGATAACAAGTCTGAATAGGTCCTTACAGAAATCAGCAACAACCTGAACAGAAAAGTCTGCGCCCCAGCCAGCATGCTAAAAAGAAGGGCATTTACTCTGTGTGTGGACCTCAGGTTTCCTTGCTGAAATTCAACCCATTTATGCATCTTTTAGAGTGACACAGCACGTTGTGGTGCGCCTCACTGGCTGTGTTTTAAAGATGCCTTGCCTTACTTAGTTAGGGTAATATTGTACAGTTACAGCTACACTAATGCATACCTCATGAGAATGAAAAAGGTGTGAATGGGCCCTAAGATAACTATATTTTTGATTTTGTGCACCTGAAAAAATATTAAGCTGATTTAAATTGAAAGTTCAGTCGAGGTTCAGTGCCATTTTCCAAATTAGGTAATCAGTACCTGCAAAAGTTTACATATGAAATAAACGTGTACACTAGCCTTTCTGCTACATGCAGGCATCAAAATAGTATATAAATTTTGTTACTAAAAACAGGAGAGTTTAAGGGTTAGGGAGTTCTTTGCAGATGGAAAACAGTTACTAGGTTTTAGGATCCGATTTACCAATGATCAAATGCTCCAATAGATATGAGTTGGTTGCTGCTCAAAACAGCTGAATGAAGTGCCCAATACAGTCCCCAAAATAAGCTCAGCAGTGAGTGAACACACCAAGCAACATTTTTGGTCCCTTGCGTGACAATTCAGCCAAACTCTTGTCCCGACTACAATCTAGGTGGAATTACTAAAGTCATGTGACAAGACAATTAGCCCTACAATTGGATGGTGGTTTCTTGTGACCTGGGGACTTTCAAGTTCAATAACAGCTCATGGACCTGGAAGATTTAGTTGGACAGGAGCAACAATTGCCTGTGCTGTGGAACCCATCTATACCCTCTCACAACTGCCGTTAAGCACTGATCTGTGCTTAACATCCCAAAACTGTAGATACTGAAGCATTGTAAAAGCTTGCTGTATTCACCGCTCTAATATAGGCTTAGACACACAGAGCAAGACCTACAGAAAACGCATTAACATCATAAATTATGAAAAAAGTTGTATCAAGGAAGAAACTCGCATTTAAAGTTTACTTTACCTGACACAAGAATATCATTCCTTAAAGCACAAACAGCATATTCTGACTTGGTAAATTCTGGTAACTTTGCAAGAGACTTCCATTCACCAGTCACTGGGTCATAGCATTCAGTGTAGGGCAGATTAAAGCCTCCAACACGTTCACAACCTCCCACTACCACAATAACTTCAGAGTAGCCAGTAGACCTGTAAGCATAAAAATGATATTTAAAATTTGGTCACTAAATGAACTGTACTATGAAGTCTGTATGTTATTCTTTATATTGCCAACAAATTCTGCAAGGTATCAAAGAGTAAACAGACCATTTACATAGTACTTGCCCCAACATAATCTTACAGTAGACCTGATTTATTAACGCTCTTCATGGCTGGGGAGGGGACACCTTGATCTGTGAAGCTGAGTGATCCAGCAAACCTGAAATGGATCTGGTCCAGGATTGAATACATTTAAAAATAGCAAATGACTTTAAGGAAATCTATTCCAGGTTTGCTGGATCACCTAGTTTCACTGATGAATATATATTTTCTACAGTCTTGGAGAGCACACCTATACATATTCCTTATGGTAATTTTAATGTGGAGGTCAATTCACTCAGGTTTTTTCAAGGAAACTAAAGCACCTAGAGGTATCCCATATGTAGGAGAAAATGCAAAATTGTTTATTAATTGCCCTTTCCTAAATCTGGACTCTTAGCAGATAAAAAAAACACAAAAATAAATGCAGCTCTGTGTTTATGAATGCATCGTTTGATGTATCTCCTAATGCAAATAGTGTAAGCACCTTAATTTGACTTGGTCCCAGCACCTTAACATTTCTACAAAGCAGTGTAAAGGGAGGGAGAAGCAACACAAGAAAAAAACAGGTGTAATGCAGAATAAAAAGTATGCTAATAGGAAGAGAAAACAGACTGACAAGGAGATGAGCTCATGTGCCTGATTTAATAAAGCTGCCCGAGGCTGGAGAAGATACACTTTCATCAGTGAAACAGGGTGATCCAGCAAACCTGGAATGGATTTGCTAGCAAATGTTTTGAATCCTGGACCAGATGCCTTCCAGGTTTGCTGGATCACTGATGAAAGTGTATCCTCTCCAGTCTTGGTAAGCTTTAAAAAATCAGGCCCCATGAGTGAGATGTTTCTTTTACTGTCGGGTAACAGAGTAGGGAGTAGACCTGTAGGTTAAAGTGAAACTTAAAACTGAGAAACATTATTTTCCCTACCATAGGACTGTGTGGGAATGCTGTCCTAAATTTTAATCAAGGGCAATCAATGAGAAACACACAATACTGACAATAGGCCGACAGCAGGAATTCTGCTGGCATTCATCCATGTGGGGGGGCGTTAGATTTATTCTGGTATTTTTAACATAGTGTTCAAGGCATGCTAATTTTAAAACATTGAGTGATTTTGTTCCCAACCTAAATAAATATTGACTGGTTTCTAGTATTGCAGCCAAAGAGGGATTTAATTTTAGCTTGGAATAGTATTCTGTTTTCTGCTCATATTTCTCAGTAACCATATAAAAGGGATAGAGGAGGCACATAGTTGGGAGGTGGCTTTGTGTACTTACATGATGCACATAGATGAAATACCAGCACTGGTGCTTTTAGTTACTAATGAATTGATAAAAACACAGATATTAATTAAGGGGAAAATACTGTCAACAAGTAAAGTCCTTGCATCAAAGAAGTATAAATGTTTAAGGGTAAAGTTTGTACAAAGTTCAGAGAAGTTTAGACTTCAGCCTTAAAATTGCCAGCAAATCCAGATTCTATCATATTATTTATGCTGACGAGTGCACTAGTATAAGGCATAGTGCTCAACTGACGCCATTTAGTTAGAATTTCTTTTAAATAATGCATCCAATTAAAATTGCACACTGGAAAGCAGCTTTTTTAAATGGCTAAAGTAAAGTACCTTGCTTTGGGATTTGAGCCCATAAAAATGTATATATGGGACAGAATGACAAGTAGTAGTGGCCAGATTTAGTGTTGATGGACTTCTATGGACAAACATGCCTTATTTTTTACATTAGTTTGATACGCTTGTGAGGTTATTCAGAATTCATTAACATGTGTCTTTGACCTGCAGATAACATCCTTTTGACCTCCATTTAAAGCTCTGCATTCCCATAGACTTTTAAGGAGGGGGAAGCAATTATGAAGTAAATAAAAGCCTAATGATATTGTCCCTAAGGATAACCAGATCATATAGCTGGTCCTACCTATCTATGAAATCAATAAGGCTAACCAGTGCTTTGGCCATGCATGGGAAAGGTTCACTATAATGTCCACCTGTTTTTGGCCACATAACAGGTAGGGGACTAAATCAAATGTTTTGAAGATATGCTAGTTCATCTGGGTCATGCTATATTTAGTAGTAGTTGATCACATTTAATGCAACATTTAAGTGAGCTGAAGAAGTTACTTGGACTTATGGAATTTGTAGTTTATATACTTCAAAACCACTGATGTAATCACTGATGTAATGTTTATGTGCTGCCGCCACATCAGCAATGACTAATCTATGTTTTCACGAATATCAAAAATATTTCACAACAGAATAGCAACTTGACTAAAAAGTAAAATGTGACATAGTAATCTAAAGAAATCAAAAATGTCAAACCTCCGTGGTCTGGTCCGTGGCGACATCATCTCATTTCCCAGTACATGATATCTTCTAGCTTCATGTAGTAGCTGATAACAATCTGGGGAGTTTTGAATAATCTGATCTACTTCTACTGTCTGAACAAAGTAATTAGGATGGAGAAGTGGTAGTCTAACATGTGTCAAAAGTTCATGTAGCATAGGCCGCCTGACATCAACATGGTGGTACACCCAACGCATGACAGCTTCAAATACCAGCTCTTCTTTGCTGACAACCAAATCATCACTGCTGATATAATCAATGACCTCTGCTTTTCCCAGCTCCAAAAATTCCTCATGCTGAACAACAACTTCAAATGCCTGTTGTGCAAACGTTTTACATTTTGTGTAGAGTGTTTTGAGAGAATGAGTGTCAGCAAAGTGCTGGATTCCGAGGCAGTTGCAAGGGTCAAGTTGCTCTTCCAAAAATTTGGCACATGCATCACGCAGCACACCAATCTGGAACAAGCTGGAGGTTTCAAACAGATATTGGACATTTTCTGTGGTGATTTTTACTTTTCCTGTATAAACATATTGCAGAAAACAGTCCATGGCCTCTGCAAAAATCCCATTAATCTCCACCAACATTTCTCTGCTTTCTCTGTGGTCATTGCAAAACATGGCTCTAAAATAGCTGCTGCAAGCTGACAGGATGGCTCGGTGGCAGGGAAACTCTCTGCCTTCCACACAAATTACTACATCAGTAAACAGACGACTTTCCCGGAACTCATTAAAGATCTGTAGTATGCTCTCGGAGTGAGAGGAACCAGAATTAAAGTCAAAGACTTCATGCCCCATCAACTTTTGGTCCATCTCAAAGACTTTACGCTTAGTTGCTGGGGACTCACGAACTCCACTCTCCTCTCTGTTTAATCGACGTCCCAATATGAGTACCATTGTTCAGTTGTGTGAGTACACAACAGCTTAAAATCCACTACCTGCAAAATAATGAGAATTATTATAAAACACGTTTCACAAAACAGTAGTAAAAAGGTATTTATTCACAAACACACATATGTGCTTTCATTCTGGCTGTCCAGCTTTATTCCACAGCAGGAAGTATCTGTTTCTGGTGAAAATGAAAAGAATTAGTCGCTGCAATAGAAGTCTTTAGGGCCTCCATTTGCAGCTAGCTACTCATTTCATCTAGAAAATACCAGGAACAGAAGGCAGAAAGCTAATGAAAAGGAAGCACTAAGCTAATGATATCACTGAGTTTTCAACATGGTTTTCTACAGCTTTTCCAAGCTACATCTTGGAAAGGGCATCACAAATGGTTATTTAACACATGAAAGCTAATTTGTCTGACCAATAGTTCCAGCAGGTTACAATAGTAATCTCAAAAATCAGCAAGGGCAACATAAGTATGGCCATGCTCATAGCAAATAAAAAAAATCACACCAACAGTCTTTTAAAATAATGTCAATTGCTATTCACTTTTGTTGAAAAAAAGTCCTCTGTATTGTTATTTTATAATCCAAACAACTCTATTTGTTTGGAGCTGTCCAAACGTACTGGGGTAAAATGTTCCAAACCATGACAAGACACGACAGTTTATTGCTTTGCCTGTTCAGGAGTTAAGGTGTGATGTCAGTGCCTAAAATATGCATTTATTGTAACACCTTTCCTTGAACAACTAATAACTTGCAATGCAGACCTCCCAGGATAATGCCTCTATACCAGTGTCAAGGGAATATAAAGAGATGTGCCATAAACATAAAACAAAAATAATAATAGAATAATTCATATTCTATATTTTAGATAAGTAATATGAATAGGAATATGAATATGAATATGACATTCAGCCTTACAGTTTTCAGAAACTAGGATTCCTAATCAGATCAAATCCTTTATTTATACAGCTGACTCATAAAGCCAATATTGTAAAAGTATACAGGTTATTTTACATTTGTCATGGGTGACATTTGTCTAAGATGACATGCTCCTTTTTGTCTCGCTTTCTGCTGTTTCTATAGCACGAGGAATGTATGAAAATCTCCCCAATGGGACACAGATGGCAAAAATGGTGACAAGGATTTTAAGCTTTCCCTACTCCATATAAAAGAAATGTAGCCCATCTTTTCTAAAACTGCATTCAAGACACAGCAGTACAAAGCATAAAAATATTAATTTATGGCCACCTGCTTGCAGGTTACACCGAATGCACTGAAAGAATACAGAACAGTTATATCTAAGGTTTTTGGAGGAGTGAATCAAACAGGTCTTTACAGATGTAAAATCTATTATTGCTTATACAACTAGCATCATACAAGAGCTCAATATGTATGTTTTAGCTGTCCACACTACAAACCAGACAATGAGACAACACTCATCAGCATTTTGCTTGGGTTAGAAAAACGTTGAATACCATGGCGTTTAGCTATGAGTATAGACACTATTTTTAGACACTGTCACAAAGTGGACCCAGGACATCTACACACTCAGTGCATACTATTCTAAACATGAATACTAAAGACAGCTCTAATAAAGATGGTTAAAGCGCACGTAAACTAAAATTTTTACCTTAAATAGAAGGGTAGACAAGCTTTTTCTTTACCTTAAAAAAGGGTGAAGCCTCTCTCCTTCTGTCTTTATTGCTGATTAGGACAATGGCCCTGATTTATGAAAGCCCTCCAAGACTGGAGAGGATACACTTTCATCAGTGAAGTTGGGTGATCCGCTTCAAGTGCATTGGAAGTACTGTATGGAGAAACTGATGTCTTTGTGTCTGCACTAACTCTTATGATTACCACCAAGATGAGGTGAACAAGCATGGGCCCGGGCCCACAAGACATTTAGTTAATGAAGATAGTTATGTTTAAAGGTTTTTGTGCTCTTTGCTGTGCTAAAAAAAAGGGCATAGGAGGGTGGTTGAGTCTTGGACAGAGGGGCACCATAGTGTAATTTTGTAAAGTCTAAGGCCAGCCCTGTCTGTAAACATGTAAAAGAAAATCAATAAAAGCACAAGGAAAAATATAAATAATTTTGCAATAGTATTCTAGTAACCTAATTAAGTCAACATAAAAACATTGCTAACAATATTGAACACTGAGAAAATTGCTTTTAAAGTGTACTGTTTAGAAATCTTCCTGTTAACCTTAACTAACTTGAAATAATAAACTTCTTGCCTTTCCCTAGTTTCTCGACAGTTTCCTCACACACCTATACTTTGAGGCCATGACCTCATCAATGCAGGGTTTGTTACTGGTATATGTCCTGGCAAGAGGTAACTGCTGCACTACTTCAGGCTATGGACTACACCTTAAAGGTTTTGGAAAATAAATGACTACATTATTATATTTAAGACAACCAAACATGATAAATGTAATGTAACATAATGTCATAATATTGTAAAAAATTATGTTAGAAGCAGAAAATTAACATCAACTGAAATTTAATAAACCTGTAAGCAGACATTTTCTGTCTTCAGTATATGACAACCTGCTACCAATAATAAATAGCAATTTTTCACCATTCACCATTCATAATTTGAGAGAGAAGAAAAAAGGCTCATTATTGTGGGGATCAGTCTAAAACGGAAGTGAAATGCTATGGGGTTAAAATGCATTGTTTTATTTCTCTCAATTTAATTTAAGTTGCAAGCTTCTTTCTTTTGCAGTAAAATTTACTTCCCTACCTAACTTCAGTCTTTTCTGACGTACAGTGTTTAATGCCAGGTACCCTGGCATACCAGGCTGCGAGAAATAAATGAACTCCCCTCCACAGCTAGACCAATCAAGATGACCAAAGACACAGAAGAAGTGAAGATGGCGATGTCCGCAAGGTTACAAGGACAGGTGAGTGTATTTCAAAACATTGTGAACAGGCAGGCAAGTTTGTGATATTGTAGAAGGGACATCACCTCCTTTCCTATCTCCAATAAACAACCTGCCTGCTTGCAATTTATTTGAATATTTATTTCTGCTTGATATTGTTTTAAAAGTTGCATTTTCATTGATTTGTATAGGAAAGAAGAGTCGTTTTAGTTATGGATCAATATTCATGTTCAGAACTACTGGCACAGATAAAATAAATGTATTTATTGCTACAGAGATTTGGGGGGAAAGTTAGGTAACAGCATGAAATGAAATGCAGGGAAAGAGACACACATGAATTAAAAACTATTCTCGCTTCTCTCAAGGTCTAACCCAGTAGACCCAGAAAACAGCAAACTTTATGTTACATATATACACAGCCTAATAAATATCTGCATGCAAAAAGTAAATTACCTAAAACTGCAATTAATAAATTTAAATGTGGCTTTTTTACTTGTTTCTTTTAGTATGATGCTGTGCAAAGCAAGTACCTATGGCCAAGCAGGTAATGGTCACAGTACAAACTTCTTGCTGCCTGTATTCACTGAAAGGTTGTTGCAAGATACTCGTGCTGTTAGCACTTGTGTATGTGGCTGGGAAATAGAATAGGAGTTTAAATGTAATGATCACAGTACTAAATCACTGAAAAAAAGTAAAAACTTTATATGCAGGGAGGCATCTTTATATTGTGGAGCTAATAATAGTGTTGTACGGTACAAACAACCAGCAGGGGTCTCCGTATTCACCTGGCAGCACAATAGTGGACTAACACCCCAGCAAGTCCTAAGCATGACCTAGTATTTTTTCCTCCATGTTTGCTGTTGGAGACTTCTATTGTTCCACCTATCAGTTGTCTGTAGAACATCAGCAACCACAGATATAGAAACACATCTTTGTTGGATCATCCCACAAATAGCCTGCAGAAACTCCTTAACAATATTTACAGTCGCTGAGGTAGAACAGGTATGTTAGCTGAGTCTAAACAATGGCAGAGAAATAGATTAACCTGTTAGCAGCCTCTGACATCTGTTCTACTGGCGATAACAGATATATATAGAGCAGAGATCAGAGCTTTATTTTCCAGTATACCTTCCGGTCACAAAGTATTACACCTGCATTAGGCACTGTATATTCCCAGCAAAGAATGGAGTATGAGCAAATAAAGCTTTTATTTATCATGAATAAACACCAAAGCCAGTGTATTTGAAAGCTGAATCATATATCAGCCATCTC
>NC_092861.1:32835474-32838498 GCF_032062135.1 Pyxicephalus adspersus | reverse complement strand
ACATTGACAGTATTAAACTAGCCTGGCCAGTAAAAAATGAACTTGTTGCAAAGTATGTTCCTCATACCAGCTAAATGCTTCTCAGGCAAGAAGACTAAAAGGATATATTGATCTGAATGTCCTCTAAAGTGTTTTGTTTTAAGTGATCAGATAAACAGTGTGTGCAGAATGTGACAGACACAAAACTAGTTACTAGTTCCATCTTTGGTGACCTCACCAAACTGTTAATTTACCCCAATTAATAGAGTGATAAAAAGAAAGTCATCAGAGATGCAACATTCACAGTAAAAATCACTAAATTCAGTTGGAGTTACCTGACCTGGCTTTAGCAGCACAAATACCCAACAGATCAGTAATCAGTAATGTCAGTATGTGATAGACGTTCTGTCAGGTCACCTTTTTGAATAAAAGAATATGTTAGCACAGGCAGACGTGTGACACCACTTTCTCTGTCAAAGGAAAATGGTATGGACTCTAACAATACCCTTTTATTTAGTCCCCTTTGCTTTTTTATTACAACTTTTAAAAAACATTATGGTATATCTGTTTGATACGTAAAAAAAAAAAAAACAGTTGATTCTTCCAGAAATGTTGCCAACTGATAACATCCTGGGGAAGTATTGTAGCCCTGTGTTTGGGTGACAGTGATGTTTTTTTTATATATACAGTATGGTGAGTGAGCATTTTCAATACAGGTGAGGAGATGGGTTACTGACAGGTTACTCTGGTAAAAATAAGTGGACAATAGTCTGTATAATGAGAATTATTTAAACACTACATCTAAGGCCTGGCAGACTGGAGAGGTGGAATATGTTACTTTTTTCTTGATTTAGGATACACATAATCTTACACAGAAATGAAATTAGACTTTAACATCAATGTGAGCAGGTAGATTATTTTGTCAGGCCTTGTTCCTTCTTCAATAAAATAAAGTTACTTGCTTGATTACAATTTTTAATTATACTCAGTTCTCCTAACTCCTTGCAGCTGTGCTGAGCTCATACACTACACACATCTGAAGCTCAGTGTACATTGAAGAAAAGATTGTGAGCACGCAGGTATGTTTATTTTATTGCAGAAGCAACATTTATTTCAATTTTGTTCCCCTTTAAGGAATACATTGGTGTCATCTCCTCACCTTCAGGTTGTTGATGAAACAATACAATTGTTTTGACGCTGTTCTCTCGCCGTGTCTGTTTTTTCCCTTTCAGCACATCTGTATACTGGACAGCCAGATTAGTCAATGTAGGGACAGTTTGTGAAAACAGCCTGGAAAGCCTGGAAAGAATGTTTTGGTATTTCACACCTCAATTAAACATTCAAATCATCTCAATACAATAACGTCAACAGGTATCATCTTGTCTAGTTTTTTTAAAGTCTGAATAGTGTGTTACAAAATATTACTAATATTCGAGCCACATTTCTGTACCTTCTTCAAATAACTTCATCACGTGTTCTGGCTATATGATGCAATATGAATGGTCTGTTCTATACTCTAACAAAACCCATGTTTAGACTGGGATTATGTTTTTAGTTTCTGTAGTAAATCAATTCAGACTAAGAAAGAAAGTCTTGTATCTCTTACAGTATACAATGGCCTAGTTTACTGCAATAAATATAGGTTAGGGCTTTGTATAAAATTTAGGTCTGTCCATGCATCTGACTGCAAAGTGATTTTTGGTTTTTGATCAACACATTGGCAGCTGTACAAAGACCAGTTGTGACTGTCTACATTTCATGGCTGCAACTTGAATTTTCTGGATAGTCGAAGAAATAATAACCCTGAGGGCTAATATTAATGAGAAATATTGTAGACTGTGGCATTATATCAGCACTGTGCATTGCTAGAGAACAAATACCTTTCCTATTTATATGGTGTCTATGACTTTGTATCTAAAGTTTCATCTGTGCCCGAAGAAACCTGGATAAGAGGATTTGTTAGATTACAAACAACCACGTTTTAAGTTTAAATGGAATATTAAAAATATCATTTGGATTTTCAGTATAGTGTGAAAATCTTTCCTCAACTAGCATTCAAAAAAACAAGGGTATTGTATCAGTATCATTACCTTAAAAATTAATCTTTGAAAACTAATAGGATGTCTCCTAAGGTGTTGTGTAGACATAATTTTACTACTATAATGGATGTTAGAATGGCTACCCTGAAATAATTGGTGTAGAGTAACAAGGATGGACTGCACAGACCTTAAGCCTACTGAACAACATTGAGATGAAGTGGATTGCCAAGCGTTCTTGTCCAATATTGGTAACTGAACTCATAAATGTGCCCTTTTGGGTGAAAAGGCATTTTTTAAAATTTGGAAAGCCTTTCCAGAAGATTGGAGGCTGTTTGGTTTTGCTGTCTTCAAGCACCACAGCCTCCAGCAGAATCTTCATATCTGACACTTTAAGGAGAGTGAGTGCTTGGACTCCTGTTCTGTGTAATAGTTCCTGCTGCCAGCCCTTACATCACTACTATGTCCTGTAATTACATAGGCAAGCAAATGGTACTACAGCCATGCTAGAAATGTCAAATGCTAAAGGCTATAGTTTTTAAAAACTGTTCAGATTCTTTGCTGACCAGAGAGCTGATATTTAAAGGCATTACTAGTACTCATCTTATATAAATTTGTATTATTAATACTATTTTTTGAAGTGACAAAGTAACTTTAATGCTTGTGGTTTTAAATTTTGTGAAGTCTGATAACCTCATAGATGTGTAATAGTCATGTACCAGTCCAGTACCATTGCTACCTATTCCCCTTATTGTTGGTATCACAGTAAAGGGTTAAAACTTGCACTTTGCAAAGGACAACCAATTATGTGCAAGACATGTAATAATAATTTGCTTGCACTTTATTGAATGTATAAAGTCAACAGAGCTTCGCTAAGTGGTGGTAAGTGTCTAAATTATTCAACCCCACTGTATTTTTTTATTATTATCAATTTTACAGCACTTTACAGTCCATACTCATGACACAAGGTGTCCCTCACAGGGGCTCACAATCTAATGTCCCTCTCATA
>NC_092861.1:32820144-32834930 GCF_032062135.1 Pyxicephalus adspersus | reverse complement strand
ATCGGGCGATAAAAATCTGCCGTGTGTACGTAGCTTAAGGATCTGATCTTGCATGTTTACTATTAAAGTTTACACAACAAAAGGTTGATTGATTTGTAAACCATATTCAGAAACTATAAGATCAACCACCCTGATATTTCTGAACAGTAATAATGTATAAAGTTATTTTCAATTAAATTGAAACTAACTACAAGAAATATGTTGCTCCTCAGGCTGCAGTTATGAAAAAAGAAAACAGGAAGGCTGTTATGCGCTAGCCCCTAATGAATTAAAATGAATGCAGTCGATTTATGCAGGCTTTTCAAGGACATGAACTTTCACAATGCACTTGTTTGATAACACAGCAAATGCAGCGTATTTGTAGCCTTATATGATTCTGTAATGAACTGAAATTTAAAAAGGAACACAACACAAATGAAAAATATATATTAAAACCTTATGCCCAGTCCCTGCTGCTGAAGTCGATCAATATCATGACCCAATACACAAAGGACTGCTTTCAGCTTACTCAATATATAGTAATTGATTTAATAACATTTACATATTTGAAGTGAATTAGGAAACATTCTATACACTCAGAAAAGGCAAGGTGAGTAGGATGCCTATTTACATTCACCAGAAAAAGAGTAAACTTGTAGTTATACTAAAAACTATTAAAACTTCCTAACTAAGCTATCTTAGGGTGCCTGATCCTTTTGTCACAATTTCTGTGTCCCAACTATTCCAAATAGCAAATACTGGATTGATTTAATATACCACTAAAAACCTCATGCCACCTCCTTAGTCATACTATTGGCCCATGACTATGACAAGGTAAGGACTAACTAACTGAGGATCTCAGGTGGATACATCCGGCAATGAAAGCATGAAAGCTGGCCATGTTAAAATGCCTTCATATTTGGGCACTAATTGATCTTCCAATTTAAATTAGCTAGTTATTTTTATTTTTTTTAGAAGGAAGCCCCATGCTAAAAAAGCTGTCCACAAGCTGCAGATTGAAATACTTGTTTTCTGTGGGTATCAAGCAGTCATCTCTTTGCAGACCAATCCCCCTGTAGAGCTCCACAATCAGCAGAGAGAATGTGTTTTTCTAACTTTAGAGCTATAGGTCTGAGTTGGTGAGGGTTGCATCCTACAGAGAACAACAGTCCCACTTGGCAGCTGCTGGCAGGGCATTGGCTTCTCTATTTAGGCAGGGACTGCTTCAGAAAACAAACTGTAATATATTGATGCATTTGGTGCAATGATGCAATTTAAACTGATCTATTTCTGAACACTTCTACATCTTGTCCAAGTACTTTTAAATATTTTTGTTACAAAGAAAAACATCTATGTGAGACAACTCTAACACTTTGGGCCTTATTTATGAAAGCTCTCCAAGGCTGGAGAGGATAGAATTCCATTCGTGAACCTGGGTGATCCAGCAAACGCTGCAATGAAAATTTCCTGGATCACCCAGCTTCACTGATGAAAGTGTGTCCTCTCCAGCTTTAGCGAGCTTTATTAAATCAGACTCTTTCTATTGTGTAGATAGTTCAGAACTGTGTATAGACAACATATTTATTTGGGGTAGAAAATCGGTTCATCCTCATGGCCCTAGAACTCATAATTGAAAAATAAAGGCATTGCTATGGTGAGTTAAACGCTCAGGCCTTTGATGTCTTGCTGAAACAGGACTAGTTAATGCTTGAATTGTTAGAAAGATAAACTGGCACACAAGCTGGATGTCTGCAAGTTATGGCTAATCCCAGGACAAATAAAATGCAAGGCAGCAGATTTCAGCAAGCTCAGTTAGTGTGCTAAATTTCAAATACCAATGTGCTACAGCATAATTTGTTCCCAGAACACTCTAATTATATGTAACATAACGGGGATAGTATAAGGCTACCGGATTGTGAATAAAGGTAAATCCGGGCTTTGTAACAAAATCACTATAGAGCAACTCTGAAACAAAAGTACCCTAAGGTCAAACAGCTAGCATTGAAATGTAACTGTTTTTGTTTGTAAATGTTTTTGTGGATAAGTCAGTCAGTTGTGCATTTTAACATTTTTGCACATGTACTTGTGGTTTTGCTATATTATGTATTTTGTAACAATAGTTATTTTATAAGCATAAAAAAGCTCTGTATTTGCAATTTTTTGATAATGATACCTTAAATGTAAATATACTGATGTATTATAAAAATAAATAGGAATACACTGGAGGTATTGATATATAAATGCAAATTTAAATGCAAGTCAGATGCCTCACAGGATCAGAAAATATTGTTTCCCCTGTTGGAGAAATATGAACCAGGGTTTTTTTGCTTTCCTTTTGATTGCCCATGTCTATAGGGTTTTTTTTATCTGGGATATATTTATTTCCCTAGTGGCTGAACTGGATGGATCTATGTCATGGTATTTTACTCAAGCAATTAATTTTGTTAATACCTTATATAAATGCTGCAACGGTATAATGGGCTTTCAAACGAACAATGTTTGCTTTAAGTTAATGTTAACTTTTCAGGAACTAAAAAAAAAGATTTTAATCTTAAAACCAAAAATAACTGAAAGTATTGTATTGTAACATTATAATATGTTACAATACAATATTACAGTATATGTAACATAATTTAGTCAACTAACCCTTTAATGTGAGGCCGCAATTATGGAGCATACATACCATCCTTCAAGAAGAACAAGCTATGCTGAAGGTTGTGTCAATTAAACATTTAGGTAAAATTAGTGTGACATCTGTGTGTTAGGGTGGCATTCAGAATAAATTACATCACAATGCATTGAGCTATGATTTTTTTGAGATATGAATCTAGCTGGAAAAACAATCTTCTTCACACTTTGGGTGAAAGATTCATTTTACATCACATTACTGTAACCTATAGTAAACATGACTTTTTGTGTTGTGTTCATACTGTGTGGTATACAGCTGTGTTAAAAAAATGACATAGGTCCATTTTTTGTCCATTGCTTTGTATTGCCAATCTATTACAAAAGAATGGGCTTTCTTAAGCAAGCACTTGCAATATACAATAGTGTTCGGTAATGCTTTACATGAAAATATGCAAGCCCGAAGCAATGTAATGCGTAATCACGTGTATCACTGCTTTAAAGCTAAGACTATAGCAGCATGCAGTTGTAATGCATGTTCTAGCATGTATAGCGCTAAATGTTCTGTTACACACTTGCAATCATATGGGAAATAATATTTTGCACAAAAGTACATGTAATGCATTTTTTAAATTATGATTCTTTGTATATAAAGTGATGTTTCTTACGTATATTTCTTCAACTAGCACAAAGCCAGATAAGAGGTAACTAACTAGATAGGGATCTTAAATGACTTAAATAGTAAGATGAATAGGTAGTAGTTTGTACAGATACTGCAGAAAGATGTACTATCCAATTCTGCGTCTAAAAAAATTCTTGTCTAAAATGTTTTACTTGTGTGTATTGTTGCTGGATTTTGAAATTCTTCTGAAAAGCCTGAAACACTAGCATCTTCATAGTACATGGGACCTGTCATTAGAATGTAGTGTATTAGCCTTAAAGCGTGTACATATACATATAACAAATATTTATTTACTGTATATACAGATCTGATCATGGATGTTGGAATGGCTACCCTGAAATGTTAAGCACAAAAGACTAAGTAGCACTAAAGTAAATTTGTATCTTGGTTTTCCCACATATGCTAAGGAAACACAGAAGATTAATGAAGATGACTTCCGCCGCGGGCGTTAAAATCTAAAACCGAAACCTAAAAAACCTTCATTTAATTATTGTTCACCCTCATCAGAGAAGTTCTACAAACATGTTTTATCTAAATACATATGTATGAGAATGTTGCGTAATTTGATTTTTATGTATTTGTTTTTTGTCCATATGCAATCTAACGTCATTTCTCAACTTTATTAAAATGCTGCATATAAGTAATCTGAGCTTTGTTTTGTAATCTTGTAACCATAGATATAAAAAAATATTGTGTTACATACTTAAGAAGCATATTTGCAGGAAATAGTAGAATTTAAGTAGTATTGAAAAATACTAAAAAATGTTGAAAAATAAAGAATGTAGAACCTTTAAAGAATTGGCTACATGACCCAATAACTGTATGCGTGTGCCTCAATAAAGCAATGTTGCTTACCTTCTCAGCACTGACCCGATTTTGGGGATCAAGTCCACTCCCTACTTTTTAGCCTTTCTCCGACTTTATTGCAAAAAAGTAAAAAAAAAAGGAAATGGGTATAGCTGTCTAAAATAAACACATATACTAGAACAGATGAAAAATACACATTTTAAACTTGACATGTGCTCTCTAAGATGAAAAATACAGATTTTACCCTTGATATGTGCTCTCTATCCTAGTTTTTACAGTTCAAGTGTAGTTCAAGAATCTGTTTTTACACCATTTGGAGTATGTGCTTTTTAGGAACCTCATAATAGAGGGCCCGCATCTCAATTTACAGGTGAGTAGTTGTGACCGATGATTGATGAAACACATTACTAGCACTTTGCATGAATGGGAAACATATTACCTGACATCACACAACATCTGTGCTATATATGCCTCAAGGCAGTAACAGTTGTTGGTTTCTTTTTCATAAAGAATAACTAGAGAGGCTAGAGAGGATACACTTTCATCAGCAAACCTGGAATGGATTTCCTAAAATGATTTGCTATCTGCTAGCAAATGTTTTGAATCCTGGACCAGATGCATTACAGGTTTGCTTGATCAGCCAGCTTCTCTGATGAATGTGTATTCTCTCCAGCCCTGGAGAGCTTATCTATTTTTTAACATAATCTACATTTTTGTTCTTCCTAAAAGCCAAAGCCATTTAAAGAATAATACTGCTGGGATTGTCAGATGCTTTAATTCTCTATCATATGCTGCTGTTGCTTTTGATGACCGCTTTGCCACTATTGTGCCTTGTAGAAACGTAGGTTATGTTGGAGCCACATTAGGCATCAGAGAACCAGGAAACTAACATAACTAGAAGTATGTTCGGTGTAAAGTTACTGTTTTGCAGTGGAGTGAAGACCACAGAAACGGGCTGTGATTCAGGTAATTATAAAGCCTCTGCCTTTGCAGGTAGTGCTTTTGGAATTAATTTACAAATAAAGAAACTATGAATAGTGCAGAATTGAGTACAGGACATGCAGAACGTGCCAAGCAGTACTTTAGGGTAACTGAGATACTTTGGTAAATAGTGTTTGATTTACCATTTACTTTTTATGTAGCATATAACGTTATACAGGCCTGCTAAAAATAGCAAATTAAGCAGTGTAACCAATAAAATGTACAAGTTCCCAAACATAACATAATGTTCACAAAGAGCATTGTTGCTTTAACAAGAAAAAATATTCTGAGAGTTCCTGGTAAACACATGAAAAAAAGATCACTACAGCAATTAGGGAGGCCTTAGACGCCTGCTTCCTCCTTGTTTAAAAGTAGAAACGCAGAAAATGTCCCTTCCTTTTCTTTGAATTGTGTGAGCCTTGCAGGGGAAAGGAGAAAAATAGCTTATAAAGGAAAAAAAAAAAAAAAAACATTGGTAACAGAAGGCTCATACAACACAGATTTGTCCCTATGGCCTGAGGCCTAACCGTGTTGGCTGCCTGCCCGAAAGTCAAAGAAAAGAAGACTAGAGCGGAGAGGTACTAAAATAACCTCCTCAGCAACAGAAGTGAAACGATCTAACCAATCGTGTGAACTCAGCCAAACTCTGACACCGTATGGAAAGCAGAACAAATATGCCCTGTATCTCCAAGCCTTTTTCAACAGCATATGCAAATCAGTTAAGAAAAACAAATATATAAGGTTAACCAGAGATTATATGACAAATGTTACAAGAACAAAAGAGAACTTTTACACTCAGCCAAATAAAAAGATAGACACATGGAGTACCTTTACAACACATACCCAACATGATTCAATGTTTATGTGAAGGTGGCCTTTATTATGGTGCTTCAGAGATAACGCAACAAGCGACCCTCTCACATCAGCTATAATCACTTACATCTTAACATACACACAGTTTAAATAAAACCACATCTGACAAGGAATTGCAAGGATTTTTTTTACCCATTTACCTTTTATCTTCAAGAGCTGGCTGTGCCAGATTTGTAGTCCTAGGCTTATCATTGCCATAGAAAGATTTTTTTAGATGCACTTAAAAACTGACCACACATATTACCATGAAATTTTAGGTTGTCTGTTAATTGTATCATGTAATTGTATTGTGTTTTTAAAGAGGGGTGAGCACCATATACAGACATTCCCATTCAATGTTTATCGACAACAGCTATATAGATTGAGGACCTACCAAGGTAATCCCTTTATTTTATCATATAGTTGTTGGTAATCTGAATCAAGGTATTGTCCCCAAATTATTTAAACAATCAAGTCAACAAGAACAAAAAGCCACATCCCAAAAATCGAGGATTATTTTAGAAGAACAGAGAGGTTCAGAAAAGCGGGACTTTCAAGGCATACGAGAACATAATATTTCAACCATTTTAAAACTATGTGCTACAAAAAAAACAGATCATCATCAATATAGTTATGGGTAAAAGATTTCAAAATTATCAGTAACTTATGAAACAATAAATCACCCCTCCAAGGGGAAAACCTCTCACAAATTCAAGAGTAAACTGAAAAATGCCCAAAACAAAAAAATACACTTACCTTTATTCCTGCAGCGCAGCGTCGATCGGTCTGGAAGTGTCTTCCATCAGGTCCCCTGTTGTCCCGGTATACGTCTCCGAGCTGATGCACCAGGCACCGCCATCTTTTCTTCTTCTCCCTGGTTCTTCTTGCTACGTCACCCGACCCAGGTGCGAGTTCCGGTGACGTAGGTTAAAAGAAAACTTGCCGATCTCACGCATGTTTTTTTCCCTTTTCACTAAAAGGCTCCTTCTGCGCTTGCCCGAGATGCTCGGAGATGCGCAGGAAAAGCACCCATGCGCCTCCTGGGTTGCGTGACGTAGATATCCCGGGAGGCTTTGCGCTCCCATTCATTCTCTTTCAAAAAAGGGTGTTGCACTTAAAAAAAACAAACAAACTGAATTTTTACTTTACATAAAAGGGTTGTCTATCGTTTTATGTAAAGTGAAATTTTTGAGTTTAGGTATGCTTTCATTGTACGGTAAGATGTCTGTGGGTGTGTGTACACTGTACAATGAATTTATGAGGGATTTTCCTTGATGATTTATTGTTTCAAAAGTTACTGATAATATTGAGATCTAATAACTATAACTAATATTAATGTTGATCTTTTTTATTGTTGCACATTGTTTTAAAATGGTTGAAATAATATGATTTTATAGCTAAGTAAGCCCTTGAAAGTCCTGCTTTTCTGAACCTCTTTATTCTTGTTCTTCTAATATAGTTATTAGTAAATCTAAAAATGATTGCACAATCAGATTGTAACCTATGAGGACAGCTTTAAGAAAGGATTGGGCATAACAGGTAATAATAATACATAACAATCATCTTTTTTTACAAGGGGCAATCGACCTAATATTCCTATAATAGAACTTTAAATAAATCTGATATTGTTTTAGTGTGATTTCCACCCTCCTTTAGACCCAATTAGGATTTTAAAACCATTTGGATTTTTTCATAAAATGCACAATGAGGGAAAAAAAACAGGAAATAGACTATTATAGGTCAATTATATTTCAATTTTTACCTGCTGATTCACACACAATTAACTGCACATAAAATGGCAAGTGTCAATAAGGATTGAAAGTTTTCACAACCTTAGGGAACCTGTAGTAGTAGTAATAGGGTGTATTATGCAGAGGGTCACCGCCAACCTCCTTCTAAAAAAGCTTGTTGTCCGTTTCTGGCCTTGTAAAACTTAGCCAGAAACAAGCATGCAGCAAGTAAATTCAGAAATACTTTGTGTACGTTTGTTTAGTGAAATCCATACAACGGGCAGGCAATGAGCATTTTCAGATGATGAGGTCAGCAAAGGTAAAGGTCTATTTAAGAAGCTGATGGAGCTTCTGTCAAAGCACTAGTGTACAAATGCCCTAAGGGTACATTCACAGGGACTTTTAATGTAGGTATTTGGCACCTCAATTTTGAGGAGAACTCCAGGCAGTTTATAAAAACAGAAATTAATGTTGTTCTGTAATTAATAATAATGCATCAAATGCACTATTTAAATGCAAGAAGTGCAGGTACCTGATTTTGACCTGGTATCAACCTTTTGTAGTCTCCATGAGCAAAGAAGAGAAAACGGCACATAGAGACAGTCAATTCATACTCTGATAAAAGGTATGCTGACAGGTAGAGAAAGCAGAGTGGTAAAGGATGAACTCATCACTTCTCCTTTCACTACACAGCCAAAGAATAAGGTAGTTCCAGAATGACCTGGGCTCAGATGAAGAGGGTTGAAAGATTCGGTCAGAAAAAGTACTACCAGGAAATTCCTGGAATAAAGATAATTATTTCAGCAAGTTTATTATTTTATCTTTTACCGGGTTATTCATTTATAGATTGTTGTTTTTGGCTAAAGTTCTGCATTGATTTGTTTCTGATGTTTTTTATTAAACCAAATGCTCAGTGCAGAGTCATTAGGCCAGGCTTTATGCCACACCAGCCAAAACATTGTATGTGATGTGATCTATTGATTTACACTGATTCAGCTGGCACTCTCCCTTCCTGCTAGGAAAATGTGTGAAATGCAAATAGCACTGGCCAAATATATTCTCAATTAAATCTATTAGGACACTGCATGCTAGGAAATTTTTCAAAGCAGTGATGTGCTTTCTGAATACTTATTTCTGAATACCTACAAAATTGCTGCATCAGGTGTTTATATATATACAACACAGATTTATAGATGTGAACTTCAACTAGGACCAGATATACTAAGTTTACAGGAGATAAAATCGAACTTTCATGCACTAGGATTCACTTTTGTCACTATGAACATGTCAGAAGACTATTACACAAAACAGATGTCTTGCATTTGTCACCGGCCACAGGCATTCTGGCATATAACGGAGGGCCGGTATTTCAGTTTGAAAGTAATGGTGACCTGAACTGTCTCTTTTTTTAACAACAAGATCTACACACTGCAGTCCTAAAGGCAGCCAGATCAGTTTCCTCTTGGCAAAACTCTAGCAGACGGCAATGACACCCTAGTAGATATAAACAATGAAGAATGGGAATAAGGCCAGGCTATGATGTGTAACGGTATACCGCCAACACAGCCTACATGCTCCAAATGAACATGGATTTTCCCGACTTACACTTTCCACACCCAATGACTTAAAAGGAGAAAAAAATGAAGCACATTTTTTAAAGAGATGCAACATGCCTAAATATATAAGTGATAGTTTTACTCAATTTTTTGCTAATATTACAGAAAAAGTAATTTTGACCTGACTTTCTAAGAAACATGTCTGTTTCCACTTCCCTTCATCATGCTGACTGGCAGCACAATCTGCAGAAAAAAAGGAGTATCATTATATGAGCAAAACTTATTATCAAAAATATATTACGCTGAAGACGTTGAATCGGAGGTAGAACTGTTAAGCTGGCTTGACAATGCCTTTTTCTGCTTTCCTATATAGAAGAATGGAACCATCTTTGTTTTGGTATCACCCGAGGTCCGCTTGTACGTCCTCAACTGGGATTCTGGCCCACAGATGACACAATCATGTAAATGGTCAGCTTTTGGATGTCTTCACAAATACCCAGATAGTCCTCCTGCTGCAGCTCTCAACTTGTTACTTGCTTCAAGTTTCTGCAGCCTGGTCATGATGGGAGAATAGACAAAATGCTTTTTCCTGCCTGCAGCAGACTTACAGCATCATCTCACCTAAGGCACAGTCACTGACTGGAGTTTTAGGTTGTCTTTTGATTGTATCCCTGTTTTCAAAGAGGGGTGAGGACCATTTACAGACATTCCCAGGACCCCTGAAAATCTTATCAGTAACTGTAATGTCTGTAGGTGATGCAACCAATACAAATACACAATGAGAATGATGTACCAAAGATTGTTCACTTAGCCAAGGCAATGTGCAATTAGCTTAGTGAATTAGGTGAATCTGTGTCCACTGCAAACACTTTTAAGTACAAAAGATAACTTTATAGCTGCTCATTGACCTTTAATGCAGAATTACATGAGTTTCTGTATATAACATATAATGACTTTGTCCTTAAAACTGTACAGGATCTAAACATGAAAACCATAAATAACACACCAGATGAAGTTCACCAAGGTGCCTTAGGCTGGTTAAGAATAAATAGCCCTATCTAAAGTTACGAAACCATGCCCTCCCCTCTGATGCAAGCAGAAGCTGGAACACAATGTAAATAAACACAGTAAGCCGGATCACGTGATTGGACTGAGCTAAACTCTGCCCCCTGCGAGCAGCTGTTTGTGTACAGGTGAGGGAGGACAGGTGAGCAGAATTCACATCGCAGTTCTAAAGAAAAGCTTTCCAGAGGCGGTTAGTTACTCAGAGCTCTGTATTGTTCCACCTTTCACATGGGGTTAGGAGGCACCTGACTGATCTAAGATATGGATGAGACAGACGTATATAGATAACACACAAATATAGATATATAAATATAATACCTGTTAGATGGCAATATTGATTGGGTATGGTCCTCTTCTACGCCTTTGTCATTGTATGTACCTGGCCTCTATTTATTATACATTTTGCATACCTTAGTACTTTATGAATAAAAGATAATAATAATAACAATATATCCATTTTTAACAAAGCTATAAGGTAAAAATGCTGCTACAATAACACCTCGGGTTGCTCTTCTCTGAGGCTTCAACAAAAGACACCTCCTAGTGGGCACTGTGTGCTTCCTATTTGCCCCATAGTAGGCAATGTGTGCTTTTTATATGTGCCCCATAGAGTGCATTGTGTGTTTACTATATGCCCCATTAGCAGGTATTGTGTGCTTCTTATGTGCCCCATAGTGGGCAATGCAAGCCTACTATCTGTCCTTATGGTGTGCACTGTGGGCTTCCAATGCCCCCAATAGTGAGTATTGTGTGCTTCATATATGTGCCCCAGACTGGGCATCTTTGTGTCCATTCTTTCTTTGTAGTGGGAATTGTTTGTGTCATAAACATCTATATGCCCTATAGTGGGCATTGTGTGCTTCCTATTTGCCCCATAGTGGCCACTGTAAACTGCCTATGTGCCCCATAGTGTGCATTGTGTGCATTCTTTTGCCCCATAATAGACACTGTGTGCTTCTTAGATGCCTCGTTGAGGGAATTCTTCTTTTTTCCCATATAATGAACATTGTTTGTTCCCTAGGTACCCCATAGTGTGTATTGTGTGCATACTATATGCCCCGTAGTGGCCATTGTCCGCTTCTTAGATGCCCCATTGGGGGAAGTCCCTTTTTTCCCCCCTATAATGAACATTGTTTGCCCCTTTGTACCCCATGGTGTTTATTATGTGCATTCTTTATGCCCTATAGTGAACATTGTGTGCTCCATACTTGCCCCATAGTGTGTATTGTGTGCATTCTTTATGTCCAATAGCGAGCATTTTGTGCTTCTTAAGTGCCCCATAGTGGGAATTCTGTCTTCTTCCCCCTATAATGCACATTGTTTGCCCCTTATGTACCCCATAGTGTGCATTCTGTGTCCTTTAGTGGGCATTTTGTGCTCCCTATGTACCCCACAGTGGTAATTCTGTGTTTTCCCGCTCTATAGTGAACATTGTTCCCCCTAGGTGCCAGGTGCTGAGTATGGAGAAGGAAATGATGACAAGCAGCAGTGTATTGTTTTCCTTTTAGCTGTACAGACACAACAACACAAACCCTGCAACATTTCTGAAAAAGCAGGATTACAGTGACTTTATATCAAGGTATTATCCCAAGCTCTACACTCAGAAATATCATCTCCATGTAACTCTATTGTTATTTAACGCAGATAGTAAACATTGTGATAACCCTGAGAGAATAATGCCCTGTGTGCACTCACCTCGCTGCTTTCTCACACCATGGGCAGATGACACAAGCTTGTTGTCAGCTGGGGGTTCGGGTCACAGTGGGGGTGCCGTGTATTCTCACTCACAATGATGACAAAACTTATGATTGCAGAATCTCGTCTCCTGGAAAACAAAGAACAGTCAACACATGACTCCTCAGATCCAAAACATATGACGTTTCTGCTGCGGACCAATCACAGCTCGCTGGCCATGCCGGTGTTAAATGCAAAATGATACTCCTGGTATCCTCCAGTGGTGGCGTGCGCGCACTCTGCTCGTACACCACGACCTTTACCTGCACGTGCTATGCGCGCCCCCGTCTCCCTCCTCCGCATGGAGGGAATGCTGGGTCCCTGAAGGGGAGAGTAATGTCTCCTCAGGAGTGCAAAGGATTACAGGGAGGTCTCCTCCTATCAATTATTTCACTATTATCTGCTGTCATCTCATTAACCCCTTCATTTACCAGTAGCTTCTCATTTTATGAATAATCCTTTTATTAATAGCAGGGACAACTTCTTTTTAACCCTTTCCTTGCTGGCAGCTGGTTGCTCCTAATTGCTGTTAGTGCTACTTCCCCCACCTCTTAGATTGTAAGCTCTTCAGGCCTCTCCTCCTCCTGTGTCACTGTATCTGTCCATCATTTGCAACCCCTATTTAATGTACAGCGCTGTTGTTGCTATATAAATTCTGTTTAATAATGCACCATTTATCCAGGGCCATTGCTACATTAACTCTTGTTGCTATTACTTTTACACTTAGGCTAAGTAAAACGTGCAATAATTGTGGTTGGAATGGATCTTTAACAATCTTGACTAACGACTGAACGATGCATAAACGAGCAATGTACATACAGCACAGTTCTGGTCTATGGAGAGGGGAGGGGGAGAACCATACTCCAGCATCGTCCATCATCCATGGATCTGCCAGGACAGTCATTCCAAGGATGTACAACGAGCCTCGTACACACGCAAGTTTCTTATCTGATATCAGCCCTGAGCCGATTATCAAATGAGAACCATTGCACGTGTGTACCTAGCCTTATCCATTCCATGCCTTTATTATTTTGACCCCCCATGATATGGATAAGTGAAAGTAGAGAGAGAAAACTAGCCAATAGATGTAAACAAACTAAACATCATCAAGTGATCAGTTATGGGACTTTTTAGGCATCAAAAACTATAAAAAGGTTACACAAACATTTAAAATGCTATTGCTTATATGGATAGTAACATTAACATAAGGACATTACCATTGGATGACATAGATAAGGTCCATCAGTTTATCTCAATACATGTTTTTAGAGATTTGACATGTTTCACGGATACTAGGTCACCTTCCTCAGGAAATGAGCGACTTATAACAACATTTTAGTGTTACTAGTAAAAATAAAATACAATAGAAATTTTTGTTATTTATATAAATATTTTTTAGCAAACTATACATCAGGGGTAGGTCAGATACGGCCTAGCCAGTAGTCCGTTCCGGCCTAATGCCCCCCTAATCGATCGGCCTAATCCCGGCCGGCAGGGGTTGGCTACGGAGCTGCATGTGGCTCTTGAGCCTTCTTGTTTTGCCTCCCTTCCCTATTTACTGCTGCCGGTGTTAACATTTCCGCAGTCGTGGTAAGGGGACATTCTCTCTCTTCTGTATGCATTGCGGAGGAGAGGGATTTCCCTTCAGGGGCGTTCCTTGTGGGGGGCAGAGCCATCAGCACAGGACTCGAGAGAGAGTCTGGGCTAGTGTGACTTCTTGACCTCCTGAAATGGCCTAGTAGCCAAAAAAGTTTGCTTACCCCTGCAATACATAATTCAAATAACATTAAATTTACTTGACCAAAGAATTAAACCAATGGACAAAACACAGGACTTCCTCAAATCATAGTGCTGCTTGTCAAATACAGTAGATAGATACCTTTGTTATCCGGCACCCACGGGGAATGGCTGATTCCGGATAATTGTAGTTTCCGGTTAACAGAGGTCTGAAACAGGTTTCTCAGCCATTCAGCACTGGACTTGAATGGGGAGACTTGTCCCCATTCACCTGTAGTGCTGAATGGCTTTTTTTTTTGTTAACTCACAGTGAGGATTTTATACAGTAACTGACACAACACTGCCTAATAATATGTTGAGCCAAACATCTGTCTTAAGTGCATTTATTAAAATAATATACACGTTCTGACTTACATACAAATTCAAATTAAGAATGAATCTACAGTCCCTATCGCGTATATAACCTAGGGACTACCTGTATATTATTTGCAAAGTTGGAAAGCATTTTTAGGATGTAATATCTAGTTATGGTATTTAATATTTTAATAGTTAACAGAAGGGGTTAAAGCTAACCTAACATCAAATCTTGACTTGGGAAAGTGTAGTACTTTAAAGGCCAGCTTATATTACGAAACACAAGCTTGAGCTGTACAGCACAATAAGTAAAATAGATGCACATTTTTAAATACAGTTTTCACCTTGCTTTGTTTATGTTTGTTCTTCCTAAACTGTGCACATATTGTAATGTTTTATGGATTCATGCACGCATCACACATCACATACATTTCAGTGATGTGGCATGTCTGCTTGTAATCAATCTGAAGAAGGGTGACAGCGTCGCAAGATAAGCTAAATAAGTCTTGTCACCCTGGAAAAGTTAAGCTACATACACACTTCCAATTATTATCGTTGGAAAACGAACGACGAACGTTCATGCACGATATATATGAACGATCGTTTAGCACCGATCCTGCACATAGAGTTAACGACACGATCGTTCGTAGATATTGTACACACAATAGATACGATCGTTTGAGC
>NC_092861.1:32817239-32819808 GCF_032062135.1 Pyxicephalus adspersus | reverse complement strand
TACAACCACTACATATTTGATTGAACTATCAACAGTTATATGATTCATGGAATGAGAAGCCATGAGCAAGGAAGGAGTTAATGAAAGGGAAATAGCTATGAACTAGGAGCTCTATGGAGCTGGGTTATTTTAGGACTGCAAGTGTTGGAGATTTTAAGCACATGCAGAAGTGAGATGCAGATATTCAGTATGTGGAGATCAGTGCACATGCTTGTGCAGGAAGCGTGCACGCTACAGGCTACAGCAAGAACGTAACTGCGTCACAGAGGTGACACGGGGCGATTTAGGAAGGGGGGCTGATGAACTGCTGAATTTGTGGAAAAGCAAACCCAAATATTGCTGATAGACTAATAGAAAGTATAAAAAAGTGCCATGTGTCGGCTATGTTTCAAAAACTGAAAGATTTATTTAAGTCAACACTCCACCATGCAGTTAGTGAGTGCAGCATAGAATCCAATGCTTAGAGCAAGCTAGTTTATATAAACAAATATTTAAATAATAGTGTTAGGTACAGTGTTTTAGTTGTATACTTAAAGCGTACCTAAACTCAGAAATTTCATTTTTGTAATGTAAAAATTCTGTTTGTTTGTTTTTTAAATGCAACAGCCTTTTTTTAATTAAAAAAGGGTTCACCACCGCACCCTAATTCTTGATTGCCTAGGCGCAGAAGGAGCCTTTTCGTGAAAAGGGAAAAAAAATTGCCGAGCTCACGCATGCGCAGTGAGATTGGCAGGTTTTTTCCAACCTACATCACCCGATCTTGCACCTGGGTCGGGTGACGTAGGAAGAGGAACCTAAAAAAAAAAGTAAGGATGGCAGCACCGGGCGCATAGGTTTGAGGTCAGATAGGGGGACAGTGCGGGAAGTAAGATTCGGAACTGGATGGAAGACACCTCCAGACCGATTGTCTGCTCTGCGGGATTGAAGGTAAGTGGATTTTTGGCATTTTTACTTCCTCTTTAAGGTCCATTTAGTAAGTTTTGAATGCAAACCCCTTTCTCCGAATCTGCACCCACATTTTTATTGCCCAGTAACCCTTCCTTCACCGTCCTTTTCAACTACACCCCTCTTCTTTATTGCGCAGCAATCCGTTCGCCTAGGTTATAGCAAACAAATGATTCTAATGTCTTAGCTCTGATCAGCACTTGTCCACTTGGCTGGTAATATGTACAAAATTTACTTGCAATTGCTACGCTGTCCAGGAATCTTATGGACTAGTTATGCTGATATTTTTGGGTTGGAGTGTCATATGTTCTTCAGACAAAGATTCGGGGTAAGTTTTTTATGCCTGATATAATAAAGCACGCCCTATTCACCTACATCCTCTAATTGATCACTGGGATTGAAAAACCTAGGTAACATTTTACTAACCTAATGCTGAGGTCATGTGGTGCTTCAGTGATGCTACATGAGGCAGGGTCTTTCCTGTCCATTTTACTGGCTGCAATTACAATGGCAAGCAGATTGCTGCAGCACTGGTTTAGTGGTTACCCACACCTGGAAACTGCATTGGCAAGGGATTTGTATAGTGGATATTGGTGAAATAAACAAGTTAAATAAAAAAAACATGCAGGGTCTTTTAGAGGAGGGCAGTAACATTTGCCCATGGATGGGCCTTAAATTTCCATTCATTATAAATATGAAGATTTTCATTTGTAATCCTTCCTTCTGAAAATGTTGTTTGCTTGGCTTCAGTTGTTTATTGCTTTCTGAGTCATTGATCTAAAACAACAGTTCCAACTACACACGCAATATTCTTTTTTTTTATGTACATGACCCTGACAGAGAATGCCAAGCAACTAGCATTTAAAAAAAAATTTGAAAGTATTATTAATCAAAAGTTAATGCAGAGAGGTAGTAAGTTAGTTGACAGTAGGTGATTTTAAACATATATGGAACAAAGATCTTTACTTCACAAGACAAAACAAGACAAAAACATTTAAAAAAATCATCAACCTTGATGGACAAGTCATCTTTTTTCTGTCACTCCTTTATGATTCTTGTATTCATAACAAAGGGGGTGTACTGAAATGTGCTTCCTAGTCTATATTTTACATCCTGGGTGGACTCTAGTTTGTAAAACCATAAATATGAATTCTGACAATGCAAAACTACAGCTGAAAGCATTTTATAAGTTTGATATGTGCAAAGAAATACCTGTCAAACCTATCAGAGATTCATTCAGCTCCACCTCATACACATTCTGGCTGTAATGCACTAAAATTATAAACAATATTATTAGCCCTGTTAAGTTAAGAATTACAGACCACTCCCATAGTGGTAGGTAGCCACCATATGAAGAACATGACATCATCACTTTGCAATAGCTGGAACTTGGGAACCTGAAAAAATCGGGGAGAGAAAATGGACAGAAATCACCAAAATTCCACCCAAATCTTAATACACCACTTATTAGCAGACATTTTTTTTCCTGAAAATATTCATGGTCTCATTGGATGAGACAGGGAGATCTAAGAATTTGAGCACCAACTCTCTCCTTGACCCCCTCCAGTCTGGTTTTAGAGCTGCCCACTCCACTGAAACAGCCCTTACTAAAGTGACCAATGAC
>NC_092861.1:32795738-32815870 GCF_032062135.1 Pyxicephalus adspersus | reverse complement strand
CCTGATTTTTTTAAGCTCTCAAAGGCTGGAGAGAATACACTTTGATAAGTGAAGCTGTATTGGATCTGGTCCAGGATTCAAAACATTTGCTAGCAAATAGCAAATGATTTTAAGGAATCCATTCCAGGTTTACTGGATCACCCAGCTTCACTGATCAAAGAGTATTCTCTCCAGCCTTGGAGAGCTTTAGTAAATCAGGGCCTCTGACTCCCTAGCAACAATACAAAGCTAAAATACCAATATTTGGGTGGAGTTGACCTTTAAAACACTGACTAAAATAGCTCTATGTTTCACCAGTTATTTATGTAATATTTACCTGTAGCATTTGTTCTTAAAAAATAACATCATAATGCATTTTCTCCCTAAGACTGGAAGTGTGTTGTTGACAAGATCTAATGAATGGTAAGTTGCAATATATATCAGTTTTTTTCCTGGGTTTATATACAATTTTAACGTATATAAATATCTTACTGCCAAAGGATTTGTCATGCTGTTCAGCCCATCTTGTGATTCGCACACAGCTTTGCCTAGCTGCAATAGCAGACAGGTGACGCTATTACTATTTTTGTAATAACGCTTTTTTTGTCCAGTATTGTACCCAAACTGAAAGCAAAATAAGAGCCAAATAGGCAAATGGTTGAGGCAGTTGGCAGGGGAAAGAAATGAGAAAAAGAACAAAGGTTTAGGGCAGGTAGCAAACATAGGCAAGTCATTACAGAAAGCAATCCAAATACAAGGCTCGGCTGCCAGGTATAGGACAGACAGTGGATGGAGCATTCTTCTTTAAGAAATCCACTTAAAGTGCCAAGTTAGTCACACAAAAATGGTGGCATACAGACTGTTCCACCACTCTGATGAATAACCCTTAAAGTAGTCTCTGGAGATCTAAGGCTACGTACACACGTGCAATTGTTCTCGTCTGATAATCGTCTCAGGGCCGATATACTTATGTGTGTACAGCGCTCGTCATCCATCATCCGAACAACTATCCTGGCGGATCCACGGACGATGGACAACGAACGATCCTAATAGAAGTGAAGGGAGAGAGAGCGAAGCAGGGTGCCGCTCTGTCGTTCTTCCCCTTCCCTCTCCATAGACCAGAATGATGCTGTATGTACAGCACTCGTTCTTGCATCGTGCAGTCGTTAGTCGCTGGAAGGGATCATGAAAGATCCTTTGCAACGACAATTACACACGTGTCTACATAGCCTAAGACAGATTTGGGAAGAAGGTAGCACTGCCCCACAACGGATGAGCTTAGATGAAGAATAAAGGATAGTGTGCTTGTTGAATCAAAGTCCTATTGTCCATGTCACTTCTTTATTTGCAATTAAGCTCAGTTTACATTAGATGTTAATTGCCCTATGTTTATCTACCCCTCCAATTTTCTGGTGTGAAAAAGCTATTTGAATAGCCCATTACTCGCGGTGGTTGAAGGGCAGTGTGGTTATCCATGGTTAAAAACCAGTGACATGCAGAGTTTTGCAAGTAGCATGTGCAAATAACAATGCTTTAAGGTGGCTGTCCGCTATAAATATAAAAGAGAGCTTTACATCTAATTATATGGAAAATGCAGCTGCAGCTTGGAAGCAGCTCTGTGGTCCCATATTGATATCTGGTAAATGTTTTATAATATTTTGACAAACCAACTCCCTGTTGCATTAATTCATATATTGTTATGAATGTATGTATTTAAAAACATTTGGTATTGCCTAATGTATGGCAGAGAGTTCAGAATACATTATTAATGTAAACATGTTTATAGAAAAATGAAGCAGAAGATTTTCACCTGGCATTGGAAATAAGTTGTAAAACCGGTTATGGTATTTGAATAATCAAATCACTAATTATCTGTTCAGTTATTGTGCAATCCTGCTCTTTGTTCCAGTTTCAAAGAAATTTGTACTGACGAAAATGATATATCCTGCAGGCTTTCATCTGCCTTTATGACAGTTAAAGATGCTAGTTGTTGTCTGTGAATAGGGCCAATGTTTTGATTTAGTAGCAAGTAGAAAGCATTATGAAAATCAAAGTTTTATTGTATATACATTTTAGAGCAGAGCCAGGTATAAACAAAACAGAATACAAAGTAGCATTGAAAGCACTGACTACAGAGCTATAAATGAGTGTTATACTGGAACCACATTTTAAAAGAAGCCTCGCCGCATTAAAAAGCATTATCCTGCCTAAAAAGAGTGGATTTTGATAAGTATAACGTTTATTAGATACATTTACAAGGTTTGGCCCTCTTTCTTCCACAAATAGACTAACAACACTTTATTTGATTTATTTGTCCACAACATATTGTACTGGAAAGGCCTAGGCTCTATCTATGTTCCATTGCGAACTGTAGTCTTGGTTTAATGCCCTTTTTAACATCAAAGGTTTTTTTCTGGTACATCTTTTCATGGACTTTTATTTGGTACCAAACCTTTCTAACTGTAGATGTAAATTTGCTTTGACACTGTTGCAAGAGTTACCTTCACATACCACTGTATAATTTTGGGGTTATTTAAGAAATAATGAGACAGCTGCTGGATCATCAAGTCCTGAACAAATAGGCATTTGAAATATATGCCACTTGTAGAATGATTTACCAGAGATTAGTGCATGATGACACCACACACACAAGAGAACAGGAAACATTTAGCCCGGGGATAAGCACAACCAAGTGACCACCTCTTCTAGAGGCTTTGCTATGGTGCTGCATTCATTGGTTGGCATGATGAAAGATTTGAAAAGGACATGGTTTATTGTAGTACACCTTTGCACACCTTTGCACATCATCAAATATGGCACTTCATTTGGTCTCATTGCAGAGTTTCAAAGAAAGTTGGTGCTAAAATACTTTCTAATGCTGTGTTTGCAGGCTTGAATAGAGAGCAGATACCCAAATAATTCTCATAACGCACCAGGGCTACCAACTAAACATGCCCTCTATGTCCTGGCACAAAAGCAAGACAAGACCCTTGATATCTGAGACAACTTTCCCCAGCATACTCCCTAACGAGGTTGCTATTCTTGGCACCATATCTGGAACACCTGCTTCTATTTTCAGTGATTTAAATTGGCAGTAAATCTAGGGGTGTACTTATTTTTTTCCAGATGACAAATATGCTTTTTTCCGTATTTAAATACAAGAATTATTACACCAGGTCAATTTTATGTGTCATTTGTTGAATCACCTTTATCACCTTTACTATAGGCAATGTTTGAATGGAGATTGAATGTTTGCTTGTTAAAAATTTCAACTCAACAATTTCCATCAGGTGTACTTAATTCTTCACATGACTGTAGATATGGACATCATTTTTTATTTACAGCATATGAGGCAGGGTATATATTTTGGAATATACGGTAACTAGTTAATATTATTGTGCCCAGCTGTTCAGCTGGTATAATCCATTGTATTAGTGGAGCATGTCTCTTGAGAATTTCGTATCAGACAATCTGTTTTTTAGTTCTGGCCAAATTCATTTTCTTAACTGACTAGACTTAAAATTATTGCAAAAATAATATTTCTACAAGCATCTATCGCCTATTCTATAATCTTAATATTACCAGTCCCTTTCAAGAAGCCCTGTGCCAAAGATATATTAAAAACCCTATTATATATTTAATACTCCATTATATATGAAAACCTCAATTTCCACACACATGTAACTCTTTATCAGCTACTGCTGTACTATCTTTTTAGGTCCCTATTCCTATTGGAATCATTTGATAAGCATCTTTACTTGTATATTTGTATAAAGTTTTAGATTTATGCGTTTTTTTTTTTAAATATGTTTGAAACTATAAATATACTGCTGTGCTGTCTGTATGTAGCAATGTACTTTATCATCACTAGAGGTCCTTTATATACAGCTTTTGTCACTGCTCAGCCATTAGTATATGTAAGCAGTTTTTGTTTCTGATGAAGATTAATATCACATTGTCATGATGTATTAAATGTTCCACATTTAAATGTACAAATAAAAATGTAACAAAATATTTAAAAAAGTTCTTCCTCTTTTCCCTCTCTCTTGCTATATGCCAGTCAAGTGAAACCCCTTACAAAATACAAACATTCCATTACAGGAGCAAGAGAAGTACCTTTAAGTCATCTGGTGCTGCAGAGGAAGCAGATAAGAACTTCTCTAGTAAGGAAAGTTTCAAAATTTCAATGTAAAAGGTGATATATAGTTTTTTTCTTTCCTGATTTGTTATGATCAGGATTTTCTAATGTTTAATGTTAGACTATTTTGTGTATCTCTATCCTTATGTCTTGATTTTCTCTAAAGTAAAAGTTTTCACCAGTGGGGGTATGTCTTCTAGTTACGAGCATTCCTTTATACAATTTATTTACGAATACTTTACAATGTCAAAGTTTTGTGTATTAAAAAAAGCATCCACTGAAAAAAAAAGCAGTATTTCTTATGCATCAGTATTTATTGAGATAATACTAATAACTGAACAACAATGGAAAAGCAATGGGGTATGCGGGTTGGGGTCTCTTACTTTGGTATTTTATCTTCTGTATGCTTTTGTAAAAATGAAGCTAATGCATTTGAAAATCTAGTATATGTACTGTGGTCTCCCAATGTCATTTAGCAATCTGGCCTGGCAGATCACTAAACAAACATCCAGCGATGGCCACTGTCATATCCTATGGAGGAAGACACATTGGGGTGCCTCAGCTCATCTTCCACCTTCTCCTCTCCATAGAACTATTCAGCTCTCCTTGTCTACTATCACTGGAAAAAATAGGGACCAAAATCCAACGTCTGTATGAAGCTTTCGTCTGGTTTTCTTATCAATCTTGCTTACCATATAAGCAAGCACTATCTATGCTGATATATTCGTTTTTCTACTTTATGGGTTATGTCAAACCACTTCAAATCTGAAATGTTGTTAACCACACACATTGTTACCAAGGTACTCTGAAGAACCTGCATTTAATCGGGAACATCTAAACCCAAGAAAATGTGATATATTCCACCTTAATAATTCTTAGATATGGTGGCTGCATTCATTTTACTTTTCTATGCTTTTTTCGTATTGATCCTGCCAAAACCACAATTTTCTGCCCTGGGGTAACTACACTTACTTTCTGTACTATGTCTGTGGAGGAGCAGGTTTGTCACCCTCATTTGCTTACTCCTTCTTTGGGCTACAGAATTCTTTCTTTTCCCCTCATCTTCATAACACAGGGGAGAGATGTATTATAGTTCACAGAAAAGAAATTAAAAGAGTCCTTCTACATAGTTTCACTAAAGTGTTGCTAATAGTCATTAAGACATTTATATAACTAAATTTAATACCAGTGAACGTGGTATGTAAAGTACAACAGGCTCCAAGTGCAACCACTTGGAACAAATCTTCAGCAAAGGATGGTTGCAGTAAAGTCAGAAATCCTCATCTGTGTACTGCTTAAAGTGTAACTAAAGTTACACTTTTAAAAATTTTCATTGAGGCTAGGCATTATTGCAGAAAGGGATAGGTGATGTCCCTTCTGCAATTAAAACTCCTACTGCCTGATTGCTCTAGGGAACTGTCACAAACACTGCACTGATCCCTGTGCTTGCTGGGACGTCATCCCAGCACAGCCAATTAAGATGGCGTAAGATTACGAATAAGGAGATAGTGATGCCCTGCGACAGAATGCGAAAAGGTGAGTATAGAGGATTGAAGTTCCACTTGAAGAGAATCAGCAAGACAACCAGGTGGTTAGGCGTTTCAGAATGAGAAGATAGCAATGTGTAATGGTGTCATTTTTTTGAATGACACCCCAATATATTAAAGCAATGTATGGTAACATTTTTCTATACTTTGTAATGTTCTGTGATTTCCCAAAAAAGGGCTGCCTTAATGCAATGCACCAGGTACAAAACTATACGTCTTACCATTTTGTATCATACACATAAACAAATTCTTAATAACTCAGGGAATGTGGCTACTCACATATTTAGGAAAGTATTGTTGTTTTTTACTGTTCTTTTCCATTTTCCCAAGTTCTTTGTGCAACTGTCAGATCTCACTGTCACATTATTTTATTTTTTACATTTATTTTTAAAGTTTTTTTTCATGTATTTGTTTCCATTTTACTCTTTCCATTTAGTATATTTTTGAAGCTTGTTCCTTTTGTTTGTATTACATGTTATCAGGTTTATGTAATGCCAGAAGATGAAGTGTTTGGCTCAATAAACACAGTTTAGTATTCTAAATCTCTTGATTTTGTTTGCACTGAATAGCAACCAGTGGAAAGGATTCCTCATGTGGTTTGGTACAAAGATGAATTTGGCTGTGTGTGTATTCATCTATAAAAACACAAGAAAGAAAAAATGCCTTGTTGTGTATCTGTTTGTTTGCCTGTTTGCTGAAAACAAATAGCATTTTTAGATAAACTATAACTAGTTTGGTCCAAGCAATGTAACTATTCCGTGTATCAGAGAGGTACAGGGTTTTGTAGGGGTTACTATTTAATTCACAAAATGTGCATGTTATAAATGGCATTTACTTCATAATCTTCATAAAAATTGATATCAGTATATCCATACTAATCCTTATAATAATTGATATCTATATCAATCATTATACATTGATAAAGGGCTATGCTTTTTTCTTTATGCTAAAAGTCCTAGCTGTCTGTCTAAATGTATGATGAAGGTCAGCATTATCTGAGCATGGAAAAAATGATGCTGTAGGTTTGGCCATGACAGTGAGTGACAGAGATAATCTACATTTCTACCAGTTACATCAATGATACATCTGCTTATCGTCACCCTTGAAATGAATCCTTTTGAGTCGGAAAAATAAAAGCTGTAATTACTGCTTTTAAAGATACCATTTGCCTGGCAATTCCTAGTTTCAATGACTTCTGAATCACCGATTTTGAACAAATATGGATGTCAGAGAATTTATGGGTGAATCTATTTTTATTTGCATTTCAAAAGGTAAATTCCATTAGAACTGTCATAAGAAAGAACAATATGAGCAATTGTACATCCAATAAGGACTATAGTAAGAAACACATATGAAAGGATGTCAGAGAATTTAGAGTGAAAACAGAACTTCTAATTTTCATACTTAATTCATGTTCTGTGCTTCAGCTAGTAGTTTTAAATGGTATGGCAAACAAAGTTGCCACCATGCTTCTTGTGTATAGGTATCCTAGAAGACCAATAGGTCCATTTATAACAGAAATAAGATGTTGTTCTCCATGACTTGAAAGGTCACAATATTAGACTGGCCTCCCATCATTTCCTCTTTAGCTATGGCACTGCCGTAATTTTTTAAGGCACACCACTGTGCTTTAAAAATATGCAATGTTTTTTTAAAAGCAGTAAAAATAAAAAGACAGTGTTTTACTTATCTTGGTTCATAAGCCAAAAATACTTTCGTCATATTTGAATTCTACAGTTTTGCTGAATGACCTGAAGTAATTTTCACATTCTATGTTCTCGTAATCACTTTTGTACAGAATCTTGGTCAAGAAACCCATACTTTACACTGATGTAACAGGCTCTGCTAGGCTGGACATGCCAGGCAAAATTCACTAGGGAGGAAGGAATGCCATATTTCAATGCCTTACTCCATCTGCTGGATTCAGCATAGATATTACAACAGTATTTTGCCAAGCTTGGTCTTCGACTGCTGTGCCAGAAAAATAAATGACTGCCAAAAAACCTAGATAGCACTAGAGGGAGATTGAACCATATCCCTATTTACATGACAGAATTACATATTGCATGAATCTGCACTTTGCATCAACCTGATCAGTTTTTATTCAATATTATTAGGTGCATGACGTTACAGATGTAGGATTTTGGGTTCAGTTCCCAACAGTGACACAATATCAATTAGCGTATGCATACTTCTTGTCCACGCATACCCTCATACACACTACAAATAGCCCCAGTATGTATTCAGTCACTGTAACTGGGGTATTATTGGAACAAGTTGCTAATAGTAATTATTCAAAACACAGAATATCTTTCAATTATAAAAACAGGTAAACAGGCAGAAAAAAAGTGTTATGACGTGATATGGATATATATAAATATAAATATATATATATATATATATATATATATATATATATACATACTATAGCAGTTAAATCAGGGTCTTATCTTATCTAGTCTTATCTATGTAGTCTTATCTACAACTTCTGTGGCTACGGGAGGTCTTATTGGATATTCTCTGATTTGTTCATAATTCCCCACCAGCGATTTTCCTGAGTCAGAAGTTCTTTTTATCAGTAAATTACAGCAGTTTGGGCAAGTTTTCTCTGCTGATTGTAATCATTCTTTATTTGTTACAGCCTGCAAAAAAAAAAACAACTGAGGATTATCCTAAAGTCTTGTTAAAGTGATAACATTCTATTTAAAATTCAATTTAGTTTATCAGAGAAGACTGTGTGAGCTGTTTAACACAGTTTTATCTCATAGTGTGTAAAAGAACAGCTCTCCCAAATTTACCTAAAATTGTATTAATTGAAAACAGTATTGAAATGCATGCAAAATAATAAAACCTCTGACTTCTGAATGTTAACAGAACCAATACAATTAACACTTAAGAAAAAACGGTACTATATAGCAGCTTTCTAATCCTTAGATAAGGTGACTGCATTTGTTTTCCTTGGAATTTTTTTTTTTTATTTGTACCTGGTAATTCTGCCAGTAAAACACTTCTTAGGTCCTAGGTAGACTATGAGACATAGAATAAGAATGAGGCTTGTCTTTACTAAGAATTGTAATGGCCACAGAATAAGCCTTGTCAATGTAATTAATATTATTACACAGCATTTATAAAGCGCCGTACAAAATCTATAGTCATATCACTAACTGTCCCTCAAAGGGGCTCATAATCCATTGTTCCTACCATATTCATATGTCTTTAATATAGTCCAAAGTCAATTTTGGGGGGTAGCCAAATAACCTGCATCTTTTTGGGATGTGGAAGGAAACCCATGTAAACATAAGGGTAACCTGAAAAATCCATGCAGATAGTGTCCTGGCTGAGATTCAAACCTGGGACCTAGTGCTGTAAAGGTAAGAGTGCTAACCACTGAGCCACCATGCTGCCCTGTGTAATGTTCATTTGGTGAGCCAGGATCACTTTAAGTTCTAGAACTTCTCCACAGGGCAGTGATGGTTGGATGCCAGTTGCTACACGGGTGTTACCTTTGTGGGCATAAGTAACAACCAATCCCTGCTCTGCTGCAGGTATTTTTAGTTTTTTGGTGGGTAGATTTCAAGTGTTCAAATGTGAGAGAACTGAGTGCTGGGAGGTCTCTCTTGTAGCTGCTGTTAGGATGGGGGATAAGGGAAGTCAGCCCTGAAGGTCTCAGTGGCTGGAAGCTACAAGCTTTAAGGATTTTATCCTGCAGCTGCTCATATTTCCTTTTTTTAATGTACAATCTTTATTTTATTATAACAAAGTGGGAAGATAAAGTTCAATGAAAAGGAGTTACAAGGAAAAGGGAGACAAGCACAGATACTCAATAGTAATATAGACTGTTCCAAACAAGGTAAAGTCCCAAACCAACATTCATTTTTCGAGACAAGTATCATAGGAAAATAATTAGTGGTCTTTAGTGAGGTTAGTGAGGTGTCAGCATTGATTTTTGATCTGCTTATGATTGCCAGGTGTAACGGGAATTTGTATGGTAGAGTTGTACTAACCTTTGTAATGCTCTGTTAACCTTGACCTGTCCTGTGTATCGGACTTTTATTATAAAAATACAAAAAAATGTTGTGAGTTATTGAGGTAACCCACCAAGAAGAACCTGAGCTCAAACGGCTGATCCTTTAGGGGTGAGTGCTACACTTATACTGGCATTGGTGCTAGCAATTTTATTTCAAATGCATTCTCTCTTCTGATGTGACTAGCAGGTGCATATATAGCTTTATCATAATATGCTATTTCCCTGTTTTTTTTTTAGAAACATGAAGGTTGTAGCTATAGCCCCTGGACATCCACTTGGCCCTAGTCCTCTGTCACTGGTTGCTTTGTGGATGATTTGGCTGACCTCACTCTGACCTGACCTTAGTCTCTAAGTTCATCAGGACAACAAAACAGGGCTGACAAACAGTTACCTTCCTCACTTCTCTCCCCCATATCATGAAGGGTCTGGGTTCTTTAGATTTCAGTGAAAGCATGGAACAGTAGTGGCTGATAGCAGTCAGCAGAGAGCACAGGAAGTTACCAGCTGGTATAATTTTTGGCAACATCAACAGGTATTTTTTTCACTTACCAAATTTTGATTAAAAAACATTTTAAATACTACATTTAAGAGACCAGCAGCAAACAAATAAAAGAAGTTCATTGTTAGGGTTTACTAATCATTTGAAAATACTTTAAAAAGAAAGGTAAACTAAATCACATATAAAAGTGCTAATCGTAGCAGTGATAACCATGCATACAAACACGGCCCTGCGTGATCCTTGTCCATCTTGATTTGCCATAGCCTACATCTGTAATATAATGATTTCATACACACCTACACAAAGTGCTATGTCTGTTAAAACCACTTTAGTTATAATGAGTTTGGTAATAGATGGTCGGCTTCTGGACCTAAAATAACAACATATTCGGTCAAAATATTTTTTTCCAAAAACAGGTTATTCAAGATTCAAAATAATTCACATTTTTTTCTACTTAAAGAACATGGCTACTATTCACGTCCTATATTTTTTTTCAAGCAATGCAGTATGTTCGGTTAGTTTGTGTTCACAATTTGTCAGCTACTGAAAAAAGAGCAGAATTTAGGGTAAAGGTGTTTTAGGGACAGCTTGTAATACACTGTGTTTGAAAATTGGCAGCACCTGGACTTAAATCTGGCACATTTTGATTATCAAAAATCAGCTTGGCAAAGGTTGTCAAATCCACGGTAGCAAAACATGAAAAAATGATTCTCCATTGAGAGAGAAGTTAACGTATGTTGACCTGTTATGTAAAGTGTGAAGACAAAAAGACAAAAAAAAGGATTATATTGAAAATTACTTTTTCCAAAATACCAAATCAATAATAAAATAATTGGTCTAGTATAACAGTAGTTATGTAGTAAATGTTTGTAAAGATAGTTGTAAATGTTTGTGCGTCAGAACAAAAAGAGGAACAGATGGATTGATTTCCAAAAGAGGGACAGTCCCTCCAAATCTAGGACAGTTAAGCAATGTGCACAGCCCAAAATGAAATAGAAGCAAATTTATTAGCACTTCTTTTTTTATGGAACTCATCCCCCAGACCCTGAGCATCAGAGCAATCATATTTATTTATGAATTGTCTCCCTAGATTCACACATAAGATGAAACTTAAAGCACGTCAGTCACATAAAGAAAAACTATGCTCTGGATTTCCCTGATTTAAAAAGTAATTTTACACCCTTTATGATTTTTTTTGCTTGTGCAAGCTAATGCCTTTTATTTACTTTTTATGGAGAAAAGTTAGTTTTACTTTATGTGCACTACATGCATCTGCCAGTCTGGTAGGGTACTACAATTTATTTATGAATGGATATAGTGCTGGCATATTCTGTAGTGTTTAAAACAGTCCATAGCCATGCCACTAACTGTCTTTCAGAGGAGTTCATGATCAAATGTACCTAGCATAGTTATACATCATTATTATATTCTTTATGTGGTTTGCATGTTGGAGAAAATTCACAATACATGAGGAAATCATAAAAACTCCTTGCTGTTGGTGTTCTGGACCAGACATGAGCCTGGGACCCCAGTGCTGCACAGCCAGAATGCTAGCCACTACGTGCCACTTAGATAAAAGCTGTAAAATGGCACATCACATCTGTAGGACTACTGCTGAAACATAATTTATTAAGTGGGTAAAAATACAACTTTTGTTGTTCCTCTAGTTTATTTAAGGAGACCCACCTGTGACTGTGGTCTATATGTTTAGTGTTCATGATGAATTTTGTAATGCTAATCACTTTTCTCTTATCCAATGAGGCTGGTGCATGTTGGTTGTCAACTAAGAAAGTTAAAAGTTTCCTGTTTTGCGTCTGACAGTTGTAGATAACTTTAGAGCCATAGGCAGGAAATCCGTTTTACTTGTTAAGTGTGACCTAACTGCATCTAACGAAAAGAGCCAGACATACCACACACACAGCGTCACAACAATGGGAGAAACTATGGAAAACAATTCAGGTAACTTCATCATTTCCCTCAACAGCGAATGTCCCAAAGAACTGGGGGAGCTAATTGAAAAATCGAGTGAAGACATCCGAAAATTTGATGATACTGGATTTACATTGGCTCTTCAGAATGGACTGGAAAACCTCAGGCTAGAGAAGTCCCTGACAGATGTAGTTTTGTGTGTTGGAACCAGTGTGTTCTCCTGTCATCGGGTTGTACTGGCAGCTGCCAGCAATTATTTTAGGTAAGTGTGTCACAATATCTGTGCAATAATTTTAGGTATATTGTCATTTGAAAAGTAATGACTTAGATCTTGTTATTTTTAGTTTAAATTTTATCTGGCAATTAGTAAGCAAGAGCCTATAAATAGTATTTATTGCCTATTTATATTGTATGGTCATGCATCCAATGCACCCTACTGCATGCCATGGGTTCTGTGTTATCTATGCTGATATATACACAGCTTTTTTTGCTGTTATAGTTGACACATGGTATGAAGAAAAAGTTTAACATTTTGGTAGGCACAGCGAAATCTGTAACACCATGTAGAAGTCAAATAAATTGTACACCATGAAAGCCTAGCATTGATCTTTTATCATAGTAGTAAAAATGTAAATATGTGGCCACTTGTGTAGAATGAAGTGTGTGCTAATAGTGCTAATGCTTATTTTGAGGGTTATACTCCGGATTGGGGGTTTAGTCCAAATCATGGATTAGTTTATAAGTATAGTAAGTAAGATAAGTATACTAGTAAATGTATTGAAAATGATTGATAAGTGCTTGAAATCTGAATTTCAAAGCCCAGGTTGGTGGTGGGGGTAGACAACATTAGATTGCGTTGTTCACCTAATTTGACAATTTTCTCAAATATTTTTTGTTCCAGCTAATGTAATTATTACATTTTTGTGTTCTATTTTGCATAAATTAATTTATAAAGATTTGATCAAAATGCCAACATCCCAATAACAATAACTGATAACATAAAATATTATCTCCAACTCTTGGACACCCTATGGACTCTTTAGGCAATAAATTCTTATCCATCCATCAAATAGGTATACATAAAATACATTTCAATCCTTAAAAACACATTTGTATAAAACAAGACAGTAATTTTTGCAATACATTCATATTCACAAATGCATTCCCCATATTTGTCTATGCTCAACGCGTTTCACGGATATCTTCTCTGTTTTCTTCAGGAGTAACTATCAAAACGTGAGGACGCTTAATCTCCAAAAATAATAATTCATATATCAGTCTTTTATCACATTATTATTCATCAATATTTGTATTAAAAATTATGAACATACTATATTTGCCATGCAATTTTCCTAGGTGTTTCCATCCATTTTTGTTGGCTGCAGGCAGGGAGAATTTTGAGACCCTTGTATGTATTATAATTATGCTGCAAAAATACTGTGCTGTTTTATACAAATGGGTTTTTAAGGATTGAAATCAAATGTATTTTATGTAGAATTTATTGCCTAAAAGTTCCTAAGGTCTCAAAGAGTTGGAGAGAATACTTGTTATCAATTATTCTATACTGCATAGATAAACATACTTTACATGTGAATGTTTTTAAGTGTATATATATAAACTATGTTTTTTGAGTAAGTTTTAGTTTGCATGTTTTGCAGTTTAGAAATGTCTAAACCGATTGTCTATATAATTTTAAATATTTGTATAAAATCCTTTATATATAGCCAGTTAATGTGAATTCATGTTTCAGTGTGTGCTTGGGTTTTATCCCTGCAAAGTCCCCACCAAACACCAGGTCTGATGGAACTGCAATTAGTTGGTAATGTGTTATTACATTATGCATTAGTCCAAAAGGTGGATGCAACATCTGGTCCTTGCCCCTGCCGAGTCCAATCCAAGAAGAGGTTCCAATCACAAGTCTAGCACTGTCTAAAAACACTCTTCTCTACACAGAATCTGTGTATTTGTAGCTTAGATATAGATAGTTATAATGCAATAGATTGATGGAAGTTTTAAACTGCTGTCATTCTTTTTTCCGTGCCATCTGGGTCTCATTATGGATCTTTCCTTTCACTTTCTGTCCTCAAGACTCAACAGAAAGTGAGAAAATATCTTTCCAAGGTGAAGAAAATCCCCTTGTAGACAGTTTTTTTAGACAGTTGTCACATGAACAATTGTCCCTGTCAAAAGGGTTTCACAAAACAGAAGGTCACCATTGCTTTTATTCCCAGTGACATTAATGACCAGGACAATTTGAAGACAGCAGACAGCTAAACAAACTTCACAGTGGTTCCTACTCACTGCTCTGAGTTCACAAAAAAAGGATTTGCCGATAGGTATACTTTAGTAAATATGCACTAAAATTTCATAATAATCTAGGCACAGCACAGCTGGTGGAATATTTTATGTATTACTTAAAAATACGTGACCTTCTGCCTATCAAAGAGCTCCTTTTTTGTGACAGATTCCCTTTATGTGTGGATAATGTTTGCTTAGACTTCTTGGGGGCCATTTCAGATTTGCAGTGAGCCACAGTGTTCTGCGTCATGTTTAGCTGCGATACCTTCTTCTCACATTGGGCCTGATTTAATAAAGCTCTCCAAGGCTGGAGAGGATACACTTTTATCAGTGAAGCTGGGAGACACAGAAAACCTGAAACCGTTCTGGTCCAGGACTAAAAACATTTGATACATTTGATAACAATAGCAGATGACTTTTAAGAAATCCATCCAGTTTTTCTGGATCACCCAGCTTCACTAACTAAAGTGTATCCTCTACAGTATTAGGAGAGCTTTAATAAATTAGGCCCATTGGGTTGGGAATATTTTCTTGCATGCAGCTGGTTGCAGTTAGGTTCCTATAAGTCAGCGGTCGCCAACCGGTGCCCCACTAGAAATTTTTGTTGGTCCTCGGCTCTGGCCGATGAACCACCGAGCGGGGTCAGAAGAAGGACCCCGCTGGTGGGGGCTCACCGGCCAGAGCCGCTGACAATGTTCCGAGTACAAATCCAGGGACACAACCCGCCCACTCTCCCTTCGCAGGCTCAGATCTACGATGAAAAAAAAGCAGGGTTATGCCATCATGACATCACTATAGGCGAGGTTTCTCCCCCTTTGAGTGATACCCGGCTCCCCGCGCATGCACGGTCAGAAGCCGGTAATTTTAGTGGTCCGCAGGACCAAAAAGGTTGGCGACCACTGCTATAAGTGATATATCTCTTTTAGACGCATGTTTATTGAAGATGAAGTTCTGTGCAGTGGGCATAGCTGTGTGGATGCAACCTATGGTGCAGTTTGCCTCCTTTGGCCACACAGCAGTAGTTGGTTGTACATGGTTGTAAGCAGGGGGAAACCATGTGTTTTTGCACTACAGGTCTAAAAGAACCCTTATTATTTGCTTAAACATACCATACCTACAGAAACACTATATAGTTTTCTTCTTTTCGTTTGCTTTATACTGTTTAGCTTTTTATCACCATCAATATAACAGTATATTTTTTTCCATCACAGCACAGCATATTGTTCTTTTCTGCTACACTTAATAAAATCAAATGCTTTGTATACATTTTAAAAAACAGCCTGGCTATCACCTGAGCTTTTTATTCCTTCTATCTTCCTATCACTGCTTGCTTATTTTAGTCTTACTGGAATAAACATTAATATTTTATTAAACAATTTTATTATTTTTTTCTCAGGAAACTATGAGTAAATGGTTTTAGTATGCCTTTTCTTTATTTACTTGTGTTTTATTAGTACTACAATAATAATTGTCCTGGTCCCTTTCCACTGCCAATGGTTTTATATGGATAAATCTAGAACAATGTGAAACCTGAACGTAGTAGAAGTGCTTTGTGTATATAAAGCAGGAGAAGTTGTTTATAACTATTGATATATAACACCCAGTTGTAAAAAATATTACTACATGCACATACAAGGGAACAACTCAAGGTATGATCCAAGGGAATGTTCATGTGCACTTTTTACATTGAGCTTTAAAGTGAATACATTCCTTAACAATACATTTCTATTTGCTATCACATTGTGTTCTGTTAAATTTACATTTAAAGCATTTTGTTTTACCTGTTCAATAAAACAATGTTTATGTCAGTAATTCAGACCTGTCCTGTGTCCAGAAATTGGGAGCTTCCCAAAACACTCCCTTCAATGCTGAGAGGCATTTGGGGTGCTATTTATAAAGCAGGGACTCCAAAAGGCCATCTCCCCACCATATGATATGATTTCAGCATTTTTTTTATTGGTATCTGTCTTGCTCAGCCCAAAATAGGAGGCTCCTATTATCCTAAATGGAGCTTTGGAATGTTTGGTTTTCAGTAGGATAAATAATCTAAAACGCATAGCGAACTTCATCTAAATCTAAATCTTTGGGGCAAATTTATACTTGGTGATTAAATTGCCTGCCTAAAATTTAGCTGTAACTCTGGTCAGCATCTCATTTTATTAATGTATCTATTGCCAGGTGTCAAAATGCACAGTGGGCCAAAATTAAAAACATAGACAAAGTCGTGGGCCAACCATGAAATTTATTGAAAAAATTGAGGAAATCTTTCCTTTTCATTAGATATAAACCTTTTCATATGGAAACAAAGAGGTTTTGCTTCACATTCAATCTGTAACAAGCCTAGAATAGTAAAAGAGGCATAAGCCATAACCTTTTTGCACAGGCTAACAATATTGATTATTATTGGAGTAGCAAGGAAAAGTATAGCTGAGGGGGAATGCTGGAAACAGGACAGACGCAGCCAATGTGGGGCTGGAACTCCCCCTACATTGAAATAGTGCCGCTACGAAAATTCCTGGCATTACTTGCGTCTATAAAACAGTCCAGTGCGGGGCCACGCATAGGCAGAAAGCCCGCTCTGCTGGTCTATAAACGCGAGTGATGCCGGTAATTGTAGTAGCGGCACTATTTCAGTGCAGCGATGCAGGATGTTGGGGGCTAGATTTGGCCCCCGGATAAGAGTTTGACACCCCTGATCTAAGCCAAAACGTTTTTTAAGTTTTAGTAAAGTAGGGGAGGGTTTAAACACAGTCAGTTTTAGTCTGTTTTTTTTTTCTTTTGAGAACTGTATCTAATTAGGGAGATTTCCTTTCTGTCCTAAAACCTCAACAGGAAGTTAGTCAATATCTTTTCTATGAGAAGGAAATCCCCTCTAAGGCAACTGTCACAAGAACAAGTATATCTCTTGGAAGATTTCTCCTGTATTCCTGTTCTAGTGGCAACTCCAAACTTTGGGTTTATCTTAATTTTATTCCCTCAGTAATCATTAGGATAAACTGAGAGAGTAAAGCTGCGTACACACTTCCAATTTTTATCGTTCAAAATGAACGACGAACAAACGACGAACGATCGATTGGGCAAAAATTGTTCGTAAAAAAAGTAACCAACGACGCCGACGAAAGAGGAAAGTCGTTGGAAATGAACGACCGGACCGGCGGATCGGATTGGACGACGATCGTTGACCATCGTTCGTGTGTACGATCGTTCATTGATCGTCCATGGTCTGAGCATGCGTGATGAATGAACGTTCCTGTGGTGCACGTAACTTCCTGTATCGTTCAAACGATCGAATCTATTGTGTGTACAATATCTACGAACGATCGTGTCGTTATCTGTATGTACAGGATCGGTGCTATACGATCGTTCGCTACCAACGATAATAATTGGAAGTGTGTACGTAGCTTAACTCTGAGTCTGACAGAGCGACCTAATGGGGCACAGCCAGCAACATAAACTTGATAGTGGGTCTATCCTATCACCACTCTCTCTAAATAAAAAAAATGCCTTAAAGGTCAGGAGCCACACACATTTTTTAGTATTTCTGTAACAGTCAGCATAAAAATAAGAAAGGAATGATTTACAAAGTGTCCGAGCTTTAAGATGACAAATTAGCAAGCACTGTCAAAAACTAGACTTCTCAGTTGTGGACTGGTTGTTTAACATGAAACCATTGGGTTTGCACAGTAGGAAGCTGGTTTCTGCAAGTAATTTTTTGCATTAAGAAATAGTGTTCTCCTCCCAGTTGCAAAACAGGCAAGGAACATTCAGTTTACCCAGAGCTTTTGTTCTTAGTATATTTAAAGCGTGAGAAGTTTTGTATTTCCATGTTTTTTTATTGTATTACTATTCTTGTCATCTGAATATAATTTACAGAAATTGTGCCAGGATTTTCAACCAGGATATTTTTGTCCCTGGAAATGTGCCTGGTTTTCCGTACTAGCCAACAGAATCCATGTTCTGCATCTATTAACAATGATCTTTAGATGTACCTTTTGTGGAAGAATTAAACTCCCGCAAAACAATATATAATGACAATACATTTAATAAGAGTAGACACTCCTATGTGCTTTGTGTGCAAGATACTGCATTGCACCCACACTTTACAAATCATTTTTAAAATGCAGTGTCCCTCATCGTGTCCTCTGCTTAACCATGCACAAAATTCACAATAGTAAGGGGGCTTAGGCACATGACCTGGTAAACGGTGACTGTTTTCCTCCTCCGCCTCCCTACACCTTTTTCTTTTTCTCATTCATTAATAAAATAGGAATTCTGAGGCAAGAGCACATTCATAAAATACACTCTGCGAATATTTTTACTATGAAAAACATTTTAGTGGGCATCTCTAGGCAAGAACTGCCACCCCCACTATTCCCCCCATGGGATTTTCATTTCCTTAAACTATTTCCATTTCAAACTTTTGAACTGTTTACATGTGCCATTGCTCAACTTCTTCCTAATATTTTTTTATGAAATTACATCAGAACACATGACTAAAACTTTCACTTCATGTGTTTCTTAGGGCCATGTTCTGCAATGATTTGAAGGAGAAGTACGAGGAAAAGATTATAATTAAAGGGGTGGATGCAGAAACCATGGAGGTTATTTTGGATTATGCATACACAAGCAAAATGGTGATTACAAAACAAAATGTGCAAAAAATTTTGGAGGCTGCAAGTCTATTTCAAGTAAGTGTTTAATTTAATTACAAAATTATTTACAAAGTGATATTCCAGGTGTTTAGTTCTCTTGGTTGTATACTGAAATGATTGAACGATACCCTATTTTTTGATATATATATATATATAATTTTTTCATTTAAGGGTGGCTGTCTCTGCATTATTAATTAAATGCTTTACATTTACAGCTGTAGTATTAGCCCCATCCTGCATAAATTACAGTGTACATTGAAGCAAAAATAAAAGAGGTGTAAAAAATATTTAAAATACTTTTTGAGAAAATAATACAATACAATACATGCACATTTTCCCATGTGTTTAAAAATGCAGCAAGTACAGAAGTACTTATACAACGTTGTCACCTCACTACAGGAGCTCACTATATGTTTTAAAGAAACAAAGCATGAGAAAATGTGAGCATATTGCAAACTTTAAGCAGGCACAGGTAGTTTAGATTCTTTTGGGCTTGGTGCTTTTTGACCCATGCTGGGGATTGGGGACCTTCTCTTAAAATAGCTGGGCTTGATGTGGCATTTAGAGCATCTTGTATTAAAAGGGAAACTTGTGAAAACTCAGGATAACCCAGTGAGAAATCAGTCATATATACTAAAACTAACAGGATGGCAATGAAAGCAATGAAAACCAGGATCCACATCCACTGTTTGGAAGCATTACCAGGCACCTTCTATCATGTATATATTGATAATTTTACAGTTGTAGGTCCAGAATTACAAACAAAGATTTTCTGACACAACATACTTGCTTGAACTGTTGCCCAGCAGTAAACATTCTGAAGACATCTGTAGATTTTTGGATTCATTTAGCATAATCCCTCTGCAGCCAGTATGCAAGCAAAGATTGTTTTAGTAGCATTTTTAAACTAAAGGCGTCATTTCCTGTTGCTGTTGTCATTTATGTACTATCCCTGTGTATTCAGCTAATGTTTGCAAAGCTAAGGACCTTCCTTGTTTTTTTAAGACTTCCTTATCTATATTGGCCATTTGATAAGGACCGGGTGGGATAATCTGTCAAAAAA
>NC_092861.1:32788478-32795617 GCF_032062135.1 Pyxicephalus adspersus | reverse complement strand
AAATGATTATCTTTTGAGTGATTTACAAAATAATTGCCAAACTTTGTTTTGCCATTAAGAATCCATAGAAGGGTCCGTTGACAGGAAGTGGAATGACTTGCCATACCAAACATTCTTTACAGGCAAATTCTCTATTATGTGCTCAGTAAATGTTTAATCTGATCAGCTTTTCTTACTACTTCTGCCTTCTTTATTGTAGGTGAATACAGAAGCTGTAGGTCACTTTGACCTATGTGTCAGTTTGCCAATTTTGATGTTTTTATATTAAAAACAGCAACATGCCTACAATTATTGGTATTACAAGGCCACAAGGTCCTTCACATTTCTCTTGCCTCTATTCTTCGAAACCATGTAGGCTATTAATGTATCAAATGTCAGAGCTGGAATTAATGCAGAGCTGTGAAACCTAAAGAGCTTAACTTCTCCATTAACACTATGAAAGTCCAGGAGCCCAGCAGGTTGCATATGAACACTATGTTCAAAGTTCCTAAACTTGTACTGAACAGGGGCGGGGGTTGACAGGGGTGAGGGGGGGGGATCTTGCATCCCAGCCACAGCACACTTCAATTTGTGTACACTGGTTGATATTTTAAAATTACACAAGCTTTTTAAAAGTCAAAGCTACAAATGTTTATTTTAAACTGATTTATAGGCTCACTCAACTTGCTGAATTACATTATTCTTCATGTTGGCATTCACTTTCTATATTTGACTTCCTTTCTAGTTGCATAGTACTGAACAGTCCCTGGTTTGGAGGGGCTGTTCCGCTTGTTAAACATTATCCCTCTGTTCCTCTTTGTTCATCATTTATTTTATTATCTACCTTTTTACCATAATAGTAAAATACTCCAAACTCTCCATTCAAATAAAATTTATTGCAATTGCTATTGCTATAAAAAAAAACAATAGAAAGGCCTGAGAGGTGCAAAAAATTGTGCATTCATTCAATCATTTTGGCAAACTGTAGGTTTTAGAAATGTTTCCTTTGCTTACACACTGGGCCTGATTTATTAAAGCTCTCAAAGATTATAAAGGATAAACTATCATGGGAGAACCTGATTCAGCAAACCTAGAAGGGATCTGCTGGAGGAACGAAAACATTTGCCAAATTATTTTAGGAATTTAATTGCAGATTTTCTGGATCTCCCAGGTTCTGGTATGATAGTCTATCTTCTCCAGTCTTGGAAAGCTTTAATAAACCAGGTGTGCTAAAAGCAATATCTCGCTTGCAGAGCCAGTGACGTATTTGCCCCATCAATCATAAATTTTACACTGCTCATAGCCAGAGAGGGTACAGTTCCACAAGAAGAAGCGTGACCAGCCTAGTAGGACCGAGTCATCCATGTGACATTGCCATTAGTGTTAGCAGATTCAATTAACTTTTTTTTTCTTTGTCACAAAATAGCAGCAACATGAAATCGACCAGTTAGCCAAATGGTTCCAGAAAAATCAGTCAGTGGAATTAGGGTTTGGATTTCAAAACAGTTTCAGTAGTTTCTGCCAATAAATTGTGGTTGTTCATGTTTAGGTATATCATCAGTTGTACCTTTCAGTTTTCTGTTTTCTTTCCAGTTCTTGCGAATGGTCGATGCTTGCTCCAGTTTCCTCACCGAAGCTCTTCATCCTGAGAACTGTGTTGGTATTTTAAGACTTGCAGATGCTCATTGCCTTGATTCTTTAAGTCTACAGGTTCAGAACTACATTATCCAAAACTTCTCGCAGGTGGTAAATCATGAGGAATTTCTAGAACTACCCTTTGACAGTCTTCATTACATTCTTAGGAGTGATGAGCTTTATGTAACAGAAGAATCACAAGTGTTTGAGACTGTCATAAACTGGGTGTGTTATAAGCAAACTGAAAGAATTTCATTTCTGCCAAAAATTTTGGAATGTGTTCGCCTTCCCTTACTGGATCCCTGGTACATTGTGGGTACAGTAGAAGCCAATCCAATGATAAGACAATGCCCTGATATATTCCCGTTACTGCAAGAAGCTCGAATGTACTATTTGACTGGAAATGAGGTGAGTTATTTTTTCTTGTAAACATTTTTTAGTCGATAGACCATACATGTTCATCTCATGTGTAATCAAAACTGTACGGTTTGTTTGGCCGTAGGCAGAGCTGTGTGTGAAGAGTAAAACACTTGGTCGGTCCATTTATTGTCTGCATATCCAACATTGAAAAAATTTGCTAACTAAGGGTAAATAATTTAAAAAATCAATTTCAGGTTTGCTGGATCACCTAGGTTCACTCATGACAATCTCTCTTTTCCAGTATTGGAGAAAAATAATAAAGGCCCAATATCAGCACAATCAATAAACCCATGAAAAGTGCATAAAGCAGCATCCTAAGAGAGAATTTTCAATCTATTACGGCCATTGAAAGAGTCTCCTTCTTGAAACCCTACCTATCAGCTGACACAGTTTGTTTCCGTGTTCCTGAACTCTTTTCTTATTATTTGCTCTCTTTTTTGAGGAAAAGGCGATCACAGCTTCCATCTGTAGTCTTTTTGGTAAAGTAGTGTACCTAAACTGAAACTCCCCCCGCTTCAATAAAGGAAACATCTACTTTTCTTTATTTTGCAAAGAAGTTTTACAAAAATGTACAATTCCTACTGTTTATACTCATGAGATTCTAAGACGTTACATTACCATTTGTCTGAGAGCCGTGAAATGTATCAGAATAGGAGGATATACAGGAAGGATGTGATTGTGCCAGAGCTTTTCAGTTGGTGTAGCAACTATCCGCCTTCTTTGTTTACCTCAGTAACTACTTTTCTTCCTAAAACAAGAAGATTGTTCTACTGAGAATAAAGTTTTGTTGTTTAACACATTGAAAATAATACATTTTTTATGAAAGACAACAATCTACAAAAAATAGAAGAATACAAAAATGACGGTAAACTAATAGAACAAGGATGATGTGTTTTTATTGCTGCAATTCAGCTAGCAGGAAGTTATAACAATCTGGTAACTGTAAATACATAAAATTGTTAATTAATTTTTTGCTCAATGTGAATCTAATAATGCTATTTTACTCAAAAGAGCGATATACATTTTAGGACATACATCTGAGCAATAGTGACCTGGTATGAGCTTGCAGGAGCCAATGGGGGAGAGCATTGAAATGTGACTGGATCTTTATATGCCTTATTCAGGATTGACAGCCATGAACACCAGCAGAATATGCTTGTTTTGTTTAAGGAACGTACCTTTTTTATCCCAGAACTCATTGTCAATGTTATTTATTTTTGTTATATAACAGAGATTGGTATATCAAAAACGAAAGGATTATTACACCCAGTATGTCGTAAAGTTGGCCATATTTGGACTAAAAATATCTCAAATTTCAAGTTTTGAATAATTGTTCAGCAATCCCTTTTGTCTAAAGTAATTGTATAGGTAAATATATTGAATGTCTAGGGGTTCATCTGGTTTTTATGAAATATTCTTCTCATCCCTGATGGGGCTGAGAGTATCCAAGGCCTAAAGCTTTAATTATGAAATGACTATGTTCATTTCTGTCCTACTGAAAAACAATATCAGCCTGGCTAATTATTTTACTGACTTGCTGTATTACTTGAATTTATTGATCCATATTTACCTAGATCAGTCAGAAGTTCATTGCTGTTTGGAGTCAGTGACCCTGATTTATTAAAGCTCTCCAAGGCTGGAGAGAATACACGTTCATCAGTGAAGCTGGGTAATCCAGCAAACCTGAAATGGATTTACTAAAAAACCATGCTAGATCTGCTAGTATTTGCTAGGTTTGCTAGATCACCCAGCTTCACTAATGAAAGTCTAATCTCTCCAGCCTTGGAAAAGCTTTAATAAATCCGGGCCAAAGACTCAGAAGCCAAAATATTTAAGCCAAGGAATTAACATGACAGTCACACAACTAGCATTTTTTACATGCTAAGTACAGCTAAGCATTCCATCTTTTTCTTTAAACACATTTTTCATACACATTTACACAGAAATACAGTTTTACGTTGTAGGTTGTTTAATATGGCAAATTCATTGAACAACTGGCACAGATCAAAGAACATTACATGGTATTTTACACAAATACAGTACCTTGGAAATGGAAGCATGGTTTGATACCTATGCTGTAAAAAGAATATTTGTCACAGTGCATACACTTTACTTACTATACCAAACTGCGTGATTGTTAACAATCTTTGCCACTTCCTCATTTTTGACTCACGGGAGGCATGTTTGTGTGCAAACTTTGCATGTCTAGACTCCTTGATCTTCCTCTTTCATGTAACTGACTTAACATACAGCTGTTGATTTGTTTGTTTCCAACCCAAAAGGACATTTTTAAAAATTCCGATACTCTGACATTGCATGGGGGAAGTCCCAATCACTGTAGGAATATACAGCGCAAATGTTCACATGCAAGGCAAAGTTTGCCTGAACAGATTCTTTTGGAAATGTGTGAACCAGATGTCTAATATGTAAGCAAAATATAAACATGCAATACCAGTGGTAATTTCTAAAGGTATCTTCAGACATCAGATGACAGCTGCCAAATGTGGGTGTTTGCAGCTGAACTGTATAAGAATTCCATGTCCATGGGCCACATGAACAACAGAGAAGCTGTCTGCATGAGATTTTTTAGGGCAAGTTAAAGAAAATGTCCATGAAGATTGTCAATGTCATTTAAACTGACCTGAGTGTCACAAATTGATCATTGTTTAAGGAACCCTTGGCAAACCTCTGCAGGAACTACCAAAACCAGTAAATATTTTCTAATATTATTAGGGTACCTGGAAAATTATAAAACAAAAAAAAAAAATATATATATTATAATATAATATACATATATATATATGTCTGTATATTTTTTTTTCTTTTTTACAAAACTACATATAAATTGTAATATTAAACCACATAAAACCACATGTGGTACATTTTGCTTAGTCCTTATTTATATATAATATGAGGTCTATAACCTCTGGAGAAACTCTAGGATTTCCCTGGAACCTTGAATGAGAAACACTGCCCTAGAGAATACCAAGTAAAACCTATATAATTTAACAGCAATTGGTAGGTTTGTGTTCCTCATACAGTCCTCCATTACAAATTGAATGTGCTAGACTTAGAACAAATTAAGTTGTCAGAAAGAGAAATAGTATTATATCACATTCTACCTGACTACATTATTTTTTGCTTGGTATTGAAATTACTGTGTAGATGGCATCATAGCACTGCTATTTTTTGGAGCAGAAATGGCACATGGCCTGGTAACCTGGTAGCTAGGCTGGTGGTTTCCAGTGAAGGAGATATTTTTTTTGTTATCCAGAACTGGGTTTCTTTTTGAGTATCAGACAGACCTAAAAGGAAATTTAATCAAATGAAAGGATGATTTTTCAACTTTCTCCCCAAAAAAGTCATATTCTAATATTCCCTTAAACCATTTTGATGTCTATTTGCATAACGGAATAGTAACCATTCATGAATGATAGCTACATTTCTGATTTCAGTATTTGAAATTGTTAATTGTTAAAGTATAATTGTATTGCTTAGTATTGCTAATTGTTAAAGTATGAGTGACTGTATTTTCCAGTTAACCTTTTTTTCATAGAGGAAGTCATCTGTCAGATGTAATATATATAATGTAATGTAATTAGTGACTAGAGAACTTAAATTATCTACAGTGGTAGTTACTATATTATTACTTCCAGTTTTTTCATGTTTTTTGTAAAAATGCCAAACTATCCCGGCAAGGAAAATAGAAAAATACTTGTAAAGAGACCAGTTAAATGTTAAGTTTTTTTTTTAGTTGTTTAGTTGTTTTTTTAGTTGTTAGGGTTTTGTGGTCATTAAAGTTTCTCACTTCTTGTTAGGTCTTTAGAACAAGAAATCTAATATACCCACTAACAATAGAGAAGCAGCTACATCAAATGAGTGATACAGCTAAATAAGCAAGCAAGAAAAAATTCGCAGCACTTGGAAAACTTGATAAAAAGATTATCAATATGCTTCAAGTTGTGTTGTCGTGTACTAGAGGAAGTTTAATCTATACACTGGAGCTGTTGAAGTACCAATATTTTATGCAATATTTTATTCTGTTTTTAATAAAGTGTTTAGCAATTTTGTCTCCTCTTTTTAGAGGAAGCAGGGGGAATATAGGACGTTGCTGCCATCTAAACATCACAATTGGAATTACGGTTGTTTGACTTGAGTTATAACAAAGAATTCTAACTTCTGGGGTGTATGCTGAGGTGGAAGGAACACAAAGAATTATGTGTCTCTCAAGTACTTTTGACAACTAATATTTCTGAGGGATGCACAATGAACCTGATTTATCAAAGCTCTCCAAGACTGGAGAAGATAGACTGTCATGGGAGAAACCCTGTGAAACCTGGAATCGCTTTCGTCAAGGTTTAACAATATTTGCCAAATAATAGTAAATGAGCTTGATAACCTAGGTTCTCCTTTTTACAGTAACTGGCACCATGCTGCCTAATATGTTGAGAGAAACATCTGTCCTAGTTGCAATTAATAAAATAATGTATCTGCCCTGACATACAAATTTAACTTAAGAACAAACCTACTGTCCCTATCTCGTATGTAACCCAACCTCATACTGAGCCACAGAAAATAATAGATGTGATCATTTTGCCCTGGGAGCAGCTTAAAGCAGCATTATTAATAGAACACAACACAAAAAATGCTCACACGTAAAGTTCAGTAAACTTCACCAGATGTTAAAATATTTACCTATTATTGTAGAATTTTTGTCAAAACCAAAAATGTACGAAACGTAAAATATACTTCCCTTTATTTAATTTAATGATGCCTTGCCCACCTATAAATAGTGAAATGGGAAAGAACTATCTAAGGCATATGGTATCATTGCTAACTATAAAAAACATGAAAAACACTAATTAAAATTATTATTAATATTATTATTAATAAACAGGGTTTTTATAGCGCCAACATATTACGCAGCGCTGTACAATAAATAGGGCTTGCAAATTACAGACTAATACAGCTAGTGATACAGGAGGAGAGGACCCTGCCCTGAAGAGCTTACAATCTAGTAGGTGGGGGAATTTACACACAAGGGGGAGTATTTTTCTATCAGGTCAGAAATGTAAGTGGGACAATAACTGTGGAGGGATTTGAAG
>NC_092861.1:32785292-32786987 GCF_032062135.1 Pyxicephalus adspersus | reverse complement strand
GAAGAGGTTGCGTGGGTTGGAAGCTTGAGAGGAAATGACTGCGGAGAAATAATTTTGCTTGGTGACAGTGAGATGATTAGGTGAACTTATGCCAATGTTAAATTGTTGGTAATAGAGGAGGCAGCTACCCTTACAGAGGTTTTTATCAAACTCCCACAAACACTGGAAAAACCAAAGCATGTTGCTCTGCAGAGAGACACTGGGGTTTTTTAATAAAGGAATAACGCCCATTCACATAGAAAAGTGAAGTATCCCCTTGCAATTGACATTTTATTACCTTAATAAATGAGATGAAGCTCTGGAGACTTCAGTAACCTAAAAACGTGCAGGGAAAAAAAAAATTATTTAGATTTCCCTGTACATTCTTTGCAAGCTAAACTATAACCAAATTTACTAAGCTAAGTGAATTATCCCTTGCCCAAAACTTTTTTATTCCAGCCCAAACTGTAAATCACCTCAATGTGTGCCAGATCTAGATACAAAGTACATTTCACATGTAGTAAAGGATTTTCTTGTGTAGTTAAAGCTGAATAGAGTACTGATTTAGCTTTTCTGATACGAAATCTAGTGAAGCTGGTTGTGGCAGTTAAAACCTTCCTAATATGTAGTTATTTGCTATTGTACAAAACAATGTTCGGCTGTCTACTTCAAGAGATGACATGCAAGATAGGGTGACATTGCGCATTGAAGAAAAGGCTCCTTTTGTGTGACATTGGACAGCATGGTGGCTTAGTGGTTAGCACTCTAGGCTTTGCAGCGCTGGGTCCTAGGTTTGAATCTTCGCCAGGACACTATCTGCATGGAGTTTGCAGGTTCTCCCTGTTTTTATGTGGGTGTACTCCAATTTCCTCCCACATCCCAAAATCATGCATGGGTAGGGACATTAGATTGTGAGCCCCTTTGAGAGACAGCTAGTGACATGACTATGTACTATGAATGAGCTGTGTAATATGTCAGTGCTATATAAATACTGTAAAATAATTGGGCATGCACAGAAAGAGCAGCCAGAAACCTCGGCAGCAATCAAGAAAGAAAGGGGAGGTGCTTTAGTCTTTTTTTTTTTTTAATACCTTCTACCCAAAAAAACAATGTTTAATTAGTTCAAGCAGTAGAAGGGTTCCCTAGCCTTTTATGTAAAGTCAAAAATTTAGTTTAGGTCCGCTTTAAAGTATAACTAAATGTATGACAGTCAAAATGAGTACTAATTCAAGTTACTGGATTCATGTGATGTCCAAGCCTGGTAAAGTAAATTAAAAACTTTATCTGACTGAGCCATATCTTCCTTTATTTGTTTCTTACATACACCCCTACCAGACACTCACAGAGGTTTCAGGATTTAGTGGTTTCTTTATTCAGAAGTAGTGCAGCACAATTTCCACACCGTTAGAGGGAAGCTGCATTAGCTGAATTTCACTGACAGGGGCAACAGATATTTCTGGAACTTTGCTGGGGGATTAAAGAAAATGGTAAATCTAGATGCTCTTATAACCAAGAGTTGCAACACACATGTATATGGAAGGCCATAGTTATACTTTATACGAGTATGGCTTTTGGCTTTTTTACCTATATGTCAGAAACCAGCTATATGTGTCTAGTAACTTTTGTGTATGAAAAACAAAGTCTGAATCACCATGTGAAAATCCTGCTGTTGAAATTATATACAATAGGCAGTTTACCCATAGGTTTATATTTTAT
>NC_092861.1:32777412-32785022 GCF_032062135.1 Pyxicephalus adspersus | reverse complement strand
GAGGTTGCAAAATTGCCCGTGTTTGAACAAGAAAGTGAAAGTGAACATAAAAAATGGGTGGAGTTTGCCTGCATTACTTTTAAAAATGAAGTCTACATTTCAGGCATGTATGATGATATTTTGATAAACTCTGTTTATGGGTATAAATGGCCTGACACCACTTAATAACCACAGATAACTTCATGTTACTTTTTTACCCAGCTTGTCACTTTTTAAAATATGCTCTTTTATTCATTTTGTTTCTGGAAATCTGATACACAGTCCCTAATATATATATATATATATATATATATGGATGGATGTCTGGATGTAGAATTTGGAGACAAGACTACCTAGGATTTCCAGTTCCAAGGAGAGTGTTGGGCTACTAACTACACATATGTATACATATGGTCATATTTGATCAAAGTTGGTCTTTTTTACTGTTTAAATGTTTTTCTATATCTTGTATCTTGTAGACTTGTAGTCCACAATGTCCAAATGACTTGTTGTTTTAGGTGGAAAAGAAACACAGCAAGAAGTTTGGAAATATAACTCATCAATCAATAAGTGGATACAAATAGAATTTCTAAATATGGGCAGATGGAGGCACAAGATGGCGGCACTGTGTGGTAAAGTGTATGCAATTGGTGGCTTTGATGGCAATCAGAGAATATACAGTGTTGAAGCATATGACCCATTTCACAACTGCTGGACAGAGGTAGGTGTGTTTTTCTATTGCTTGCCATCTGTACACAAATTTGTTTATTCATTAAACGTGCCCTATATCTCTGTAACCAATCTCATTTATTTTACTGAGGTTATTGTTAGAATCAGATAAGTTACTAAGAGCTAATGCTTTTTGGCTTACTGAGTAGAGATATTAGTGTATCTTTCACCTTGCTGTTTGGGTGCGCTAAAGAAAGCAGATTATAGCTGGGTACTTTACTATGTTCCTGCAGAAAGTTCATTTTATGTTTTCATACTAACCCACCCAGGTAATCCTTTGTGATTGTGATCACATATGTTGAAAATTATAATGATGTCCTTTACATATGTGTTGTGGTTCCATTCATTGTTCTGGTTCCATTGCAGATTGTCCTTAACATGAAGAACCTGTACAATGCTAAATAATAATATCAGTACGTATATTGGTTTTATACGGCTTTTGATTATTACTAGCACAGTTTACTATTTATGCCTGATTGACTTGGCTATATATATTACAGTCATCCAAAGGAACCCAAATGCAGGTGTAAAGTCAAATCAAATACACTTGAATTATAACACATAATCAACAGATATGATCACTCTGGGATTTGTGGTGTGTGCATTCCAAAAAGTTGTTTAGGTACATTATTTTGTGTTAGGTTTGGCCAGAATTCAGACATGAAGTATTTACATATTCATAACAAGGTAACTTTAACATAGGCTTGTGGAGCTTTTCATCATCAAAGTTCATAACAGTAGCACTAAAGTAATTTCTAGTTGGTTTCCCAGCAGCTTTAGCTCACCTGCTCCGTCTTTAGGCATTTACATCCCAGACTTACAGTCTTCAAATGTAAAACACTGAGGCAGTACCTACATGTCTATAGCCTGGCCACTGATGGTTTTACTGAAATTTGTCTAAAAGAAGGCATGCAAAGGGATGAATGGGCCCTTGGAATACAGCCAAGAAGGCAATTGCAAAATATCAGTTCTGACACCGGCTGATGTTGTCTTAAACTGTGTAGAGATGCAATTTTTCTGTCACCTGAGAATAACGTGTATAAGTGCCTTGGATAAATATTTTGTGTCTGTGCAGCTTTCCTCCAATGTTACCTGTTGTTTTCTGATTGGGAGGATGCACTGGGATGTCTCCCGCTTGTCCTCCCCTCTCTGCTCTCCATAAACAGAACACTGCCATCTGCACAGCACTCATTCCTTCTTCTGGCATTGGAAACAAGCACTAATGATGTCTACAGCAGCAATTACTGAACACACGTCTTAGGAGTTTTATGTAAAACCATCGTTTGAGCATGTTTATGATGGTTTTGCAATTTACACTGATCATATTTTGACAAGGTTACCTAAACCATGTAAAAAAGACAAAATAAACAAAAAAACAAACAATGGGTCAGATACAGGATGTACAAATAAGTGCTTTGGTAAACTAGAGACATTAGCAGATTGTTCTGAACATGAAGAACCTGTACAATATTAAGTAATTATATCAGCACATATATTGGTTTTATAAGGCTTTTGATTATCACTAGCACTGTTTACTGTTCATGCCTGAATGACTTGGGTATATAATATTACAGTCATCCAAAGGCCTTTGCATATCTATTGCTGCTGGGTTACAGCAAACAAACCGTAATTGTCATCTGTACAACTCTGATGTAATTTTTTTTAATTCAAGCAGTGCAGTCACCTGTACAAGAAGTCAGAGTAGAAAAGTGAGGGAGCAGAATAAGGAGCCAATCAGTTGTGTTCCTTGGCTCATATGCCAACAAGAGACACACTTACAGAAGCACAAAAATAGTTTTTTCAGTTTACTACTTTCACCATTCACCATGCAGGCATAGACCAGACAAGGCCAAGATCCATACCTGCAGCTAAGAAATACAAGGTCACCTGACCAGACAGGGAATCAACTTTTACCATCAAGACTCTAGAGTCTTCCTTAGGGATCTGTGGAGGTCTCTACAACCCAATAAGTTATCTTATTCTGGGTATTGCTGGTAGTACTGGGTATCCATATAATGCATGGGTTGTGTTGCTTTGCATCCCAATACATGATGTAATGGCAGATATTTTCTTTGCAGGTGGAGCAATGAAAGCACTGTATTCATACAGCCCTCTGGAAGATACTTGGTGTCTGGTGACAAAGTTCAGCCATGAAAGAGCGAGCTGTGGAATAGCTGCATGTTGTAATAAAATATTTATCACAGGTGGAAGAGATGAGAGAAATGAGGTCATTGCCACTGTTTTATGCTGGAACGTTGACACAGAAAAACTAACTGAAGAATGTGTCCTCCCCCGAGGAGTCTCCCATCACAGCAGTGTTACAATAAGGAAATCCTACACACACATTCGCAGGATTGTCACAGGAGCTGTTTCTGTGTAACTACAGAGGACAACTCATCAAAGCTATCTAATATTTAGATTATTTTTAATTTATTTCAATCATTTTCAGAATTATGGAGATTGGAGGAACATTTGTTTAAAATGAATTGTTATTTTGTCTTTTTTGTTCTCTTGTAAAATATGTTGCATCCCACCGCCAAACTCAGGGCTTATATTTTAGACTAGTACTTTTTCATTAACTATGTGCTATGGTTAACTTTTGGAGAATACTCATAAATAAGGAGTTGTCAGCGGGTTGCAATATTCAGCAGGTGCTTTATTTACATTTTAACACAAAAAAGAAAGATAACAGTACCTTGACTCATTTCCTACTAACAGTACTTAATCATAGGGCTAGCCTTATAACTAAGCACGTTTAGTACGAAACATGTCACAAATTCTTTGTTTGTTAGTATTCTCTTTTTTGCTGGGACCTAGCAAGGTCAACGAGCTGGTGGTATTGCCTGAGTATAACAGTGAGGTCAGAGTTGTTTTTGTAGCAGCAGCAGGACTGTATGTATACGCTATTGTTAACTATATTAATGATATTTTAAACATGTCAATACATTTTTGTTGCTGAAATGAACACATGAATCTTCCTTGCACTGATTTGTATTGGCACATGTTGTTTATTTCTGTTTCTAATTTTTTCATTAACTATGTGCTATGGTTAACTTTTGGAGAATACTCATAAATAAGGAGTTGTCAGCGGGTTGCAATATTCAGCAGGTGCTTTATTTACATTTTAACACAAAAAAGAAAGATAACAGTACCTTGACTCATTTCCTACTAACAGTACTTAATCATAGGGCTAGCCTTATAACTAAGCACGTTTAGTACGAAACATGTCACAAATTCTTTGTTTGTTAGTATTCTCTTTTTTGCTGGGACCTAGCAAGGTCAACGAGCTGGTGGTATTGCCTGAGTATAACAGTGAGGTCAGAGTTGTTTTTGTAGCAGCAGCAGGACTGTATGTATACGCTATTGTTAACTATATTAATGATATTTTAAACATGTCAATACATTTTTGTTGCTGAAATGAACACATGAATCTTCCTTGCACTGATTTGTATTGGCACATGTTGTTTATTTCTGTTTCTAATTGCAGTGCCTAAAACAGAATTAAACGCCCACTTTTAAAATCCATGATCTGGCAGGGCATTATTGCAGAAAAGGACATGTCATGCCCATTCAGCAATATTTCCTCTGTCAAAAATGGATACCTGTCAATCTGGGCTTCCCCTGCACATGTTGGGACTGAATTAATTCCCATGGGCTTGCATTAGAGTTGCGTCACCCTGGCCTGGCCCAACCCTGGTATTTCCAGGAAGAGAAGAAAAAAGAGGATGGCTGTCAGGTAACAGGGAATTGTGCGTAATGAAGGTTTAGTTCTGCTTTAAAGTGTAAATTCTTAACATTTTGAATAGAATAAATCAATGTGCCAACCACTAATAATTTGTTTTGTTTTTTTATCTCTGTTCATGGTCATGGTCATGGTCAGTCGCAAGAAAAAGGGAGAAAAACATTTCTCCTCAGTGGAAAACGGACAGCAATTAAAAACAAACAATAGTCTACATATGGATGCTGGATCACGGTCACTGGAAATTATTGTTAGTTCATTAACTGTTTATTCTCTGGAAAATGGGGGGGGTAGATGAATGATAGGCACCTGCTGCGTGCTCCCCCATTATTAAAAGGAGCTAACTTTAGCTGTTGGTCATTCAGAGATTCCGCAGAATGGATCATTGAGTGGCATATGTGCAGACTTTGGTTTTTCGCCTGGGACAATCTTGGATGGCAAATATTTAGCATCTTTATGTATCTCAACTTTTCTCCACCCCAGTAAAAAATTGTTTTGCTGTCAGTGTGCCTAATTTCTGATTGAATGCAGATCGAAAACATTTTTTACTGAGCATATACTCTCAATACATTTGATGAAGTGAACACTGAAACTTTGCATACTTAACTGCACCAATCCAGGCAACATTAAATTTTCTTGTCAATTGCAGTTAGTATTCCAGTCATTTATATATAGATATTTATTGGTGCTAAAGATTTGCACAGTGCACTGCTTAGAATAGGTATCATGACCGTGTATCGTGATGAATATTAAATTGGAAATGTAAACAAATATAAAGAAAATGGAAAACCCTAACTCAAACACATTTAGTTTACTTTAGCTCTCTGTATCATAAAAAAGTGGGATAATTGTTTCACCTTTTATATTTTTGTTTTAAATCTGAGCGGCAGCCTCTTTGCAACCACATTCTGTTTATATACACTTCAGTTTTTACACTATGTGCACACCTTAAATGAGTCTAGCTCAAGACAAGCGCAACCATTTGTCTCAGGAATAATTTGAAAATCTAACGTGTACTGTGGACCTCAGACATTGTTGATCAATCTGCCATAGTGGATCACTTGATGACCGATTGGGTACAACCACTGTTCATTCCTATAGATGCAAGCACAGAGGGGTGCTGCTTGCAATCCTCCCTCCCCTCTCAGTAGAACAGAATTGCACCGTGTGTACAGCACTCATTCGTGTGCTTGTCACTGGAAATGATCTTGAAAGACTTTTGTCATTTATGGAAACAAAGCATGGGTGTTGTAGTTGAAAGCTAATGTGACAATCCAGAAGCACAATATTTGAAGACAGTAACAAATGAATGTGCTATAACAGAACATTCCTGAAAAATGACCTTCATGTCATTATAACAATGCGTTATTTTAGTGAAAGCAACAAATTAGGAAATATAGAAAATTACTGAAAAAATGGAATTTACATGGTAAAGCTTAAATCATATTTTAGCTTTTAGGATTACATCTGTGCAAGTATTTCATTGTGATTACCAGGTTATCTAGTTCAGTGTTAGTACTCAGCAATAGACAATATAGGTCTGTTTTACAAAGGTAATCCTGTATTGTATTGTCCCTTATATGCATTTCATGGATGGAATTCATACTATGACTTTCCTCTTGCAATCCTATTATTTGTGTGGCCAGTTTCCTCTGATCAGTTGAGATCTTGTTTTAGAACCTTTATTCTCAATGGTTCTCCAATACATGATATATAAAAAAAACTGATAAAGCTATCTACATATGTAACAATGTGGACTTGGATTGCTAGAACAATGTTAAGATGCAGTCCAGGCCTATTTTCTTTGTAGATATTTTCTCATATATTAAATCAAATATCAGTGAACTGAAGGCTCTTTTACTGCCTCGGGGCTGTATGGTTTGGTATTGTTTAAAATATTATTTTGTAAAATGCATTTGGAAAGGTTGCTTTTGAAATACTTGATGTTTACCCCAGAGCAGTATACAGATTTCAGACACTTTGAAAAACAACATCTAAAACATATTATCCTCTGGGATAATCTCAAAATTGGTTGTTTACTGCATGTTTAATAAAAGTCTGCATTATCTGCATGTCTACATCAATTTAGCTTTTGGGTTAAAATTTGTCAATTTCCTCTTTTGCAATAATTTTTGTATATAAATCTATTTTATATGTTACAGCTCACAAGACCAAACCTTTGCCAATATGAACCTTTGTTGACAATGCAAGATCTCTGCTTCTCTCTGCCTGTGCCATACTGGTCTTCCAAAGAATTGAAGCAATTTTGCTTTCCTGACTGCAGTCACTATCCACATTAAAATAAGAACTAAGTAAAAGTCTTCTGCTTCCATTCATATGTAGAAAGTTGATATGACTGAGCAGCAAGGTAACTTATGTGCTTTCCTATGATACAATAAACAATTGGATTCTTTAAAACCTTCTCATTTTTAATCATTAGAGTTGTGTCATTGGCATATTAGAAGCAGGCAATACAAATTCCAGCAAATTTCCAGGACCCCCCTTTAACACCTTTGTCCCACCCCGTTTAACTGGGTGCTGACATTAAATACTATCAACACTTTCACTATTTACTTGACACTTTAACACTGGCCTTTCTTTTCCATTGTTTATTTCTGGTCCTTCTTTGGATGTCCACATCACTGACTGCATGACATGGACACTTTATGCTCAGAAGCGGTGTCTTTTCAAAATGACATGAGCAAGAGGGGATTGTTAGGGAACTACCAGCATCTAAAGTGTGATAATTTAATTCCCTACACCTAGAAGCAGTGAAATGAAGGGATTTACATGTCAGATTTGGGTGAGTATCTAGGTCTTCACAAGCTGAGTAATAAACATAAAAGCATGAAGAATTAGTTTAGGGGGGGGGGGGGGGGTAGGAGGTACAGTTTAATGGGGGATGATTTTTTTCTAAAGATGCGCTTTAAAGGCTAACTTTATCTAAAACATTTTATATAATTCTGAATAAAGTTGAGAAATACCTCTGTCGAGTTATTACTGATGTCTGTGCTCTAGATACAGTTGACATTCAAAAATCTGTCAACCTGAGGAGTGCCGGATTTTCGGAAATTCTGTATTTTTGAAAGTTGTACTTACCTCCACACACAGGCCAGCCTTCCTCTCGCAGCACCCGACTTTTGGCACAGTTCCAGGGAGCAGG
>NC_092861.1:32770608-32776336 GCF_032062135.1 Pyxicephalus adspersus | reverse complement strand
TTAAACATCTTTTGGGTTGAGTAAAGGGCAGACATATATTCATATTGTAAATGTATTTAGCTGTTTGTCTAGAGCTATAATTTAGGATGGGAAATTGTATGTTTGTCACCTCTAGTGATTAGTTTACAGATTTATATTTATTACAATCATAAAAGAAGAACATGGAAGTAACATTGTGTAAATTACAAGTAAACACGATTCTAATAACATGAAATATATGTGCATGCATGAAATGTTCCTATTACACTAGGCCATAAACATAAAAATAGGAATCTTCCTAAAATAGGGAACTTACAGCAGCTCATTACCCTGTATATGTCAGAGTATATCTACTCAGTAAATATAAGATTTAATGAGCTGCATTGTTATCTAACAGGCATACCTTAATCCCTACCACCTATAGTTCATATCTCTCTTATATTATTCTGTGTTGCTAGACAACGTTGTTGTTTGAACAATAATTCCACCCATGCATGTAGAAAGTCTGGTCTTAGCAGATGGGGCATATATATATATATATGAAAATGCATAATGATCAGGTTATAATGATTACAGTTATATAATAATTTTAATGACTTATTGTGTTGAGCTAAACAGAGTAGGTAGCTGTACTCTGACAATCTACTTGTTCTGCCTAGAGGGTTTTTGAAAGTTTAAAGTGAAAAAGTATTCCCTGGAATGGATACAATAAGCACTTGGACCAAATTGCTTGCTGTTATCAGTTGCTGTGCTAGAGGGATTCTCCTGGTAGATGGCTTTTTCAGGGAGCATCTTTACTAAAATGTCTGTGCTGAAAATTCTTCTTTTTGATTGCTGAGACACTGTAAGGAGGATTTCTTGCAATTTAAAAGAGAAAGTCCTGGTTGTTATTTAAGAGCAGTTGCCACTGACTTGGCTGCTATTAAAGGGTCAATAATTTTTTTCTAGAGTGGGAGAGAAACAAATAAAGGCCAACATCAATCACTTCTTTTGGAAGTTGAAAAAAGAGGATTTTCCCTGACTCTTGTACAAGAACTGCAGCGTTTACTTTTGGGATTGGCTTTAACATAACTTTCCCCCTGCTAGTTTGAGGTAATGCCACAGTGTTCATTACCTTTCATCTTTCAGAAATATGGAACTAGTACAGGCATTACAATGGTTCACTACTGTGTTAAGCACCTGCTTATGACAGCTAAGTGAATAATAATTGGTCCCAGTGCAAGTTATGCATTCTTTTGGGTTTACTAGACTGCTTAGTCTTTAGTTGTCTATGTGTAGGTGCAAACATAATATGCTGAGCAAACTATCTACTTTAAAAATACCTTACAGACTCTGAACCCCAGGGCAATGTTCAGCATAGACATTCAAATCCTTTGTGCTTTTCTAAAGAATGCAATATTATGTTTAAAACAGAAGTAAAATTTATAAAAGGCATGTTTATTTATCTTACATACCAGCCACTTTACTAATGAAGTATTAAAACTACCTTGTGTCAGCTTTAGCTCCTTCATAAACATTTAATAAGCTTAATAAGCTACAAGTAATATATTAGATTGAATGTGGCACAACCCTGCGCGAAAACTGATGTCAGTGCAGTCATATGGGGTCACATCCTGGAAGAGGCAGTCTAATATAGGTATAAACCAGCAGGAATGTGTGGTAGTTAGGACAGAGCCAGTGTGCTTCAACAACATTAATTATTAGAACAGAATTGTTACCTTTTAGGCATTAAAATGGGGCAAGGTGGGTGCAGCAGGTATGCAACGACACTTTAAACTTAACAGAATTGTTTTGCAGCTGCTTTAAGATATTGATGAGCTATACATATGGCGGGTTAACAAGTTTAACAGGGGCCAAACCGGGGGTAATGTGGGGAAATTAAATATGAAGGCTAATTTTCTGTGATTTTCCAAAAACAAAAATGTAAACCTGCAGAGCACATTTTTGGTAAAGTGTTGGGTTAGTAGGTTTAAGAGGTAGTGACTGCCAATCTTGAAAAATGCAGCTCAACTTCTAAAGGTATAAATGCCCTTTAATATGTCTTGGCCTTTGGGGCAGACATTATATAAAAAAAGTTACAATGGAGGTAGAGGGTTGCAGATAGTAAAAGAAAGATAACTTAAATCATATCTATGCTGCCAACACTGGTAAAATCTACAAGTAGAGTAAGGCCAGAGAAAGCCAACACCAGCTACTAATTTTGGAATTCAAAATGAGAGAATACACTCTGTCTCCTGTGCAGGGACTGCTGTATTTTGTTTTGGGGTATCCTGCCAAGATCCCACACAACACATATCCAGCAGCTGTATATATAAGCAATGCAGTGGACCTGTTTCCTGGACCAAATGTGCTTGCATACTGAGCTACATCTCCTTTTCTTACATATATGAGTTCAGCCAGCAGAATACTCAATCATTTCTAACTGTGTGACACCCAAAGTACAAAGTACAAAGAGATGACAGCCTACCAGAATCTTTGCATTACAGTGAAAACCATGCAGGTCCGCCTACTTGCTGTGATAAACAATTGTAGGGGCTCAAGCTGTTACTAAGAAATTAAAAGATATCAGAGGTCCTGTAGCTGCACAACTATACCAAGTACAGCTACACAATGGCTTTTTGAATTTGAAAAGTTCTGTTCAGAAGGCATAACACCAATCAACACTTAATACTCAATATACTTATCAACTGTTATATCCACAAATAGAGTGAGAACAGAGTGAGGACAAATATACTAGCTGTACTTAATCATGGGAACACTGTTATATGATCCCTGTAATGTTAGCTGTGGATATCTCAATATTTTTAGGTGAACGCATGTATCTTACATACTGTTTATGCTAAACTGCACATAAGGAAATCATGACTCCTCATTAAAAACTTTTATGTGTTTATCTTTTTTATATTGAATTTTTTGTCTTCTTTTTGGGGTTTATCAATAGTTTATGTCTGAGCTTTTGGAATATTTTTAAATAAAAACAAAATTAGCTACTTATATTGACATTTGAAACACAAGAAAACCAGTAAGTTATAACATAAATGTACAGCAACCACAATGAAAGATAACACATTTTAGACAAATATTTAAATAGTAGTGGTATTTTTTTATTTTGACAAACATTTAAAAGACAAAGGCACATTTTTTTTATATTACAATTATTTTTTTAAATTGCAGATCAATTCAGCTCTGTATGCTTACATGCATTGTGCAGACCACTTGTGCAGAGCAGGACCTAATGAATGGCAGGTAACCAGGGACAATGTCCCAGCAGTGCTCCATGGATCCCAGCAATAACTATATTAGTCAGCTAAATGAGTCAACAACATGTTATCTGCTGATAACCATTTCATTACATATTGAAAGACAGGGGAAACACTATTTCCCACAGAGTCCTTCAGCTATGGCCAGTGATCCACAAAAGAATATGATTGTTAAGGAGCTCTTGAAAGGTTTCACATTTTTATAAGCATTTTCAAACTTACAAGGATATAAAATGAAAGCTTTTATGTAAGTATGACTTTGATACTGATCAGCTATTTGCAATATTTTGAAAATGAAATATGCATGTTTTCTATGTGAAATATTGATAAGTGGATGTACATTCTGGTATTCCATATTAGAGTTTAAAATACAAATTCTCATTTAACAATAGAAATGTATTAAAACACTTTGTCTGGGTCTAATTGTTCTATTTATACTTTTGACCAGGATATTAGTAGGTTGGTGGGGTAATGCAGAGTTATATTTATAATTTTGGCGAAACCTTCTGGGGCTTGTAATTGATGCTTGGTGGAAAGTCCAAAAACTCTGATAAACTATATGAAATGACTTGATGGATGTTTGAGTCAATAGGAGTTAATGTTGCATTTGACCTTTATCTTATCTAAGCTTAAACTTAATCCACTTTTTGCTCTACTTGAACAAGCAGAGATGGTCTTTGGACTTGGTGTCATAGAAACATAATTTGGGTATAATTTTGCTAACACGACAGAGCTGTTCCATACAACTTAGAAAAAATATATAGAAATCTGCCACAATGATTACTTAAAATGTGTCTGCAGTTACTTTATTGTGGCATAGTAAGAAAAAAAAATCTAATATCATTTTTATATATTATGTATAAATTAGTTTAGCATTACATTCAGCATGGCATTATTTAAAGTTATAGAAACAATAATAACAAATAAACCATGGTTATCTAATGTATATGCGGTTTAATAGGTGGAATAACGCTTATCACTGCTTGTTTTACTTTACAGACATTAATCACATCTGATGCCAGTTTTAGCCATCCAGTGAGGATCCCAAAGACACTGAATCATCTTTTTTATTGAAGATGAGCTAAGTATTTCTGTGGATTACATAAATTGCACTTCATATTATGGGAACCCATCATCATACACAGCATCTAGTGAAAATCCCACCAATGGCACAATAGTTGACTCAGAATGCATTTCCCAGTCTATCCTGGTCCTATGGATGTTTTTAATTCCTGTAGCAATTTGCAGCATTGTTACTTTTATAGTCAACCCCCTGATCGTCTTTACTATACTAATGAAGGACAAACTTCGAAAAGAGACAAGGTACATTCTTCTGACCAATGTGATGATCTCAGACCTCATCTTTCTTATGTTTAACAATCTCATCTTTACTTGTAACACACTCCACTGGTACATCCACAGGCTTATGTGCTTCATTCTGATTGTCTTCTCATTTGCAGCCTATACCAGCTGTGTTTTGACATTTACTACCATGGTAATTGACACTTACATTGCTATTTGTTTTCCTCTACATTACTACTCTCTCCTGACTGTCCAACGCACTAGAAAAATTTTATCAGCGATTTGGGTTTTTTCAGCTATTTTCCCTTTATCTGTGTTTGCACTTACTGACTCATTTAAAGCAAACCTACAGGAAAGACAAAATGTTTGTCTGTTACTCTCCTACAAGCCTGAAGAGAAAAGGGATAATGTAATCACCATAGTCTGCTCCTTTGCCATTATTTTCTTGATGATTTGCTCTGTTATGATAACATACTTTTACATTAAGTTATACACAATGACACGCCAGTCGGGTATATGGGTTAGCCGATTTTCAAGAGCTCGAATAACCCTTCTAACGCATTCCATTTTACTCTCTTTGTATATTGTACCTGCTTTTATTTTGACTACAGAAATCATGCTCTTTAAAAGCAACTTGATTGGAATGAATGTTAGGATGTGGATATCTGCCAGTAATAATGGTGTGATGATGATGCCACGGGCGCTGTCTCCTGTACTCTATGGACTCAGGTATCGGGAGATCTCCACCTCACTGAAACTCTGGTTTTCTCGAAATAGAGTGAGTTTCACTGGCACGGATGAATGCAGATAACCTACATTCAGAATAAAACTGAAATGTGTTTAGCATTTATAATTTATTCAAATATATATGTTGCATTCTTGTTTAATAAAAAAAATATCCTCAAGAGTTTTCTTTATTTGGTAAAAATTGTATGTAGTTATTGCTATTTAGTAAGACAATTGAGAAAATATGCTACGCAGAGCCAGTATCACAACAAAATAGAACTTCGGACAAAAATAAATGTTGGTTTCCCTACGTTGGTCACCCTAATGATAGAATACGTAATAGCATAATATATTATTATTATTTATAAACAGGATTTATATAGCGACAACATATTACGCAGCGCTGTACATTAAATAGGGATTGCAAATGACAGACTAATACAGACAGTGATACAGGAGGA
>NC_092861.1:32757380-32770135 GCF_032062135.1 Pyxicephalus adspersus | reverse complement strand
TTTTTCGGGTTGTTGGAGAGCTTCTACAGCCTATAAATACATTTAAAAAGACATGTCAAGACTCTCCCATCTCTGCACAACACTGTACAAGTAAAAATAAAATAAGGAAGTCTTTTTTCTGTTGCTGGCAAGGCCATTTTATGGGACGGCCAAGGGAACATACCGGATTTTACAGGGTATCCGAGTACAGCCAGGGAGGGACATGAGGGGGTTCCTCTGGTCCAAAAATTAGCCACCAGGTTTCACCGCTCCATTACAAGCCATACACAGGCTTCAGAGTACAGGCAGAGCAGCAGTAGGAGGAGGCGGTGGGCACTGAGACAGAGCGGGCACCGCTTTGCAGCAGTAATAGCATGAGGAGGAAGCGGCAGGCCCTGAGACATAGTGTGTATGGCTGTGTTACTCCTCCTGCTCTTTCTGCTGTCACCTGCCCACTGCCCAGTACCCAGCTCTAGATGCCAGACTAGACTCAAGCTCAACAGGGTCTTCTTGCCCCATTGATTCCGCCAATCCCGTTCCCTTTCATGTGGTTTCGCTACATAGTTGGTACTGATTGAAATCTCGTTGATCCATTCATGTCTCCGATACCTACAGCTTCGACACTGTCCATATGGGTGATGGCCTCAACCTCTAATGCCGTCTGAAGGGTTAAAATAGCTAATCCAACTTGAGCCATATATGTTCCTGTAAGGAAGTTGTATTTCTTCTCCTGTCTACTCAGTTTAAATGTAACCAGATGGTGTAAATTGTAAATTCTTTGAAATACGATGTATGCCTTACAATGAATCAAATAACACTATATATGGCTAAAACTTAAATAGCTGTATGTAACTAAAGACCACCCCTTATATTGTGTATAAAAAGACCACCTTCTCAAGTAAACATTAGAGTATATTCCTAAAACCATACTGTGTGCGTGTGTGTTATTGGGATATCTTTCCAGACGTCTGTCTCTCTGGTGCAGGAGAAGTCATGGTGCATTCGAGGAACTAGAAGTAGAAGCAGATCCTTTCAGCTGGGGGCTCGGTTTCTGGGATTAGAGCACACAGAATTTGGTGAGTATGGAAAGTCCCTGCCTTGAGGCTTAGGGGAATTCCGATTCTTACCGAAACTCTCTGTTGCTTCTATCATGAATCCACTTAGAATACTGAAAGGGAAAGTAGCTATCTTTAGGGAAGATAGGCTTTACACTGAGGGCTTTAGGGAAGTCCCAGAAATAAATAGACTAATGGCCAAGTCTATAGAGGAATTCTTTAGGGAAGAATTTAAAAGAGTGACATGGCATTAACATTCACCATTAACAGGCCCATTATGACATGGCATTACATTCACCATAAACTGTCCCATTATGACAGTAACATTCACCATTCACAGGCCCTTTTTAGACATGGCATTAACATTCACCATTAATAGGTCCATTAGCAACAGTAACATTCACCATTAATAGGTCCATTAGCAACAGTAACATTCACCATTAACAAGCCCTTTATGACATGACATTACCATTCTCTATTCACAGGCCCCTTTTTTTAACGTGGCATTAACATTCACCATTAACAGGCCCATTAGAGACAGTAACACTCACCATTACCATTAATGGTTCACTCACCATTCTTAGGCCCTTTTTTGACATGTTAATGCCATGTCATAAAGGGCCTGGAAATGGTGAATGTTACTGTTGCTGATTGAACTGTTAATGGTTAATGTTAATTCACTATTCACAGGTCCTTTTTTAATGTGGCATTAACATTCACCATTACCAGGTTCCTTGGTGATAGTAACATTCACCAGTGACCGGTAAGGCAGGTCATTTTACTTACTTAGTCCCCGGTGACACTTCCCGCTACTGAGCTCTCCTCTGCTTCCTCAGCCTCCTGGCTATTTGGTTCTGGGGACCCCTATGCTTTCTGTGGCCCCGGGGGACAGTGTGGAGGGTTCATGGCTGGTTGGCACCAGGATGGCACCTAGCAACATTCAAATCTCACACCTCCTCTCTTCTTCATGGGGGCGTGGCTTAACCTCTCATAGTAACAAGTTCCTTAGCAACTGTGATATTCACACATACTAGGCCTGTTTCTGACATTCACCAGCAGCAGTTCCCTTTCTGACATTCACCAATACCAGGTCACTTTCTCACTATCAGAAGGCAGGGCGTAGTGACGGGCAATTAGTTTTCAGTTACATGGTTCCAGGTAACATATACCACAGCTGAGCTCTCATTCTCCAGCCTTCTGGCTGCCTCTGTCTGGGGCCCTTCTGTGTCCCTGGGGCCCATGTAGAGCGTTCAGTGCCAGACAGCATCAAGATGTCACAATATTCAAAGCTTTTCCCCCCCTCTTCCTTCTCTCATGTCAGGGGGCGGGCTTTCCTCCTGTTACACACATCTCTCCTTCATTGCTGTAATTTGCCAAATCCTGTAGCAGGGGAGGAGTCTTTGAAGCTGTTGGTGTCCTAGCCAATCATGGCTTCTGTCAGAAAGGAGCTTCTGTCAAATACAGGGTCTCTTAGCAACGGGGAGAGAGCTGGGTCTGGGCAATATGGGCTTTTTGTGCAGCCAGCATTGTTTTCACTGTGAATGATAATTAACACAGCACCACTAAGTGGACACATTGAGAATGACAGGAAAAAATAAACCAAAGTATTCCTCAACCTACCTTGATTTACAGAAAAAAACGTGCTATTTTTATTTTTAAATCTTTTAGGTCATGTTACCCTAGGTCAACCCAAACCCCCTAAAACTGTGGTGATAACACCATCTTCAGGAGCTTAGAAAGTCACATCATTTACAATATTCATGGCCTACTGCCAGAACCTATTCCTTGCAAGCTAGCAATTCCCACACCCCTGCAATAATATAGCAAGTAACTGTACAAAGTGAAAGAATATTACATTACATATAAATTGCACAAACTTAACACTTTGTAGTGACATTTTCCATACATACCCCCATGTCTGCTTTATTTATTTTATACATTAAAGTACATCTCATCTCAGTTTGCAAAGAATAAAACAAGCACTTAAATAGGTTGCAGCAATTTACACGCTGATTACCTCCTCCTTTCAGAACGACATAAAAATACTTTTCTTGTAAAACTGTTAAAAACTATGTTTTGTTTGTGGTTTTAAAAAAATTAAATAAACTTCATTACTACTACTTTTTGTACTTCTTTTCTATATATGGTAAAAAAAACAAAAAGAAAAAAACAGAATGTCTCAAAACTATTTGTTTTGGGGTTCACCTTAAGATGTCATTATTAGGCAGAAACACAGTGGCCAATCGGGAAACTTTTTAACTCTATATTAATTTTGTACCATCTAGTGGCAGCTGGTGGAATTACACCAGAGTGTAACCTACTATTTGCGGCTGTGCAAATCGTTCCCAGGACAGCGTAATGACATCTGAAAAATGTTACAAAACTGGGATAGTTGTGAGTTACGCAACGCAACTTCTTTTTTACTATATTTTAGTGGGTAGCCCTAATCGTGTAGATGCCATTTCTTGTGAACATTCCCACCATAGCTTCCAACTAATCCCGTTTCTCTGAGACAGTACAGATTTCTAGATGTCACCATAGTGCCGCACTGAGCTCTTGTATTTTCAGGGCCATGCTTAGTGGATTACACTTTGGTGGAACTCGACTGCCACTAGATGGCAACAATCAACATATAGGGCAGTACAGGTTCCTCGGGTTACATAGGAGCTAGGGACTGTAGGTTTGTTCTTAAGTTGACATTGTATGTAAGTCGGAACAGGTATATTATTTTAATAAATGCAATTAGGACAGATGTTTGTCTCAACATATTATTAGGCAGAATAACTTTATGGAGCCTAGACGTTTATTTACCTTCTGGAGCAAGCTGTGCTTTGATATGCAAAAAGAAACAGCTGCAGAGTTTGTCTTGGTCAGTAAAGAGTTACAAGAGCTTGCAGAAGAGCTCAGTCTCAGCTGTGTTTTCCAAAAATTTCTGCAAGTCATTCAAACTGTCCCCCTCCCCCCTCCAAGCCTCGTCCTGCACATGAGGGAGCAGAGAAGCCCAGTTCATATCTAGGAGTCGTCCATGTGTCGGATGTCCTTAATCCGGGGACTACCTGAAAAAAACTTTTGAAATAACTTTCAGGTCTTTGGGCACCACTACTATAATTACTATATCCACAGCTCAGGGTACATTAGCATGGTGGTGAGTGGGAAAAGTGCCTCTTAAATTGCTGGTCAGAGCGAAGAATGGCACCCTTACAAATGTCAGAATGTCACAGCCAAAAAGATCCTTAATATCAGTGGTAACTGACCAGAGAAGTACACATTGTTTAAGAAAACCCTAGCTACTTCTGGAGGAATCCTGGTTGAGAAAGACTTCTAAAGAATATAATTGTAGTTTTGCTGGATAGCACTGTGTTTAATTAGGAACAATATTGCAGTGAAACCCAAAGCTTTATGGAAATATTCTTCTACTGATCTTTGATTATTAAAAAAAACAAAACTTATTTCTAACACATTTAAAAGGAAGGTACTTTAGATGTTGGTCAGAAAGGATGGGGTAAGCGTGTTTAAAGTCCTGCAGCTTATTAAATTGATTTATTTCCTTTTTTGTGTGATTATTTTTGAGTGAATACTGTAAAAAATCCGATGAATAGGTTGCAGCAATTCACACACCAAAAAGTGTTGCAAACTGTTTTGTTTGTTTTTCAAAAAATAAAAAAGCTTTGTTCTGCCCACTGAACCATACACACTGTTTGCAGTAGTGAACAAAGAACAACACTTCTTTTTGCCCCTTTTAATTGCTGGGAGGTATTATTCCCACTGCCACAACCTCATTACCTGTTGCAGCCACCAGCGTATGAAGTTATTCCTTGTGATGATGCTGGTTCTCATGCTGCTGTGATAAACTTATTTATATATTTTTGTATAGCCTTGAGAAAATGGGCTATATATTTCTGTTGTGGTTTTTATACAGGACAATGATGGGGGGTTGTTCTAAATATGAGGCCCAGCCAATACATGTTCCCCAGAAGTCTTCTGCCAAAAGGATTCATTTTCCTGTGTTCTTCCAAAACAGTGTTTCACTATGTTTTTAACACTGAGAAACCCTTAAAATAACTGGCGAACTTTTCTTTGATCCCAATATCCACAGCTCACTATATATTAGTGTGGGGGTTAATGACAGAAATGTCTCTTACGTAGTTGACCAGTGGGATGAATGTCATCGTTACAGCTAGCCAAAAAGATCATTGGTGTCTGTGGTAACTAAAATGAAAGGCACACATTACTTATGGCTCAAGGAACCCCTAGTGACCTTTGTAGGAACCCTGGTTGAGAAACATTGATCTACTGGATCATGACTGGCCTTCCTGTCAATGAGGGACCTGCCAACATCTGTTCTACAGAATCATCCTTCAAAAGACTGATTCTACAGCGTTGTTCTTCTGGATACAGAATACAATGTTTTTAATGAAAAATGCAGGACATGCCACCCCAAAGCTCCAAAAACATTTAGAATAAAAACTATTTAAACAACAAAATTACTTGCATACCATTTTGGCTGAATATTCAGGTAGCCTGACTCAAACAGACTTTGCCAAATCTTGTTTCAAAAAATCCTCCTGATAAAGAATGGTTCTTCTTTGTTCTTCTAGATGAACATTGGCCTTGCTGGTAATGTCGGGCCTTCCCAGTTTTTGGTATACACTGCCAATGCTTTTACTAATAAATATTGTCTGTGCTCTTTTGCCTAGTGATGGGGCCCTGCCAATGGTTATTCCACAAAATTACGGGGTCAGGAGAAGGGCCGCGCTGGGGGCCTGTCACTAACCTATGTCTAAATGAACCTTATTGCATATGCTCAGTTTGCACCGCACTTCGCACATGCTCAGTGTGTATCCTTACTCTGCACATGCCCAGTGCAAGACCCAATCAGAGACTAGGACGGCACTATATAGAAGGCTCCATGATTTTCCTTCCAGGGCGGATTGATTGTGACAACTTCCTTTTTCCTGGTTGCTGGTTGCTGGTTCCTGGTACCTGCTCCTGGTTCCTGCTCCTGATTCTTAGTTCCTGCTCCTCGCTACTCATGCATCCTTTGCTCTCCATCTGATCATCCGTGATTGACTTCCACGGTTTGTCTGCAATCTATTTTCACCACTGTTATCAGCAAACTTATTGGACATTTACCAGCATTGTTATTTGCCCAGTCATTGGACATTTTCCTCTACTGTTTACCTACAAGGTCATTGGACATTTACCACTATCTTGTCTGCAAATAAACTAAAAAGGGACATTTACCCATTAAACCTATACATATGTGTGTGATCTCCTGGTTAATCACCATCAAGATTCCCTCAAACAGAGCTCTCCTTTCTGAAGGCTGACTGTATCAATCCGCCCACTATGAGCTCAGGAGGGAAATCCTCACTCCTTGAGGTAATGGTCCAGCAACTTTTCATCAACTTACTCAAGCAGTACAGAATCTGCATGGGGTGTACTCGCAACTCAAGAACCGCCTGGATACCCTCCAGAATTGTCTGACAGCCAGCCAAAGCTCTGAAGTAGCCTCCGCTGCAAAATCCCCATCCCCGGGGTCTGTGGCCCCTGCATCCCCGGACCGCGAACCTAAGGTCCCTTTTACCGGAATACTTTAATGGGAACGGAACAACTTCCGATCTTTTAAGAATTTTTTGCCAGTTGCTTTTTGGCTTACAGCCAAGGACATACCCCACAGATGTTATACGGGTCAAAGTGGTGATCTCACTACTGCAGGGGGAGCCTAGGCATGGGCTTTCCGCCCAATGGGGAAAGGTGACCCCCTTCTCCACTCCTTGCATGGTTTTCTCAATGCGATGGGGGCCGTGTATGATAACCCCAGTCGTGCAGCTTCAGCAGAATTAACCCTGAGTAGATTACACCAAGGATCTCGTCCTGTTGAAAACTACATTGCAGAGTTTAGGGTGGCCTCCGTAAATACATCTTGGAATGAAGCAGCACTCCGCTTCCAATTTCCCCAATGTCTTTCAGAACGGATCAAGGATGATCTAGCCCATGTCTCCATTCCTGAGTCTTTAAATGACCTTGTCATGTTGGTGACCTAGATCGATCATCGTTTGAGAGAGAGAGACTGTGAGAAAAGGGACATTGTCAAAACCTTCAGTCGAGTTCGGCTGCCAGGCGTTCCTTCGGTCTCCACTACTAACCCATCTACAGAGGGAGATGAACCCATGCAAATTGGGACTATTCATCCACCCCTCTCTGACACAGAAAGACATCGGCGTAGAGATGAGAAACTGTGCATATACTGCGGTGCTGCAGGACACTTTCGCCTGAACTGCCCACGACGGCCAGTAGGTAAGTCTCACTTACAGACCCCTATATGCCATCCTTTAATGACTGTGGGAAAGATGTTTATATCCATCTCTTTTATCCTTCAGTGGCCAGGAGGCCTCGTCGAGACCAACGCAATTATTGATTCCGGTGCAACTCTCAAAGAATCCAAGTTCAAGAAAGAAACCTTCCCATTGCTATTTCATAGGCCGATGGTTCCACTCACCATACCAGGCCAATTACCACTTGTAGCACTCCTATTTGGTTGGTTATTTTAGGATGGCATTTTATGAAGGCTCCATGATTTCTTTCCAGGGAGGATTGATCGTGACAACTTCCAATTTCCTGATTCCTGATTCCTTGTTCCTGCTCCTAATTCCTGGTTCCTGCTCCTCGCTACTCATGCATCCTCTGCTCTCCATCTGATCATCCATGTATTATTTCCACGGTTTGTCTGCAATCTATTTTCACCACTGTTATCAGCAAACTTATTGGACATTTACCAGCATTGTTATTTGCCCAGTCATTGGACATTTTCTCCTACTGTTTACCTGTAAGGTCATTGGACATTTACCACTATCTTGTCTGCAAATAAACTAAAAGGGACATTTACCCATTAACCTATACATATGTGTGTGATCTCCTGGTTAATCACCATCAAGATTCCCTTAAAACAGAGCTCTCCTTTCTGAAGGCTGACAGGGGCGCACCGGCCAGAGCCGCAGACCATGTCACCTGTTCAAATTCTGGGCTCAGGGAAGTGGGCGGAACAACCCGCCTACTCTCACATCACAGGCTCAGATCTGCAGTAAGAGAGTGGGTGGGGTTATGCTATCATGATGTCATGTTCAGTGGCAACATAATGCATAATCCTGCCCACTCTCCCATCAGCCTAAGATTTACATGAGGAACTGCTTGAGGGAATGTCTAATTCCATGTTTTATATATAGAGCTCAATAAGTTACATAACTAGTGTGTACAAACATTAGGTATACAACAGCAAATCCATGAAAGTTACAGTTTACATATTGGTCTCCAACAAGCATGCTTGCATATGATATAATAAAATATGCTTGTTGTAGTTAGGTCTAGGTAACACATATTGACAATGACCATCAAGGATCCAGTGTGTTACCATAGACATCATTGTTTTTTTAGAACTTTAAAAAACTTTATGGAGCCTAGACATTTATTACCTTCTGGAGCAAGCAGTGCTTTGATTTGAAAAAAGAAACAGCTGAAGAGTTTGTCTTGGTCAGTAAAGAGTTACAAGAGCTTGCAGAAGAGCTCAGTCTCTGCTGTGTTTTCCAAAAATTTATTCTGCAAGTCATGCAAACTGTCCCCCTCCCCCCTTCAAGCCTCGTCCTGCACAGGAGGGAGCAGAGAAGCCCAGTTCATATCTAGGAGTCGTCCGTGTGTTTGATGTCCTTAATCCGGAGACTACCTGAAAAAACTCTTGAAATAACTTTCAGGTCTTCAGGCACCCCTACTATAATTACTATATCCACAGCTCAGCGTGGAAAAAGTGCCTCTTAAATTGCTGGTCAGAGCGAAGAATGGCACCCTTACAAATGTCAGAATGTCACAGCCAAAAAGATCATTAATATCAGTGGTAACTGACCAGAGAAGTACACATTGCTCAAGAAAACCCTAGCTACTTCTGGAGGAATCCTGGTTGAGAAAGACTTCTAAAGAGTATAATTGTAGTTTTGCTGGATAGCACTGTGTTTAATGAGGACAATATTGCAGTGAAACCCAAAGCTTTATGGAAATGTTCAATTGATCTCTAATTATAAAACAAAAACAAAAAAAAAAAAAAATCAAATCTTATTTGTAACACATTTAAAAGAAAGACAATGGTTTCTTTAGGATCTCAGACAGCATTAATGACAGGTCCAAGCTCTGTCCCTGACTAACATAAAATTAGCTAGCCATGAAGCATCCTTTATAGAGGGCTGTACTGACCACGGTTTGTCTGCAATCTATTTTCACCACTGTTATCAGCAAACTTATTGGACATTTACCAGCATTGTTATTTGCCCAGTCATTGGACATTTTCTCCTACTGTTTACCTGTAAGGTCATTGGACATTTACCACTATCTTGTCTGCAAATAAACTAAAAGGGACATTTACCCATTAACCTATACATATGTGTGTGATCTCCTGGTTAATCACCATCAAGATTCCCTTAAAACAGAGCTCTCCTTTCTGAAGGCTGACAGGGGCGCACCGGCCAGAGCCGCAGACCATGTCACCTGTTCAAATTCTGGGCTCAGGGAAGTGGGCGGAACAACCCGCCTACTCTCACATCACAGGCTCAGATCTGCAGTAAGAGAGTGGGTGGGGTTATGCTATCATGATGTCATGTTCAGTGGCAACATAATGCATAATCCTGCCCACTCTCCCATCAGCCTAAGATTTACATGAGGAACTGCTTGAGGGAATGTCTAATTCCATGTTTTATATATAGAGCTCAATAAGTTACATAACTAGTGTGTACAAACATTAGGTATACAACAGCAAATCCATGAAAGTTACAGTTTACATATTGGTCTCCAACAAGCATGCTTGCATATGATATAATAAAATATGCTTGTTGTAGTTAGGTCTAGGTAACACATATTGACAATGACCATCAAGGATCCAGTGTGTTACCATAGACATCATTGTTTTTTTAGAACTTTATAGGTATTTGGGTATTCAGGGCAGTTAATACAAAAGGAGGAAAGGAGGGGTAGATGGATATATAATTTATTGGGAGGAAGGGGGTTACAGGGGAAATAAACACAGCAAGCCCAACAGATATTGGGAGTTGTTGATAACCACCAAATAACTTTCATTTCTTGTGTACTTTAAACTTAGGAGCCAGTGGTTTAAAATCCACAAACCACTTAAAACACTGGTCTGAGTAACAACCAACACCAGCTCATTGGTACCTCTTGGGCTTACAGGAACATTATGAGTTATGGGATCAAGAGTGTGGACTGTTAGTGCACATTTTACAATCTGCCCATCAATAAAATGCCCATCAATGAAATGATTATGCACATCAAGCAGAATCTTCACATACTTAACATGGCAGTCTTTATTAACATAGATTTATATAAACTGAAATTTATCCCTGCATGACAATAATTCATTTAAAATGGCTTTGATCTTTCACAGTTATAATATATTATGCTGAGAGCTCCTAGTTATTTTTCCATTCAGAGGATATTTTGTATATATTCATGATGTGAAACATCCCCTTTAAAACCATGTTCAAGCATAAACAAACCTTAAAAACTATATTTCTCCGAACACTGGCATATGTACAGGTGACAAAGTTATATTCCATTAAACTCTGTCATCTGCTGTACAAAGGCAAAAATAGAGATTTGTTTCAAATTTACATTGCAGTAGTTCTATCTTCTAGTGCTCCCACTTAAAAGATTTACATGGTACATATTTCATGACAAATGATTTCATGATTTCGGAAGATTTGTTGTTAAAATAAAAGTTTTTTGCCTGTTTTTACCTTCAAACAGCTCAACTTCAAATTCCTCAAGAAATTAATTCATAAAAAGCCAAAGGTGAGAGTAAAAAACATGTTGATCAGCTGAGAAATCTGACCAAATATGGATTGTCCATTTAAAAATTTAGTAAAAAGGTTTAAAAATTAGTATTTCTGGTAAAAAAAAAAAAAAACACACTAGCAATGGTTTCTTTAGGGACCTCAGACAGCGTTGGGGTATTCTGAATCTGTTTTTTGTTCTGTTCACCATTGTGCTGACAGTGATTGTGGTGGCATTTGGATGATTGGTGGTGAGTCAAAACAGTTATGCTCACACCAAGAGAAAGCAGGGAAATTTCACACCACATTGCCTGCATATAAATGAAAGTCACAAAATAGGCAAATTTTATTATCAACCATGGGAAAAATTTGTACAGTTGTGTACAAAAATAGCTGTGGTTTCCCTTTCTTAAAAGACATACTGTTCCTATAATGTCAGGTCCAAGCTCTGTCCCTGACTAACATAAAATTGGCTAGCCATGAATAGTATTGTTGTTCGAATTCAGGTCGTCCTTATGTTCGACCCGGATATGGCTGTTCCAATTCGGGTCGACCCGACCCGAATTTTGCTGCATTCGACAAACCCGAATCCTGCGTTTCCCACTCCTGACAGAGATTTTGCTGATAGCAACACAACCTCTCTGTGCTGTTTGGCTTGCTTTCTTTGTCAAGTGAAAAAAAGTGCTTTACTTTGTTAGACTGTGTCACACTCACACTATTAGTCAGATAGATTGTTGGATTGTACTGTATTTGTGCAGTCCTGAAATCTACTGTACTCAGATAGGAAGAGTTTCAGCTGCGCAATTAAGGAGATGTTATAACCTCAGTGATGAGGTGATAGCAATTGATTAGCGCACACCTGCGCACTGTTCTGTGTTCCCCAGTCCATTTTACAGGTCAGTTTGAATCTTTAATGCTTGATTTTTTTTTTGTGTTACTTTTTTTTATGTTACATTCTACTCCATCACAAACTTGCTTCATTTATAGTTGCATGTGTTGCACTTCTTGTTACTTTTTCTTTTGGTTGCAACACTGCAAACTCATTTCTATCAAGCTGGATATATACTAAGTGGCACTTTCAAATATGTCATCACACAATAGTATGAGTGTAAAAAAATATGTGAACAAACATTTGTGACCTCATAAAAATTTCGTTCTAGTTTGACTTTAGAGGAATCAAATATTTTAGTAAAGGATTATAGGCATACATGTTATAATACATGTATTAAGGAACATTTAGTAATTCCACTTGTGCATACACTTATGCAATACATATGAATATTAATTAGTACTATTTTAACTGGACTGGTTTGTGTGTGTGTATGGGGGTAAGTAAGTTTGCTTGGATGTTATGCATTGATGTGATTTTCTGTAATCCTCATGATTGTTAGCTTCATCTGTTGCTGCAATGTTTTTGTGCCTGGTTTGTAATGCCAGTTTCTGTAGTTTAGCAATTCTTCAGCAATGTGTTGTCATTTTTTCCACAAGTATTGAGTACAAATGTCTGCATGGTTTCCACACCAAACTCCTACTTAACCCCCTTGTTGCGTTTGTCCCATATTGGTATTTGAATGTATTATGTACATATTCCTTTTCTGAATAAATTGTCATGATTTTATTTCTTTTGAATGGCATTTTAGACGTTGGCCCACCATTTATAATTGGCTTACTTACCTCAGCTTGGTATGGGAAGCACATAAATGTGGATTCTTTCTTTTAACCAGAAGCAATATCCTCCATAAATGTTGCTTGTAGCCAAGCCGAAATCATCTGAAATCATCGGAAGAAATAGGCAATCTTTTCAATGTGAAGCAATATGGTCCAAAAAGCCCTCTTTGCCTGTTTCTTCTTCTAATTTCTCTTTTCTATGTATATGTACACACATCTAAAT
>NC_092861.1:32741240-32754273 GCF_032062135.1 Pyxicephalus adspersus | reverse complement strand
TTTTATTGTGACTTTTGTGCTAGTTTTTATTCCTATGCCCTTTCCCTGGTACTATTGAAATTACCTGCAGATTAGTCATGAGAAATTACGTGTGACTTAAATTTCACTGGTCGTCTTCAATATATGTAACAATAACGCTTCCACAATCTACCCCCTACAGCAACCATAAACAAAAGGAGGAGGCGATTGATAGTATGCAGCTTCATTATTTATGGAGTGACAGGTTTTAATTGTTAATAATACCATTTCATATTACCTGACAACATGCCTAATTTATACATAATATATAAAAATGATATTAGATTTTTTTTCTTACCATACCACAATAAAGTAACTGCAAACACATTTTAAGTAATCATTGTGGCAGATTTCTATACATTTTTTCTAAGTTGTATGGAACAGCTCTGTCGTGTTAGCAAACAATGCCCAAATTATGTTTCTATGACACCAAGTCCAAAGACCATCTCTGCTTGTTCAAGTAGAGCAAAAGAGTGGATTAAGTTTAAGCTTAGATAAATTAAAGGTCAAATGCAACATTAACTCCTATTGACTCAAACATCCATCAAGTCATTTCATATAGTTTATCAGAGTTTTTGGTCTTTCCACCAAGCATAAATTACAAGCCTGGAAGGTTTCCCTAAAATTATAACTATAACTCTGCATTACCCCACCAACCTACTAATATCCTGGTCAAAAGTATAAATAGAACAATTAGACCCAGACAAAGTGCATCAATACATTTCTTTTGTTAAATGAGAGTTTATATTTTGGATTCCAATATTGAATACCAGAATGTACATCCATGTTATCAATATTTCACATGCAAACATGCAAACATGCAGAAAACATGCATATTTCAAATATTGCAAATAGCTTACATAAAATGCTCATACTTAAACAAAATCTTTCATTTTATATCCTTGTAAGTTTGAAAATGTTTATAGAAATGTGAAACCTGTCAAGAGCTCCTTAACAATCATATTCTTTTGTGGATCACTGGCCATAGATGAAGGAAAAATAGAGCATTCATTATATGTATAGAAGTGGCCATCTTGTGTGTGGCAAATTGCCTTGCCATCCTCACCTGACCTTGTCCTCCTACAGCTCTCCTCCACCTCAAGACAGTGGAAGTGTTTCTAAACTACATTTATTCTTGAACATGAATGAAGCCTTAGTGACTACACTACAAACTCACCACAAATATCAACTGAGAAATAATTTTATTTCTATAAAATTTCTACAAAATGAAATACGCCTATGGAAAATGCACAGCACAGTCATTGCTGGATAGACTCATAGGGCCCGATTTATTAAAGCTCTCCAGGACTGGAGAGAATACACTTTCATCAGTGAAGCTGGGTGATCCAGCAAACCATTTCATCCTGGTGCTGATGGGCAAAGTATCCACTCTGGGTCGAACACATATCGGCTTCCCAGTCACAGTGGCCATTTTTTCATCATCAATCAGACAGCAAAAAATCCCTAATTTTGGGGGGTCTGACAATGTGTTTCATGAGGGCCCGGAAGGTGGCTGAGGGTTGTAAGGATAGGACATAATGCCTTATCTGTAAATAGGCGTAGAAAGAGGCCCGAGGTAGTTCAACTCTATCAGTCAGCTCAGTAAAGGAAAGTAGCCTCCGCTGAACTGGGTGCAGGATATGTCTGATTTGATACAAACCCCTGTCTTTCCAAGGGCCAGCCATTGAACTTGAAAGGCTATCAGGTATTTGTGGGTTAAAGATTATGGAGGTTAACCGCAAGGGGGAGGATGCTAGATTATATTTAGTTTTGCAAGCTCTCCACAGGTTCCTCGTGAAAACCATAGGCGCCGTCAAATCAGAGTCCGCTAACAGCAAGGAGGAGCTCCACAAAATAACATTGGGAAGAGTAGGGGCTATCCAATCCATCTCCAACTCTACACAAATACTAGGGGGATATGGGGAAGCCCACTGCAAAAGATGCCATAAATGGGCCGCCAGATAATACTTATAAATATCCGGCGCCCCCAACCCTCCATTCTCCTTGGGAGTACAGACAATACGCTGTGCTACTCTGTGTCTTTTATAGGCCCAGATAAACCACAGAAAATCTGTTTGGACTCTTTTCAGAGCTGGAGGCGGCACTTTAACTGTCAACGTCTCAAATAAATAAAGCAATTTGGGGAGGAGCATCATTTTAACCGAGGCAACTCTACCTGGCAACGACAGGGGGTGGTTCCGCCACTTCCTCAAAAAATTAGTCACCTCCCGAAACAAAGGAGGAAAGTTGCAGGGGTACAATTGAGAATAAGTGGGGGTAATGTGTGTCCCTAGGTAGCGGAGGGAGCGCTCCTGCCAGATAAAGGCAAAAGAGGCTCGCAAGGGCTGCAGATCCAGCGTGGGAATATGAAGAGGCAAAGCTTCTGTTTTAGATGAGTTAATCTTAAATCCTGCGACTTCACCATACATCCTCAACTCATTCCATAAATTGGGGAGAGAAATAAGCGGTTGGGACAAAGTCAATAGGATATCATCAGCATATAAAGAGAGCTTATATTCTCTCCCTTTCACTGAAATCCCATGTATATCGGGATTGGAGCGGATACAGGCCGCCAGGGGCTCTATACACAAGGCGAAAAGCAGGGGCGACAAAGGGCACCCCTGCCTCGTTCCTTTTTTAATCGTGAACAAAGCGGAGGATGCATGGGACAGCTTAACTGAAGCCGATGGGGCCGTGTACAAGGACTTAATTGCCCTAACAAAGGGGCCTGTAAAGCCCATTTTGTGCAGGGTAGAAAAGAGAAACGGCCAACTGAGGCGATCAAACGCCTTTTCGGCATCCAAACTAAGTATCAAGGATGGGGATTTCCGTTTATTAATAATATCTATGATATTAATCACCCTACTGGTATTATCCCCCGCTTGTCTAAATGGGATAAAACCCGTTTGATCCCCATGGATGAGAGCAGGGAGGAACCTAGACAGTCTAGTCTTTTCGTAAAGATTTTTAGGTCGGAGTTTAAAAGGGCTATCGCTCTATAATTCGAACAATCTAACGGGTCCTTGTCCGGTTTTGGTATCACCGTGATATGGAACATCAACATGGAGGGAGGAATCGGCTTGCCTTTCAAAAAATCATTGAATAGCTTAAGAAGATATGAGGAGAGTTCCGGCAAAAATGTTTTATAATATAGATAGGACAAGCCGTCCGGGCCTGGGGCTTTAGAGGATGGCAATTGGGTTATAATTGTCGTAAGTTCCTCCTCTGTAATGGGGGTGTTAAGTTGCTCTAGATATTCGGGTTTAATCATGGGGAGTCTCGTTTCAATCTGGAGCCCAGAGCTATGCAATGACCCCTGAATACTGCTTTATGTGCCTCCCACAGCGTAGACGTGTGTGCAACTGAACCTTCATTTTCCCTGAAAAAGAATCTTAAAGTGGCAGATAGGGAGGACTTGGTTTCTGGATGTTTAACCAAATATTCATTCAGCCTCCAATGGCAGATTCTCGTCGATTTAAGAGAAAGGAGGACATCTAACGTAATGGGAGCATGGTCAGACCAGGTGATTGGATGTACCTCTGCAGAAATACTGTTCCTCAGGAGAGGGAGGTTGGTAAACAAATAGTCTATACGGGTGTGGGTACCATGTGGTGGGGAGTAGAAGGAGTATTGTCTCCCAGAGGGGTGATGAATTCGCCAGTTATCATAGAGTTGGTACCTTCTGATCAGTTGTCTAAACACCCTGGACTGACTGATTACCTGCGCTGAGGGCCTGGAATGGAGAAGGGTATGTCTATCCTGGGTGGGAGAAAAGACCAAATTAAAGTCACCTCCCACTATCAAATAGGTGTGGTCAAATTTTGTAAGAAGGGACAAAACCTTGCTGAGAAATTGAATCTGACCATTATTAGGGGCATATACGTTGCATACCGTGATAGATACTCCTTGTACAGTCCCATTCAAAATAATGTATCTCCCCTCCGTATCAATTATAGACCCAGAAAGAACAAAATGAAGTGAGTCCTTCAAGAGGACCGCTACTCCGGCCTTTTTCTTACATGGGGAGTTAGCCAGATAAGACTGTTGATAAAGTCTGGAGGCAAAATTTAAAGTGCCCGTATTATCAAAATGGGTCTCCTGTAGGAAGACAACTTCAGGGGATAAACATTTAAACTCCCTTAGGGCTAGTTTTCGTTTCGTGTTAGAATTTAATCCCCGGACATTAAAAGATAAAATCTTAGCAGCCATCAGGACCATAAGAAGACCAGAACACCGCAGTCAGAACCACCCCTGTACAGGTATGTCCTGGAAAAAAACGGTGGAAAGATCTGTAGAGCCGCCCACCATCACACATAATGTTACATACAGGAAAGGAAGGGAGGAAGAGGGGGTGAATATAAAACGGCATATCAATAGAAATAAAAATAGAAAACCAAAAGGAAAAAGCTAACCAGTAAGTTAACACTCGCCTATCGGCGATATGGAAGGGATTAGCATCCGCTGGTCCCTGCATACCCCACAATGGGGGCAGGGAACAATCATGTTGAGCAGATGCACATCCCCACCCAAAGGAACCGTGGGCCCAGAGGGCCAGCAGATTTAAACCAAAAGTACACATGACTAACATCATAGAGTCGGCCGACGCCGACCACAGGCGGCGTTGTTGAAGTGTGTGCCATGACAAGTCCTGATAAAGCTGGAGAGGGGCCCCATCAAATTCAAGATTACGCATGTTTCTTGCTGTAGCCATGATTTCATCTTTCAGATCTGCATCTACTAGTTGGCAGATAACATCCCTAGGTCTGGTGGCAGTCCCCGGTTGCTTGGATGTTTGAAAGGCCTTATGAATTTGCACCTCACGGATGGACGGGCGCCCCAGGACCTGTGCAAAGAAAGCTTGCAGCACCGGTTTAAGATCACTATCTCGGGTAGCCTCAGGAAGACCTCGCACTCTAATATTATTCCGACGGGATTTATTATCTATGTCCTCTATTAAACGCTGTAGCTCCCTTATTTTCTGATCGCTTTCCTCAGCTTTATGGGAGAGTACGGTAATATCCTCCTTTGCTTGATGAACAGTTTCATCTAGGTCATCAACTCTACCAGCAAGAGACTGTAGGTCAGCACGCAAGGCCCCAATTTCAGTATGACAAGTGGCCTGCACATCCACAACTAATCTCTGGAAGTCATCTTTAGTTGGTAGGGACTGTAGGTACTGATGCCAGGGGGGGTTGGGACAGACTTCTTGCGCAGTAAATCCCCCTTCTCTCCACACCGGTGTGCTTAAGAGGGCCTTGTGCCTTATGGCTCTATCACCCATCCCCCGATGCCCAGAAGTAATAAGGGTACCAGCCGTGGGGTCTGGAGCTATTGTGGGGGAGTCCGGGGTTAACCCCTTCCCAGACCTCGCTGGGGGCTCAACCTGGGTAGATAAAGTAATCCCCTCCTGTAGTGTTCCATGTGTGGCCTCATCTGCAGGCACTCCTAGAACGGCTGCTGGGTGACAAAAATCTCCCTGTGAGGAGGCAGCAGGGGAGCAATATCCCCCTATATGCACGGAGGGACTCACCGGGTCTGGCGTTGAGGATCTGGAATCACGGGGGGAAGACGATTCTGATCCCCCTCTGGCCGTGGAGAGAGCTGCCAGCTGCGTGTCCCCATCGTCCGGAGCTGACATCTGCTCTCTCTCTCCCCGCTGCCACGTGTGCGGGGATGGAGTCGGCGCCATCTTGCCCTAGGCGGAGGACGCCGGCGAGGGATCCTGTATGTAAGCCCTAATAGAGGGCTGTGCGGAGGCTGGAAGCGGTGCTGGGGTCGGGGGAAACCTCCCCACTCTAGCCTTTCGTTGCTTGCCCATGGATGGGTAAGTATGTGCCCGATAATCGCTGGATTGTGGCCGGCGTCCGCGGAGCTCCAGAGCTACACGTCCATCATGATCGCTGGCTAGGCCACGCCCCCCCATTCTTTTTTTTAATTGATCACTGTCATTGTTGATGTCAAAGGAAAAAATCAGTAGTGTAAAACAAGGGCAACAGAGAAGACTTGATAGATTTCTGTTTTTTACTGTTCCATTGCAGAGTAGGGTTGGAGAGATGACACCCTGCATTTCATATTTGGAAGAAGAAGTTGTCACCTTACTGGGTCCTTACTATAGCTTTTGTGTATAAATCAGAAATCACTAATTAATTTGGACATTAAATCACAAATCTACTGACAGATCATCCACCTCGGCTTCTGGAACGTTTGTAGGTTGTTATGCCCTAAAAGTGCAATTTTTATAAAAACAAATAATAAACCCATTTATGTATTGCTCTTTCCTTGTGCAAATTCCTGTTACTGGATTTCTCTATTTGGCAGGTTGACTATTTCTATTATTTTTTTGAATTTACAAAGATAGTGGGACTTTAAATGCAATCAATTTGACACCAATTAACAATAAACATGATTCTTTAATTTTTTTATCTTTACAAAATGTTAAAATTTTTTAAAATATATGGATTAACTTACTACTGGCTAGGGACATTGGCAGGAAGGAGGAAAGTATAGTAGCAACATGTATTACAATTTTTAATTTTTGCCTGGGTTTAGACTTGTTTTATGACATATCACTATGACTCATTTTCTGTTCAAACATTAGGCCTGATTTATTAAAGCTATCCAAGGCTGGAGAGGATACCCTTAAAGTAGTGAAGCTGGGTGACCCGGCAAATTTTAAATTGTTCTGGTCCAGGATTCAAAACATTTGCTAGCAAACAGCAAATGACTAGTAAGAAAACCATTAGGGGTTTGATTGACCACCCAGCTTCACTGATAAAAGAGTATTCTCTCCAGCCTTGGAGAGCTTTATTAAATCAGGCACATTTATTCTGTCATTATAGGATTTTTCTGCAGCTGCTCGGATCTTCTGACACTTGCCTCGAGACTGAGAAACTTAAATGAGAAATTGTAGTCTTTTCTCTAGCCCTGGTTTTTAGCTGGTGCTATGCTACATATTTTACTTGAGAATCTCAGATTTTGGGACCCTCCACTGTCAATATACACCAGATCAGCTACCATGCAAGCTCTCCACTCCTACGTGTAGCTAGCTGAAAACTGACAATGGAACAGCAAGAGTTGCCATGCCCTACTGAGTACAATACACACATTGTGTAAAAGAAACAAATTAATTATGTTATAAAACATAGTACAACTGTTTGTCTAGCATATAACTACACATCATGGCAGTGCATTGGATAACTGCCATTAGAGGTCTGGCAAACCAATAAATTCAAATAAAATAGAAATGTTAATGTGTTTGCCCATTTCAAAAGTGACCATCAGCTTAAATCATTGTGACTTTTATTCATGATCTTGAGATCAAGAATGAAATAATGATCTGACTGTTCTTACTAGGTTACCATTTTTAGTTTTTTTTTCAGTTTTATCATGCAATTCTGTAATGGAGTAACCCAAAATTACATTTTGTTTCTTTCTTTTTTTTTCTCTTTTGACATCATATTTGTTGATCTCTTACAAACTTGGCTCACAACTTACAACTTAAAGGCTAAAGTAAAAGATTCAGCTAGAGCGTCCTGCAATAGACGAGCGCCTTTACCTCTCTGTGGGCTTTTGACACTTTTGGTAGCATTAGATTGCCTGTGTCTTCTTTCCCAAGATGTGGTCCCTTTCTCTGACCCCTACATCACTACAAGACACATCACTGACATCAAAGGTGGACAAAGAGAGGTGCAAAGTGTGGGCCCCACACCCTAATCACCAGGAGCCTCTAAATCAGGCCAGCACAGGACAGCACAGGACTTCAGGTCTGTACAGGGGCCTTTTAGGACAGAAGCATAGAAGATTCTGTTACTGAATTGTTTTAAAAGGTACAAGCTCCTGGGTTCTCACCCTTTTTCTTGCTTTCATGTATTAAATTCATACATAGTAAAATCATACATGTAAATATTTAACCAAAATAAATCGTATAAAACTAAATGTGTTTGTCTCCCCTAGCTCTGTTGTAAGTCACAGAAGTAGGAAAGTTCACTAGACGGGGTACTGCTAACACAATTGGAAACAGTGATATATGGAAAAAGTAACAATAATATAACCGTATTTTCCATATAAGTCCCCGACGCGTTTCACCCAAATTAGGCTTCCTCAGGGGTACATGACTCTGTTGCTAATAGGCCTGTTAATGGTGAATGTTAATGCCATGACATAAAGGGCTTGTTAATAGTGAATAATAATGCCATGACAAAAAAGGCCTGTTAATGGTGAATGTTGCTGTTAGTTAATGATGAATGTTAATTCATTAATGGTGAATGTTAATGCCATGTCATAAAGGGCCGGTTTTTGGTGAATGTTCGTGTCAAAAGGGGTCTGCTGCTGGTGAATGTATTGTCACTTAGAGGCTTGTTACTGGTGAATGTCACTGTTACTGGAGTAACTGCTTAATATTAGAATCTGTCTCTAGTCCCTTTATTGTACAGCGCTGCGTAATATGTTGGCTCTATATAAATCCTGTTTAATAATAATAGTTAATATCTGTATGTTGGCAATATCTAGCTGGTTCTGGCAGTATCTCCCAATACCAATGGCAGTGAATGATATGACATGTGATTTTTACCGGGTACACCTGTCTAAACATTCCCACTTCAATAAAGCCATATCCCAAATTTTGCAGCAACACAAATAAATGCTGAAGCATCACCTGTACACAATTTTAGACTCGGCCCTTTTTAAAACTTCCTAAGTAGTGCCTATGAACCATTGTCATCACTGGCAATGCTGAATATATTATTCCATACATATTATATTTTCTACACCTTATACATTTATAATGTGCTGGGATTTGTAGTTCTACAATTGATGTAAAAATGATGTGGCCATTATACCAATCTCTAGTCATAATTCCTAATTTTTATGCTTTTTCCCAGGAAATTGTCATTTTGGATAGAATGTGCAGGACACTGTTAGTGAGATTTATCCTTATTTACTTTCATAGTGAAAATGGTTTTACCAGTTAGGGAAAAAGGAAACATCATCAACAGAGACAAAATAAAAAAGCTAATCTTTACTAGGGTAGGGGAGGCTGGAACTACCTTCACCTTTTTAATGCTGATTATACAAAGAGTAATGCATTGTATTTAAACATCTCTAGAATATTGTAATTTATCTAGCTTGTGTGCATACACTGATCAAGCTGACAAGTATTTTTTTAGGATAGCGTTAATTCTTTACCCTTCTCAGTGCTTTTCTATTTTATTTTTTGTTCATGAACTGTTACTGTTATAGATGATTACAGGTTTACATCCGGCCATCGATATTCAGGTTCCGGGATTGATTTTGGAGGGCATGTTCAAATTTACACTGTTTTCTGGAGGCGCCGTTTATGTTTTGATGGAGCTGTACTCCAGAATCAGCTGTTGGGTCTTGCCTGCTTGTGCTTTCCTGCTCATTCCTTCTCATTTATCTGCTGCTGTATAGCCCCGTTATGGGTTCAGCATCCATTTAAAGGACTGTACAGGTAGTCATTCTGTTAAATATATACAGCATATATATAACCGTAAAAAATGCAGAATTTTAGAAAATCAGGCACTTCTCAAGTCCAGAGGTTGCCGTATTTTTGAATGTCAACCTGTTTATATATATATATATATATATATATATATATATATATATACTTACACAATCGGCTGGGATAAACATTTTATTATTTCAGGCCACCAAACAACAAAATGTTGATATTTAAAAGGGTGATTGTTATTTATATCCACTGCACTGTAGCTATTAATTGCTTCTTCCCTCGCCCCTCTAATAATCCTTTTACATATATTGTAATTGGGGGGCAGTAATGTATATGGACCGTCATTGTTTAATTCACTCCTCAACTTCATACATACATAGTTACTAACATTAGCTTTAAAAAAGAGACACATCACCACTCACATGGTTTTATCTATCTTTATTTATGCTTATAATATTTACAAAGGGCATGTACAGCTGCCTTTTCTCAATATATGGACACAATTTCATGCCGTATGTGCCTGTTGATAGCTGAAAACTTTGGAGTTGTATTACACATATAAAAGGTGGAACTCCTGATGTGCTAGGTCTCATTCTTGGCAACTGGATGTCTGGTATCTCTGCACATATATTTAAAGAGGAGAGTATCCAGAAGTACATCAATATGTCTGTAAAATCACGACAGTCGCAAAGATTTCCTGCAGATCTCTTCCATCAGTCACTGGCGAAGTTGAATCCATTATTTTTCTGTGACCGCTCTATTGTTGGTCTACATGGAAAGAACAAACACATAACAGATGGTTAGTAATAATTTCAGATAATCCCCCGCTGTTTCTATTATGCATATTAATAATGGACAAAAATACGTAGACCTTCATCCCAAGAAGATCCGCATACTGTGTATCTCCCCAGCATTTCATACTTACATCATTGTGTCTGTAAAATCACCTACAGAGGAAAAGATTTCCCTCAAATCTCTTCATCGGTCACTAGTGAAGCTGAATCCAATACCTTTCTGTGACTGCTCTATTGTTGGTCTACATGAAAAGAAAAAAATATAATAAGAGATGGTTAGTAATAATTTCAGATAATCCCTTACTAATTATATTATGCAAATTATTACTGGACAAAAATACGTAGACCTTCATCCCAAGAAGATCCGCATACTGTGTATCTCCCCAGCATTTCCTACTTACATCATTATGTCTGTAAAATCACCTACAGAGGAAAAGATTTCCCTCAAATCTCTTCATCGGTCACTAGTGAAGCTGAAGCCATAATTTTTCTGTGACCGCTCTATTGTTGGTCTACATGGAGAGAAAAACATATAACAGATGGTTAGTAATAATTTCAGATAATCCCTTACTATCTCTATTATGCATATTAATACTGGACAAAAATACGTAGACCTTCATCCCAAGAAGATCCACATAGTGTGTATCTCCCCAGCATTCCGTACTTACATTGGAAATGAAAAAGATGTTCTAGTGGCTCAGCTGCAGATCTCTCCATCGGTCACTAACAAAGTCAAATCCAGAGATTTCTAAGTGAAGACCATGTTTCTTTTCGTTGATGACTGTCTTCATTTTCATCACCTGTGACCGGTCTATTGGTGGACTCTACAAAGAGAAATAAACAAGTGTTAGACAGACAATAATATTTCACATAATGCCTAATATTGCATATTAATATTGGACAAAGCTTAATGTGTGGGTGATCTATTATTTGATATGTATTGAATACGTTTATTGCAAAAATATGGACCAATAAGGATTAGACACCTGCATTAAGATATATATAGATTATATTATTATAACTGTAAAGGGTAGTTTCTAAACAATGTTTATTACCCTTTATCTTAACTACAGAAAAAAATGTCATTTATAATTCATATACTTACTTGTGGCATGGTATATGGTGGACTTATGTTCCCAGCCTCCAATTCATCCCAGTTGATCGATGCAAAGAAGGGATGCTGTCGCAATTTTCTGGCTGAAGGCTTATTTTCAGGCTTGCACTATTGATTTGAAAAAATAAAAATGTGTTAGAAAGTTGGTCACAATCAAGGTCACAAAGCAATCATTAAGAATATTTATTCTACCCAATTTAAAAAATTAACAGAATAAATAAACTTTTTTCCTTGTCTGGCAAGAGATGGCTTTTTACTTACCTGAAATATTAAGTCCTTGAGCTGTGAATCATCTCCAACATACCCATATAGGTGGCGGGTACATGACATCTGAAGGAGAACGCAGCGAAAACCTGTAAAGTCCTCGTGATAGCCACTCTGCATTTCCTCAGACTCCTGGGAGGGTGCAGCAGATTGAGTGTCTGCACAGACTTTGCTCTTTCTCATGCGTGCCAGGCCAAAGTCAGCAATCTTAATGTGGCCAGAGTTATCCAGGAGAACGTTGTTACTTTTTAAGTCTCTGTGAAGAAGAAGAGAAGGGAGAGTGTTAGCTTGGCTTTTCAGACCTAGTGTTGCTGTTCCAATATAGTTTGCAACATCTGCTATTTGGCCTGCTTTTATTAAAAGTGAACAAACCTATTGTTTGGGCCAACTTTGTGTAACACATGTACAGAGACTACACCACAGATTAACAGTGCAGTCACGATTGGAAAAAAACTTTTCTTGGACACCTTGTTTCTTCTGGCCTAGTGTGCCTTCTTGACCTCCTGAAATGGCCTAGTAGTCCACAACGTTTGATCTATACATTCTGCATATTCTATGCTTGCTATATGCGCAGCTCCATCTAGTGGCTAAGAATGAGATGAACATCTCTAGGGAAGTAAAGGATGCAGATTTTATTCTATTTTGGTTAAGTGCTGGAACAGAGATAAAGGGAAATCACAAAGTCAAGCTGGGATTTTTTCTACATGTCATTGACGGTTAGGGCCTTGTGGACCCCTAAAAACTGTTTTTACACAGAGGTGAATGAAAATTTTGCTCTATATTTTCAGGTTGAGTGTAGTAAAAATGGCAAGTGGGGTAGTGTACATTAGATACATTAGAGTGGGGTGGATACATTAGAGATACCTGGAGTATATAATGAAGATGACATCTTTCTCAGAGCTTTTTGAATTAAATTAGGAACAGTATTTCATTTTCTAAAGAGTTATAAAAGCATCTGCAGAGCTGAAAATGTTTCTGCATGATTAGTAAACAAGCTGAAAGAGGCTTACTTGACAATAAAGACCTGTGTGAGACTCGTGTTCTTCTGTGTTACGTACTTAGAACTGCTAAGGCAATATTTGTAGATGTAATAAAGGAGCTATTAGCTACTCCAAAGAGCCAGTATGAGATATTTTTATAAGTAGGTGAAAAGCTATTAAAAGAAAGAATGGTTTTGATGAATAAAGCAATGGCCTTCTTCAGACCTTAAAGAAGGGGCAGGCAGCAGCCTATTAGGAAAGAGGTGGCTGTGTTAGGTAAAATAGTTAGATGATAGAAGGAAATTTAAAATTTATGTAAATGTATTATTGTGTATGTATTACCAGACTTCTCTTTATTTTTTTTTTATACTACGGAATGGTTAAGACCCCTGTC
>NC_092861.1:32721786-32741137 GCF_032062135.1 Pyxicephalus adspersus | reverse complement strand
TTAGTGTCAAATTGATTGCATTTAAAGTCCCACTATCTTTGTAAATTCAAAAAATATAATAAACACACGTAGTCAACCTGCCAAATAGAGAAATCTAGTAACAGGAATTTGCACAAGGAAAGAGCAATACGTAAATGGGTTTATTATTTCTTTTTCTAAATATTGCACTTTTAGGACATACCAACCTACAAACTTCCCAGAAGCCGAGGTGGATGATCTGTCAGTAGATTTGTGATTCAATGTCCACATTAATTAGTGATTTCTGATTTATACACAAAAGCTATAGTAAGGACGCAGTAAGGTGACAACTTCTTCTTCCAAATATGAAATGCAGGATGTCATCTCTCCACTTGAGCAGTGAGGGGAGGAAGAACTGTAGGAGGAGAAGGTCAGGTGAGGATGGCAAGGCAATTTGCCACACACAAGATGGCCATTTTTTTACATATAATGAATGCTCTATTTTTCATGGATGCAAACTGACACAGCCAGCATCACTAAGGGGGACTGACATTCCCATGCAAGTAAGTGAGAAAAAAAAAAAACTTGCGTTATATGTATGGAAGCGACCATCTTGTGTTTTGGGCAAATTGCCTTGCCATCCTTTCCTGACCTTCTTCTCTGCCCACAGCCCTGCCCCACTGCTCAAGCCAAGTCCAGTATCTCCAATCAAAGTAATCAAAAAGTATAGGGTGTTCTCTTCTGTGATGGACTGGTGCTGATGTCATAGATATTGTTACAGATCAGGCCCAATATCACAAAACACAGACACAAACACAAAATCATCACCAACCTCTGCAGTGCCCGTTGTCACCCTCATCCAGAGAACACATTGTCACCCTTGTCTGTGAAACCTGTTATCGCCCTCATGCACATTGTCATCCCCACCCACAGAGCCCAATGTCACCCTAATCCGCTTTGTCATCCCGCAGAGCCTGTTGTCACCATAATCCATCATATCACCATCACCATGATATCACCCTCCCTACCCTAGCTTAAAAAAATGTGAGTTTAGATCCACTTTAAGTGCCCTTAATGTTCTGCCTATAGCAAAAAAAAAGATTTTTTTGATACAGTTTGGGGGCATATTACTATATACAGGACCTGTGTAATGAATTATATAAAATGTACAGGCTAAGATATGTGAGAAAAGCAGTATTTTACACTCACATCTGACCTGCATCCCAAACAAAAACTTTGATGCTTAAATAAAGGGGAGGGAGAGGTGATCGGACAGCAGCAAGAGTAACCGCATACCTCCAGAAGAGGAGAGGACTATGACATGGCCACTTTATTAGATTCTTTTTCCACACCTCATTGTTGCCCAGGAGATTTCTAGATTCCTGGTAGGCTTCCTCTGTGCTTCAGATAACAACTATCTCTCTGAAAGTTCAGTTTTTGTCAACACAGTTTGTAAGTAATTGTGATTTGCTGAGTGTTGCAAACCTGCAATGGATTCCTTAAAAGTAATTTGCTATTTGTCAGCAAATGTTTTCACTCCTGGACGAGATCTGTTCCAGGTTTGCTTGATCACCCAGGTTCACTGATAAAAGTGTGTCTTGTCCAGTCTTGGAGAGCTTTAATAAATCAGGCTCACTTTTCTTAGCCAGCCTCTTCTAATAATTTTAGTTCTTTTAGTCATGGAGGCTTAACATCCCTGTAAGCCTTCCTACCAGCCATGATCTACCTGCATTATAGGTAGACTTTACACAAAGACTTAGGCTGTGTGCACACATTAGATTTTTATGAAAGATCGTTTCCAATGACAAAAGACTGAAAGATGAATGAACGAGCGATGTATATACAGTGCCGTTCTTCTCAATGGAGAGGGGCGGGGGTAGAATTAGAAAGCAGCACCCCGCTGTGCTCCCTTACCTTTACTTCACTATTTCACTACCCTTCGAAGGTACTGATTTCTTTTATTATTATGGTGTTTCGGTATAGTGATAGGATTTTATTCTTGCAGACTTGCAAACTTCCCTTTAACCCTAACACCTTATCCTAAAACCTTTACGCTAAATCAATCTTTCACCTCCAGGATTCAGTCTAAACTTCCAATTTGTTGGTGCCTGTAGAGTTCCAGGGCTAATGCTTTTTAGTAAGGGGGGCATTCTTACCTGACCATCAAAGTAGGCGGTATTCTTTCCACTGATATCTAATATAAGGGACATTTTTTCCATTGACACACTGATATGGTTTCAACAGCAATTCCCTGAAAATTATTTAGAGAATTGCTATGGGGATAAAATGCTTAGAATGCTTAGAAAGGCTGCTCATAACTAACCTCATACACTAAAACACCCCTTTACTTCTATATTTACATTATACAGCACACAAGTACATGTCCAATGAGTATTGCTTTTCAGTTTGACCTGTTTAAATTTTCACTTTTGTTCCAATCACCACACTTATTGTTGGCTGATTCCTGCTCTGGTGGTTAAGTATCACCAACGTCCAAGGAATGCATAACAGATGTTTTAACCTTACAAATGTACAATTTTTGGAATGGTTACATTTTAAGAAAGGTAAAATAAGTCTGCTAATGTTGTTCTTCTGAAATTCCTGGTTGCATATCTGTCATAAAGTGACTTTAGTAGTGTTGGATTTACTGAAATAGTACAAATAGGAAACCATTATACTTGCAGTGACATTGGAACTCCTGGTTTGCACACCTTCTCTTGGTCAGTGACAGCCTTCTGACTAAAAGATCAGCATGCCAATAAATAACAAGCATATATCAGAAAAAGAAGCTAGCAGTGGAACATATTTCCCTTCCTTGTATTTAAACCCACCCCCAATTATTCTAAAGAAAAGCTTAGGAATAGAACCAGAGGGTCTATTTTTACCTGTGTGCTGCAGGAATAAACTTAACATTTGTGTTACTGCAATGCAGGTTAATTCACTTGGATTGCATTATTTGTCAATGACACCCTACATTAATTAAAGAAAGGTAACCTGCATTGTGGTGTGCTGAGTTAGAAAAAGTAGTGCTCTGATTTTTTTTTCTTGGGGGGTATTTGTTTTTGTGTTGCCAGCACTTAATGCATTTATTTCAATCAATATAAACGTGTTACATTTTGCATGTTACTGCACTTGTGTTAGGAGGACAAACCAGGATGGACACATATGAATGGGCCCTGGGATATAATACATTTCAGAAAAATGTAATGACTAAAGAGGCCGTCCCCTAAAATATTTTGGCTCTAGTGATGAAGAGTTGATGTAACACCTTCACTTCACCTTTACTTAAATTCATATTTTTTAATCTTCTATAATTTTCTCTCTTGATGGTAATGGTATTCAGGAAAAAAATATTTAAAAACAATATTTCTGTGTACAATATACTTTTACAAATATCCAATACAACATCCAAAGTTTTAATTAAAAAAAAAATTCTTTTCTAAAAAAAAAAAACTATTTTTCTATGTATTATTTTCTAATTAATAGCTTATACAGTCAATAAAATATAAATTTCTAGACAAAATAAATCCAAATAATTTTCAAGGTAAATTAAAAAAATTGTGAAAATATATAGACAAGGTGCATACATGTGATAGTAGAATAATAATAACTAGATATATTATATACTTATATTTATTTACTGTTTACAAGACCTTTTTAAGCATGGGAATTCCACCTTTCATTCCATATTGTCCTCGGTTTAATAAGTAGGTAATTGTTTGGCACCGGACACAGATGTTATCTTATTTGTTTGCAGTGATAATCAAGCTGGTATCATTTTTTTGGTATGTTAATAATCTTTACGGATGTGATAATAGCCCAACTGAAGCAAAAAAAAATCTTGTTTTCAACATTGTGGGTAGAACCACTGTCATGTTATATATATTTATATCTACAGCCCAAGCCCAAATATACCTCATTATGGTTAAGTAGTTAAATTATTCAGGTGTTAGCCAGTAGTGTAAATTTAGAAGATCCCAAAAGTTAAACTAAAGCTGCGTACACACGTGCAATTTTTCTCGTTGGAAAGGATCTTTCACGATCCTTTCCAACGAGAAAAGACTGCACGATGCATGAACGATGCTGTACATACAGCACCGTTCATGCTCTATGGAGAGGGGAGGGGGAGAGCGACGGAGCGGCACCCTGCTGCGCGCTCTCCCCTTCCCTTTCATTAGGATCGGTCGTCGTCCATCGTCCATGGATCCGCCAGGACGGTCGTCGGACGATGGACGACGACCGACTGTACACACGGCAGATTTTCGCCCGATAATTGGCCGATACCGATTATCGGGCGAGAAAAATTTGCCGTGTGTACGCAGCTTTATACTCTTGGAGTGGAATTGTTTACTGGTTTCTTCTATCTCTGAAAGGACTCCAGGGGAAAATACCTGTGCTTGAATCTTCCTGAGATCTGCCATGGCTCTTACAAAAGACACATATTTTATGGTTAATCATATACTGTAGATGAGACACAAAACACCAGGGTTGGCATAGCAGAGCTGGGAATCACTATGTGAAGAACCTTCCACTACAGTACCTGAGAGGTAAAATAAACCAGTTAATAATTCAACTCTACCAATCTTTAAATAAATTACCTTGTTTTGCTAAGTATATCCTTGAGTAGGTGCTACAAGTCTATGGCGTTTGAATTTGCAAAATAGCCGAAGGGATTTATATATATCTCTATACCTAAACCCATAAAGATAAGGGGAGACACCCTTTGGCAAAACTAACAGAACATCACAAATAGTTAAAGTAATCTGCATTCCTGTCTTTAGTTCTATAACATGATTTATATATAAAAGGGATGCTGCCAAGAGAAGAAGAAGTGGACAGAAGTGAGACGCTAAAATGAGGTGATGCATCAAAAATGTGACATTAGCCCTAGAAGAAGCTCCTTTCCACATACCACTCTCTCTTGTTTTATAGCACAGGAATAAGTAGCAGCAAAGTATCACTGAAAAACATAAGAGAAATGCAGCAATAAAAAGAATATGAAACAATCGGATTGCTTTGTCCCCATGTAGCGTCATTAAAAGTATGACAGGGAGAGAGCACAACTCAGGCTGGCACGGAACTGTTTTCTGAGTGAAGTGCAGCACTATGAACAAAATTCCTGAAAAGAAGCAAGAAGACAACCACAGAAAGGCTATCAGCTTTCTAGTTCTTGATGGAGGTAAAAGGATCATGTAGTGCAGAGGCCATAATATTGCTAAGTAGGTGTCCACCACCATTCCTGCTGATGTGAGTACTCCACCACCATAGGTCGCAGCCAAGGAGAAAAGGAGCAAAGCACAAATATATTTTGGGATATGCATGTTTGTTTTGTTACAGATGCTGACTGCTGTGTACAGAAACAGATATATTAAATCAAATACCAAAGCATTTGCCAGAAGCAGGAACCGAGTTTCTTGACGCATGCTGAAGTTAGAAAAGATGGAAAACAAAATTGGAGGTGTCACCAAAATAGCAGCAAGAAAACAGACTGTGGTGGGGAAAAGGAACATCAATATTTCCCGCTGAAATGGGAGAAATGTCCTCTCGGGGTACCAGTAATGGGCTTGATTTTCAATGAGGTGAGAGAAATTGTCCACGTCTCTTTGTGACATCAATGAAATCGTACAATCTGTAGAGTTCATGTCACTTCAGTAGAGCCAGATATCCTTTAGCAATATGTTTTATATCACATTTGAAAATGAGCCTATGTCGATATCTAAGTTCTTGGTACCAAATTGTTTTCACTAACCATGTGGAATGAAATTTGGAAGTCCCCAGAACTAAAAAGTTCCCAACATTGGTTCCATGCATTCCAGGTTGCTTGAGATACTTGTCTGCTCCATTCTGCTTTACAATGAAACAACAGATGGGATGTCTAATTGACCAAGCAAATCACCCAGTGTATATAGACCTAGAAGTGTATACTCAGCTAGTCTATATTAAAAGATTTACCTGTTTCTGGTCATGAACTATCGACTGATCTACGGCAGCTGTCATCATAATATTATTGTCATAGCCATGACGATGACAGAAACCTATAGCTGTAACAGTCAAAATGATGATGCTTCCAGCAACTTCCATAAATGTCTTTAGTTGCTGATAAGCTTTAGTGATCAGGAGCAATAGGTGACCTTAATTTCCAGAAATATTATATTTCTTCTAGAATCTTGTTAGCCTTTCCTGGACCCATCATCTACCATCACTATAGCACAGGTTGAGTGGTTTAATGATTAAAAAAAGGTTAAATACAGATAGACAGATCTGTTCTTCCTGTCAGCTATACAGCATTTACTGTGGCTACGTAAGCTGTAAAAAGGTCAGCAGAAAATGCTAGAAATGAACCTTGAACCTACACATGTGAAAGCAATATAAACGAGTTCCAGTTTTCATGACGTGACTGATCGATCTCCTTATCTTGTACGGTACACAAGTCCTGGAGCTTTGTAAACTCTCAACAATTTTCATTGTTCATCAGAAATAATAGGCAGAAACTTTCTATTTGCCACATGTGTAAGAGAGTAGATACCAGGGCTCAATCCAGTGTCACTCACCAAGCCATGAATACTCCAACTTCATTTCCACTGTAGCATATATATCTAGTATTATATGTTCTTAGCAACTGTTCAAAAAAAATCTGATTTGGTTTATTTCCTTTTTTTCTAGTGATTTATAGCTGGCTGCAGAATTGCTTCTGTTTCTGACCACAATGCTGTGTTTTGCTGCTGCTTGGGTCACACAATCATTAGCAACTACCCTGTAAAAAAAAAGGAAACTCTGAAGCTGGTGATTCTGTTGCCAACTTAAACACTGCAAACAAAAAAAAAGTCAGAAATTGGGAATCACTGAAAACAGACTTTTTTGAGCTGTTTTGTGAGCTCAAATTCTGGAGAACCAAATCAAACAGAATCTAAAATAGACAGGAATCTGTAGTTCCCTCAAATCCTGCTAGAAATGTAAAACCAGAACTAGTTTTGTCCCATTCCATTGTTACATTTTCTCCTTATATTACCACAGACAGGTATTTCTTTTATATAACTTTCTAAATATAAATATATATATATATAAAACTATTAAAGAATTGCCTTCTGGGGGTGCTGATTTTGTGTGCATGAGGTGTGTTGGCCGTAGCTCTAAATATGGCCAGCACATGTATGGGAATTGTTTTGCTTGGAGCATACAACATATGCCCAGTGGCCATGTTTACTGTCTGTGTATCTACGAATCAGGCTGCTGTCACATAATGCATAGAACGTTAATTAAAAAAAAGTTTTTTTGCTATAAACCTTTTACCCAGCCTCTAAATTATTCCATTTAATATTTCAAAAAGCTAACATATATATAAATATATAGCATTTATTAAAATAGATAATAAAATAGGTAAATAAATAAATATTAAAATAAAAAAAAACACCTGCTATTAACCAATCATTTTTTACATATTATTTTTTTTCCACAAAATGGGGGCATAGCAGGGTTGTGTCATTTGACTACATACTTAGATATTGAGATAGAAAGTGTCTTCCTGTCTTTAAAAGTTGGGAGGTATGCCACTACCCAGTGCTCCATTCCTTCTGGAAATAGATGCTGTGTCACAGGCTTAGATGTAAAACACACCTATAATATTGAAAATCATATATCTAAATTTAGGATACCCACCCTCCCTGTGCACAATAAAAAAAAATTAAAAAAAAAATTACATAGTTGCAGACCACAGATCACAAAAGATATGGCCAGATTTTTTATGGCATGATTAACAAGTACAGGTTGTACAAGTAAAGGGTATATTATACACAGACAATATGATGAAATGAGAAGATTCAGCGGGAGGTCATGGACTATCCAGGGGTTAAGGGTAAGTAAAGGTGAGGTTAAGTGTAGGCACCAGATAGGAAGTGTTAGGTTTAGGTAGCAGGAATGGCATTTCTGCAGGAAAAAAATTAACTGTTTCAGGCTGATTGTCTTATGGCACACAGCAATCTCTCTTACACACAGATCGACACTGATTCACCACCAGAATCTATGCTACATCAGGTATGGACAGGTATTCACCATGTGAAACTGCAACATCTAGGATCACTAGGGGCCCTGTCTCCCAACTTTTCCTGGGCCTCATGGTAGGTAGCCATCAACAGCAGAGAAGTTTATTGTCCTGGGGGTTGTTTCTACACCTACTTGTTTTACCTCCCTCTCAACTTCGGAAAATTACATTAGACCCCCTTCCTCTGCAATTAAAGGTCGCAATTTTACAATATGGTTAAATTCCACAGCCATCCTCATGGCCTATTGAAGACCATTGCTTGGAATTTGATGTAGCTTTGCAGGCCTGCTTTATATATGCTTTATAGCAAAACAAAGCATTATAGCACCACCTAGTGTTAGTTCTTTAGAATGCAAAGAAAGAACCAATTTTTTTTTTCTGAAAAATAGTGTTAGAATAAAATATAAAAAATTACTTACACTACTCAACTGTCAAAAGCGAACTTTGGGGCCAACTTAAGACGGAGTAAAAAAACAGTGTCTGCTGTCCACTGCAGTAATGTAATATCATAGCCTGTGTTACCTCACAAAGAGGTGTTTTGCCTGCAGAGATAACACGATTGGAGAAGAAACCAACTACATGACTTACAGAATCTGCCTGCATCAGGTAAAATCTTTCTGCATTACACAAGGAAAATTTGCCTGCTTCTTAATCAGTAGGTATGTACACCATATTTGCTGATTATGGCACATACTTACTGTGTGCACTGAGGACAGGTGCTGGATCCTGTTATCACTGCATCAGAGGAAGTTGCCATCTTCCCTGCCGACTCTATACCTGGTCTAAGATTCAATCTTCACTGCATTTTTTTTTCTTTACAATATTTTTTTTTCAACAGCCGGTATACTGTTTTCCCGCAAGTTGAATGTTTCAGGTGCAAGTGTTTTTAATGTGATTGGTTCACTGTCAATGTTTGCTGGTCACATTCACTACTTTATAACACTCACTTCACTGTTTTGATGTGCTTAATAAATGCATGCTTTTTGAGATAGAGACCTGGAATCCCATTATCAAAAAAGACACTAAAGACACAAAAATGATACTGATACAATTTAAAGGCAAAAAAAGTTTTTTTTTACTGAACCTTACTAACATGTCATACAATGCTTGCTTTAGATAAATCAATCAGTGCTTATACATTGCTTCAAACTTTCTCTCAAAAGCCAGTATACATTTCTTGTCATTGTAAAACATTTGCTGAATGTCACACAATATAAATTCAATTAAAAGGCTTAAATAAAAAATGTCATAATACATTCCAGCCAGGTTTACATTCTTATATACACGACTGAGATATAAGTGAATCCACGCAGGGACATTGTAAAGCAGCGCTCTTTTGGTAATCCTTTACCTACAATACTTTTTTTCCCACTCTATTTCTGTACTTGATAGAAAAACCTCTGCAATATGAACTATTAATCAAAATAACTATAAAACAATAATGATTCAAACTGTATTTAAATGTGTAATTTTAAAAAATCTGTATACATATATTACTTGTCTTCTCTTGCTTTGTATATATGGCAGTGTTGCAGAATATTTTTTTAAATGGTTGTTCACCATGATTACAAGCACATACACACATACAAATACACACATATGTAGGATGTGCCCAAGGTTAGAATGACAATTATGTAGAATGACAATAGGGGATGATAGGTAGGATGCAGACAAATATTTTGCAGCAAGTCACCTCTCTAATATTTTAAAGAATGACAGGCCAAGGTATGTTCATTACGGACACATTTCCTTCACAAAAGCAAGCTGTTGTCATTCGTTAAATATGTGTGTATTATTATTTATGCTGTGATGGGCTGTAATGTAAAAAAAATAATACCATTTCTGGAATAAAGTGCAAATAAGATCTATTAAATATTTTAACTTCATACAACACAGTGATGGGAGTTGCTGTGTTTGTAGAAATCTTTCAGTGCAGATTGTATTTTTCTTTCATATTAGAATAGAAATTTTGTTTTATCATTGTGGCATTAGGTCACAAACTCTTATATAAACTTGTTTTTATTATAAACATTTTCTGAAGTAATAATAATAATATTTATCAGCAGATATAATTTGTTTAATAATAATTATCTATTTTACTATGATGAACTAAGCTGGGGGGTTTTCTAGGAATAAACTGAATGCGACTCAACAGCTTTTATTAAAGTGGTAGGCAATATATGCTAACACTGGTAAGGAACTGGTATGATGGTATCTTTAGTACTTATTTAGAACAGATTCATAAATCTATCCTTGCAATGAGAAAAACTAGGATTTCCTGTGCCTTTGTCATATCTTTTTATTATTCTTCATTGACACCTAACATTTTATGAAAAAGTAATGGCCAAGTAGTGCAATATCAGCTCAGGCAGCTTGACAAGTCCCTTACTCTGCCAGAAAAATAAAATTTAGCCCAGTGTTTTAGTTTTCAGGTAAAAAAACGCCCGAGCAAGAGCTGCAGCGAGGCCTCCTTGGTGATCCCTATAGACCCCTGAACTATTCAATAAGCTACTGTGTGACTGGTTCCCCTACCTCCCATACTTCTGTCCTTAAAAATTAACTTTAATAAAAAATCTAAGCAAAAGGCAGAATCCTAAAATGAGCATATCTGCCCTTCCAAAATGAACTACAATCTTTGCAAATGACAGAGAGGCTTCTGTTCAGCTTCTGCATAGACATTGCAGCATCTAAGATAATCGAGGGTTCTGATGTCTTTTGTACTTAATGTATATAATATTATATTTTATATTATCCTAAATGTATATTGAGATTCTAAAGGAGAACATATGTTATTTCAATCATTTCATACCTGCACACATATAACACAGCAATATGGCACATGGTTAAAGCTAAACCCAAGCAAATAAAAAAAATAAAAAGGTTGATATTATTTAAAAAATGTTAAAATACTATCAAACTATTCATACTTGGCCAGGCTTTATGTATTTATTATGTATTTAGGCACTGGCCGCTGGAAGGAATAGTATTAAGGCAGTTTACAGGGAGGACCTCAGCAATAGGTAATGCTACTCTGAGATTTACTGAACAACCAGATAACACAGGAACCTGCAAACCTACAAATGAACAAAAGTAAAAATATTTACAAGTAGTACATCTGCTGCAACTATGTATTTATAACTGTTTGACTGTAGTTCAGCTTTAAATGGGAAAAAATACTAATGAGTGCAAGAGATGGGCAATACTTTCATTTTCAGGAATACATATACAAATTCTACATAGTGACCCCCTACAGAGCAGCCTTGATTAAATATAAAGTTTTGTTATTTGAAAGATGTTAATATCAAACGTAGGAAGAACTAGAAGTACAATATCTCTTCCCAGATATGAAAAGGTATAAACATATAAAGTATTGTGTTTCATTTCTGGCTGATGTGTCAGTTTAGCTGCCTCAGGTGTAGTTCTCTTTGTTGGTTTTCTTCTGTGTATTTCATACAATGACTGGAAAGGTTTGTAAGCCACTGGAATTGAACAGCCAATCATTGGGTGCCAAGATCAATCTCTTCAGTTTGTCTTATGCATTTTGTCGTACGTTCCACTGGCTGTTACAATAAACCTGTAAGATAAAAAAATAATGTTTATTAAGTCTTATGAAAATATGAGAACACATACACATATAAGCAAATGTCAAATTTTATTTTACAATCATAGCCTTGAAAAGAAGAAGTTTTTTTACACTGGCTCATTTTCCTCTTTATGAATCATACAACAACATTTACATTTTCCATAGTGTTAATTAAACAGAAAACTGTAACAAAAAGTATAAAAAATCCAACAGTATGAGTTAAAGCCTCTCTAAATGTCTAAATGGAGCAGCTAGAACTAATAAAACAGATCTGAAAAATTGTTTTGGTTTTGACCGCTATCAAAACAATTTCTTTTGTTCAATTTTCAGAATTTAAATCTTCATTTATTTAAATAGACCATGTTCTCAGATAATCATTTCAGCAACCTTCCCATAATTTTTTTTTTTTTTTTGTGCATTTATCATGTTTTTAATATGAGGAGAGGAATTAATCATAGCAGAGGAAAAGGGGAACTGACTGTACTAGAGAATTGACTCTTACTAGTGTGACCCAGTTGCCAAAAGTACAGTAGATAAAAAGTTGTTTATGGAAATTCAAAAGGTTGTAAGCAAGCAGGTAATTTTTTTCTGCATTTGCTTTCAATTTTTCAAGGTTTTTCATATATTTTAACTTATAGTAAAGTGTTATTTTGGGGAAAATTACATACCTCTTTCTTCAGCATCAGTGCTGATGGGCTCAAACTCATTGTTTCTAAATTTGGAAAAATCTATAGACAAACCATCCAAATCATTTGCAAAGTCTTCATTACAAGAAGAAGCTTGAGGATACTTTCCAGTGTTAAAAAATATGATTGCATCTCCCGGTTTGTGAACCTTGTACAAAGTAGAGGAGAATCGAGAAATCACAGATGAACATGGGGATTTAAAAAGAGGTAGAAAATGTGTTTTGGTGACACTCTTGCTTGATTGTTTTTCCTTTGGCATTTGACCATTAGTTGTATGTTCATCTTTTAAATATTTAATTGGAAGTGTGTTTGATAATGGAGGCTCATCAGAGGTTTTTAGATGTTTCATGTCAGTTTCATTATCACTTTTGGACAACAGAGCTGGTTGAGGCAGCGATGTTTGATGTTCAGTGTCATGTTGTTCTATTAAATTCTTAATGTTCTGAGTGATTTCATAGGGCCGCATAATTTTATTTGCACCATGCTGGATATTCTGGCTACCGAGTGTTATGTGCAGTGATGACAGTCGAGCTGTGAATTTATCCAGAATGTTTGTCAGACCCTTATTATTTTCTGACATAGAGTTTGAGGTATATTGTAGGCCTAGTGAATGCAGAGTGTCAAGATGATGAGGTGTCACATTTGTACCATCTTGCTCACACGCGGATGCCATAGGGAACATGCTTTCATTCTCTGCACTTGATACATGTTGGTTTTCATCATTTTTGCTTAAAGTTATTGGGACTTGTGACTCCAGACTTGAATCTTTTATGTCTATATGCTCTTCAGATGTGGAGCCTTTTTCATCCTCCTTGGATTCTAATAACTTTGTTGCTTGCTTTTCAGTCGTGTTACCTGACAATATGTCAGCTAATATGTTTTCAGAATCTCTGATATGACTAATTATACTGGAATATTCTTTTTCTTTGTATCCACTGTGCAGCTTGTAACACTCCCCCCTTATGTCTCTGGATGCAATTGTCTGAAGTGCCTCTGTACTATTCCCTATTTTTGTTTCCATTTCCACAGTTTTATCAGAAGTAAGATTTTGATCATTGATTTCAGAATCTGTTATCCTTCCTGTCTTCTTTAACCAGTTGACCATGCCCATAGTTAAAGTCAGCTCAGTGTCACATAGCTTTAGCAAACATTCTCCTCCTTTCCAAGTACTTTGGAGAATACCATCTTCCACCAGATCATTTGGTGGTTGAGTGGCCATATTCTCTTCTGATCCTACACAAAAACTGTAGATAGATGTAGGATTTTTAACATTATGACCAGATTCCGGCATGTCATTGTCTTGACTAGCCCATTTCTTTGTTTCTTCTGAGTCACAAAATAACTCATAGAGGGCATCCCCACTGTAACTGTCTCTTGGAAATGATCTATAAGTTTCCAGTTCATTTTTTACTTCCTCCGTTCTGGGAGAATATGAATCATAATATCCTTCATCACTAGTAGATTTTGGAGACTCAGGTTCATTAATGTTCTCAGCAGAAGACATAAGATCATTATAGGATAAATTGGAAACTTGGTCTTTGGACAGAGTTCTCTTGATTTCCTTTCCGTCTGCATCATTAGAATCAGGTAATGATTTAGCTTCGAAAAGTTCATTTGAACTTAAATTTCTTGGGAGTGACTTTACATGTCTATGGAATCTGGAGAAATCAATAGATTCTGACTTTGCAGGTGAGGCAAGCCGCTCTCCTCCACCTTGAAAGTTAGCAGCCACAGGGCTTGGCCTTGAAATAAATGTTACTCTGCAGTTTTCTATATCAATAAATGAGGAACATTCATCTGCAAAGATTTCTCCACAACCAGTAAGTGAATCAAAGCTCTTTAGAGATGCCACATCTTCACACAATGCTTTAAAGGAATCAATGGCATCAATGTACATTTCACGATCAGGGAACTCTGGAGCTAGGAGCTCCTCTGAATGCATTTCACCCACATTAGATTGACACTGTTTCTCAACCATTTTCACGCTGTTTGATTCAATATTCACTATCTGGATACTCTCGTCTTCTGATATGGTGTCTTGCTCTTTGTTTCTTTTCAAATTAAATATGTTTTTTAAGCTCTTCTTAGATCTTCTTAGTGAAATTCTTTTCTTTGGCAGTGATTTTGCAACTGATGGCACAAAAGGCATCTGAGGCACAAAGTGTCTGTAGTCAATCATTGTCTGTTTGCATGTAGATGGTCCTGTGGCTTGCAAATCATTCCTTTTACCTCCTGGGTCTTCGATGAGTCCTGGTGAGCTTCTACTACTAGGAAGTCTTCTATGTCCACTTACTCTATTATTTTTATCTAATTTATCATCTTTTGTAACACAATCATATGTTTTACTTTTCGTAACTGGTTTTGGACAGCGGATATTATTTACTGTCACTTTTGTGCAAATATTGTTAGACATTCTTTGTGTTCCTGTAACATTCTTTTTAATATCACATTGAGTAGGATTCTTTTGACCTTCTATCTTCTTTTTATCTTTACATCTAACTTGAGGCACCTTCTCTGAAGGGTTTTTTGCATAACTTATGATAAATGTCTTGCCACGTTCCATTGTTTAAAGTGTAGATCTGAAAAATGGAAGACACACTTCTTTTATGCAATGTTTCATAAAAATAAAGACATTTTACTCATCTTTAAAAAAATGCATTACACATCACAGTGCATAGCTTTTGAACTAGAGGTAAGAGATAAAGCAGTTATCTAGTTAAGAGAGTGGCATTGTTTTTGATTTGATTGATTTGTTTGTGAGCATATATGTTACTGCAGTCTCTCTACAAACTCATAATATACACTATATACACTAGTGCTTGTAAAACCTAATTAAAGCCCAACTCCAGCAAAATATTTTTAATTTAAGATAAAGTTGTAAAGTGCTGTCTTTTTGGGTTTTTATTAACAGTATTTAAAAGAGAGGTTGAATTTCCCAAAAGCAATAAAGTGATATTTCTGGTAGTTAGAAACCCATGTAAGCAAAGTATTGGTGAGAGATTTTATCTCGCTCTCTGTCCAGGTGACAGGTATCACAGTGGGAGTTAATCTCCTCAATATCTTAAACCAACAGATGTTTTATATTACCCCCTCACTGTCCAAAATAGGAATACCACAGAACATTGGGGTTAGACTCTGGAAAAAAAATATATATCTTGATAAAAAAAACAGTGTTTATAAAGTACCCTCTGGTAAGGTTGGCCATGTTTCACGTAGCCCTTAACATGTGAATGATAATTATCAATACTCTCCTGTTATGTATCGTGGGAAGAGATGGTAGAAGAGCCAATATGGCTAAGCAAAGAGTTCTTTTGAATCAAGTCAATCAAATCTCCTAGCTTGAATTAATTTCATCACAAAAGAAAGAGCACCATGAAACCTAAGTAATTTAGTTCTAGTTCTAAGGTGAATGGTTGGATATACCTCTCGGTGAACACAACAGTTCACGTGCTTGTGGAAGCCTACACTGAATGCTAGATCAATGCAGGAGATACACTGTTGTGAATTGGTGTAACATGAGGAAACCCAGTCTTCTAGATATCATTACAAATTTAGGACTGGAGGTGATAATGTCCCATAAAAGTGTAATGTGACCATCTAAAATCTTATTGCTAAGCTGTAAGCTTTGTTATCTACAGATTTTTTTATATCTAGAAGTAGATGAGGGGGGGGTGCACTATAATGAAATATCATCAGTGGGCTACTTTCTATTATCAGTTTAAGAATAACATAGAATGACAATGACACCTGGACCTGTGTGGGTCCAATTTAATTTAGCCGGTTGTGGCTTTCAGAAACTTAGGGGCCTGTATATAGCATGGAGCAGATAACGCTTTCTGCTGTTCATGACAGCTACTGCAAAGCACACATTTGGCATATTAGGCAAATCACTTTTGCTTTATAAAGGTGAACAGGGCTTTTTATTTGTAATTTAAAGCAGTTGGGTCTCCTGGAGTCAAATAGTGTGGTGTTTTTACATTTTGATTTAAATACAGTGGTTATTCATTAGATTTTTAAAGGTCAGTTAAACATTGAATTCCTTAAGGAGTTAAGGGGTACACCTGAATCAATTTTGTAGGTAAAACCCATGATACCATGCCAATTAAAACCTAACCAATTTAGCTTATACCTGAAACAAATGAGCACAACAAACTGGGACAAAAACATCACCAGGGAGAGAATAATGTCTGGCCTCTGATCTTACTCTACAATCTTACTGTGATGCCGTATGTAAGCAAACAGTTGTCAACTGTTATATCTGAAAAATCATATGCATAATACCATCAACAATATGTAGCATGTATGACCAAGGAGATAATTGAAGAGCCCCATCACAACTTTTAAGGCAGTAGAACACAGAGTATAAAGGACAGGTCAAAACTCAGTGCCTCATGTACAGGTTACTATTTACCTATTTATAGTGAAATTAAATTTATGCACATGAACAGATAGATGCACAGTATATTAAACTGATAGATGCACAGTACATTACACTGGAAAGTAATTCGCTTAATTAATAATTTGTTACACAAAATGTAAGTCTGCATATTCAAATGTTTACTAAATACATATGTTTCACCTATCGATCTGTATATTTGAAGATTCACCACGGTATGCTCTATGTTGAGCACAAATGTAATAAACGCTGTTTGGGGGTGTTTTAGTAGGGCTTGGGGCATAATTTGAATATTTTTAAAATAAAACAAGTCATAGGTCTTACAAAATACATATTCAACCATACACTGGGCCTCTGCAGTGCATATTAAATGCTTTAATGTAACATTCATTTTGTGAGTAGGAAATACAGACTTATAATGTAGTGACAACATAAATCCACACCTGCCATTACAGCACATATGTTACATGTATACACATATAATATATTTTGTCCAGTCTAACATGTGTGGTTTTTACTTGATTTAGTGACATGGTATTATAAGCAATAACAACAGTACATGTGAATGTAGGCTGTGAACAGGTACATTTCCTGCCATGTTGCTATGCTCAGTGTATCTGCTACCCCAATTCTGTACTCAGCACAATAATGAAAAAAAACAGTGAAACAGTGGTGGATCAGAAGAAACAAAGGCACGTTCTCTGAAAACACTGAATTAGACTGCAGAAAAACAGTATAAAATGTCAATGTACAGTACATGCTACAACCACAATGATCACACCACTGAGTATATCCATCAGGAGCAGCACATGGTATCTGCTGAAATCAGCCAGACATTCAGCAGAAGGAGCTGTCTATTCCTTCCACAGCTCTCATCTGTGCTTGGTTACTCATGTGAACTGTTGGATAATTATAGGCTCTTGCTGCTATGCAGAGAAGGAAAAAAAGATAAACGTTGGAATGTCAGCTCCAAAAGCCTTATCCTTATGTTAATAAAGGCTTTGTTACCTGCTGTAGACTAATGTGTGCTATAATCATCAATAGAAGATACAGAATAATTCGACAAAATGAAAAAAAATGATTTAATATGAACACAAAATAAACCATAAATATATATTTTAAAGCTATTGAACTAAAAGATGAGCATTATGTATAGGTTCATTTAAAGCAGTGCGAATAAAATGTAATATTAAAATAATTATTGCTTTGCACATAACATATTGCTTACCTGTAAATACCTAATTTATATTTAGCATCCAATATGACATCCTTTTGTATAGCAGAAGAAACAGTGTATACTTACTGATTCTTAAGGCCTTCCTGATTTAGTGCATCATTCTTCCTATGGATTATTTTGCAGTGTTTTCCTCCAAAGGTGGTGATGATGCAGTCAGTACAGAATCCTTCTATTAGATGTGGAAGCGGCTGCTCATGACACAGCTCTGATTCCCCCACCCCACTCACATGTGATAATGTCTCCTGCACATTCATTTCCAGCAACACTCATACAGGCTCTGCAAACCATTGGATGTGCTGTAGCAAATTTACAATGGTCTGATCCCAATGTGTTGTAACCCAATGTAAATGACTGTAATCCTAAGGTATATAGTAGCTTTATTCAGTCTGTATATTTGAAGAGGCATTACTTGTTTGGGCATTTATATATTTGTATATAAATGTATTATATATATATATATATATATATATACCGTATATATATATATATATATATATATATATATATACGCTGAAATCTCTAAACTCCATGGTCAGTCAAAGGGAGGCTCTGTTTGACTGATTGGTGTCTCCTTCTTCACACAAGTAGAACAGTCTTTAGGGTAATATTGGGAGTCCAAATGTCTTATAGGACATTATGCATAGAGTATATCATAGAGAAATATGCATGAAGTAAACATATATTCTCCTTATACCCTTCAACATTTAGAACATTTCCAGGTCCTGCCAGTTTCATTTGTACACCATCTCTAAAATCCACCCTTACCTGTGCCCAGAGACCACCAATAAATATGAATATGTCAATTCAAATTTTTACATTCCAGTGCGCATACTTGATAATCATCAATGTTATATTTTTCATTTAGACACAACGCAGAGAGGGGGTCACTCTTCAGTAATATAGCTGTTCTTTATTTAGATCAAGTAAGATGATTTTGCTGGCCTAGGTTGTTGTTACAGTGTGATAAATCCTTCATGCAGGATGAAGGTGAGTGGACCTGAACTTATAAAGTGACAACTAATAAGCAGACACCTAATAATGGAGTTTCAATCAAAGGTAAACATTTTTTCATTTCAGCTCTCATTTAGAAGAAATTACAAAAGTAATGGTATATAAATTATATATTGAATGTCTCACTTTGGTGCTAGCAAGAAGATGCAGATGCTGTCAAAGACAATCTGCTTTTTGCTGATCACCTATTCGGATTTGCTAGCTGTGAAAAATAGCATTTTATGAAAGCTACTTAAGTGAACTTGAACTTAAAGATGAACTAAACTTAAAAGTCCCCCAATACAAATAAAAAATTCACTTACCTTTAATCCCGCAGTGCAGTAGATCGGTCCGGAGGTCTCTACCATGGGATCCCACTGCACATGCGTGAGATCGGCAATTTAATCCCCTTTTCACAAAAAGGCTCCTTCTGCCCAGGTGCTGTTGGTAGGTGTGGTAAAGC
>NC_092861.1:32667993-32721632 GCF_032062135.1 Pyxicephalus adspersus | reverse complement strand
ATACCCTTCAACATTTAGAACATTTCCAGGTCCTGCCAGTTTCATTTGTACACCATCTCTAAAATCCACCCTTACCTGTGCCCAGAGACCACCAAACTCCTTGTACATGCTCTTATCATCTCTCATCTGGACTACTGTAACCTCCTCCTCTCTGGTACTCTGGCACTAACCCGACTCTCTGCTCTACAATCTATTATGAATGCTGCAGCCAGACTTATCTGTCCTTCCCACATTCTGCACATTTAAAAGAGCCTTTAAAATAAATATTTTCAAACTCATCTGTCTTCTTCGGTCTCCTAAACCTTCAATACTTACCCACCAATCCATACCCCCCACCTATTCTGTTTTACTTTCCCTCACCTGTTAGATTGCAGCTCTTTTGGGCAGGGTCCTGTTCTCCTCCTGTGTTATTGTTTGTGTCTGTCAGTCATTTTTACTCATATGTACATGTACATCACTCTGTATTATGTTGCCACTTTTTCAATACAGTTTATTATAATTAATATTAATATTATTATTATTATTATTATTATTAATAAAATATTATTAAATTATTATTAATAATAATAATAATAATAATAAGTAGTAGTTGAATAATAAATTACATTTATGTAGAACACAAGACATAACATAAAACAGAACAGTAAAGCCGTCATTCACAATATGTCCTGGGCTGTTTTTTTCATTTTTGTCTGTTTTCTTTATTCATACAAAATGCAAACTGAAGGACAAACATTCATAGCGCAGATGTGTTAACACAAAAATGCTTGATAAATAATGCGACTGATTTACCTCTGAAATGCACAAAACAATGAAACCTTCATCCCTGCTCATCTCTGCATACAGCCTTGCATAACCAGCTGTTAGTAAATGAGGATCAAATCAATATTACAACAGCATATGTTGAGCAGTAACTGTTGTATGCAGGTTCATCTATCCCAATGAATTTCCCTTAGTAGCCAATAGCATTCTAGTGGTTATTTAGTCTGAATACATAACATAACAGCCTCCACCTGCACCTACAAAGATTTCCTGGCTACATGTTGCTGTACGAGTATGAATTTTTTCTTACTATGTTTTTTTCCTAAATTGATGTTGATGATGGGAAGGGTGGCTTTTGTTAGGCAAGATAAATGTCAGCAAATCTATGCTAGCTGCCATGTCTCTGCTTTTATCTGCTCATTTTTTTCTACATACACTACGGCTAATAGAGAAAGGAGTTGCTTTAGTTTCTAACCCCTTGCAATTTCCACCTTTCTCTCTATCTTATTGCATCCAAATAAAAAAATGATTATGAAAGTAGTTGGAAAAGCAACCTGTGCTGGCTGTTCCTTGCTTCACAGTGGCAGGAGCTCCATCCACCAGCATAAACCTCTTGTCCTTTCAGTGAGCTGCAAGCTGTCCCTGGCTGCCCTCTTACATGATAGGTTAAATCAATGTAAACAATGATGATGTGAATTCTTTCACACAAGAGGGAACCTTCATAAGAAAACTGTTCTTATGTTTCTTTGCAGCTTAGCTTTTAGATTTTGCTTACTCTTAAATAAGATGTAGTAAAAATTGGAGGCCAAAGTTATTTGTATGCAAGTTTCAAGTAGTACCCAATGCTACTATGGGCATTTTTATCAAAGAATGTGTCATATCTATAAACAATAATTAAACAATATTTTACAAAATCAAGTAAAACAAGAAATAATAAACATAAGTTTAAAAATAAATCAATATTTTTTTTTGTCATATTTACATATACCACCTGGTGCAGAAAACGATGAGCAGCACAATGCAGCTCTATGTTCTTGCCTTGACAAATTATCTCCTGTCCAGCCTGCCTAATATTTACTAAGATTTCGAATTACTGAACTAGGGAGCTGTATAAAAACACATAGTAGACCTAATAGTACCTTTTTAACCTACTTTATTGATATTTTAAGTGTTGGCAAAGCTCACATTACCTTTCTTCACCTCCCAAGTCAATTTATTAGAGGTTATACTTGCCTTCACTGTGAGGCCCATTACACACTAAACAACCTCTGCAGGAAATCTTCAAAATTTTTCTGAGCTATAGTTGTACTTGTGAATACAATCTGAACCCTTTATTCATTTTAGATGAAAGCAAATGCCTAATAGAAAAAAATAAATAGAGTTTATCTGTAAGCTTTTGTTTATAGTCAGTAATAAAATATAACTGATGAGCAGAGAATTTTAAGCTTTCTACTTCTATCTTGTCACATATTCTATACACTTTTCAGCATGATCAAAGCGCTACAGATGAATGATTCTATAAATAAATGTGCTTTCCTCATTTCTTTTTTTAACCCCTGCAGACCTAGATAATAGTATTTGCAGTATGGTTTTAGTGGAGCTCAATGTTTTCAAGCAAGCCTTGAAAATCCTTACAACACAGAGCATAAAATATTTTGTTAGGTTGAATGTACCTTCACAGGGTGCAGTTTGTCATCTCGAGGTGTAGATGGGAATTAAGCTATTATTAGCCGTGTGTTTTGCTTCTTCACCTGATTCAGCAGAGCAGCATATCTATTGTACTGGCAGTGCATCTGTTTAAAATGTTGTCATAAAGTAATAATGAAGAAAAAAACTTAACCTGGAAGACTCAATGTAGAGCTGTTTTTATGATTAGAGAATTTTGTATAGTTTGATCCAGCTCTAAATAGTTGGCGTGCAGATTTAAAAAAAATCTTATCAATCAGATTTAAACTAGACCCCAGACCTAACTAAACCAGAATGGTAGCCCAATGTCACACTTACCGCCCTTATGAATTTTCCAGCATATCTCTACCCACCCATTATTTAGCTGGGGAAGTGCAGCAGATTGTCACGTGATGCCTGAGCAACACATCTCTATGTTAATGACGAACCCTTTTGCTGCTGTTTGTGGTGCCTCAAGTGTCTTTCCTGGGACTTGTGTGAACCCAAAGACTTCCGTAACTCCTGAGCCCTCCATGAGTCCTCTTTGACTCCAACTTTAGCTTGATCCTGACTACACCGGTTTAGCTGCCCAACCCATACCCTTTGCATATTCCTAACATTTTTGGTACCTAACCTACTGATGCCTGCCCTGGTGATATGCAAAAAGAAACAACTACAGAGTTTGTCATGGTCATTAAAGAGTTACAAGAGGTTGCTCAGCTGTGTTTAGCAAAAGATTTCTTCTGCACGTCATGCAAACTGCCCAGTCCCCCTATCAAGCCTCCGTCCTGCAAGAAACAAGCAGGGAAGCCCCATTTTGTTCATATCTTGGAGTCGTCTGTATATTGGATGTTCTTAACTCAGGGACTACCTTTATACCCTGTTGTCTACCCTTTTATGTAAGGTAAAAATTATAGTTTAGGTCCGCTTCAACATATGAACATATTACAAGGTCCAGAATATATTAGATCTTCTAAGTAATAAACACCTTGCATACCTGATTTGTTTATTCCTATTCATTCATGACTAAATTTGTGTCACGCAAGCTGGAAAATATCTGTGCAAGGTGAGGCTAAGAGTGTGTACATCACAGTCAGTATTATAACCCATGAGCGGAATAGCAGTAAGAGCATCCATAATTTTGTCATGATGAGTGTACATTAATAATAAATATATTTAGGATTTAATTAAATTGTTGAACACACACTTTACAACAAGGAACTAGTTTAGTACTGTGTACATTTTGTAAATAAATTTGTGATGTTGTTTTATGTTTTATACGTTTATTGCACTACAGATAAGAGGTAAGTAATTTTAATTACGTTTGCTGAATGCTTCTGTCTCTATGCACAGCAATAAATATAGACATGCTTGTTATCAGTTCTGATACTGTAAATGTGTTTTCTTTGACATTTCATGGAACATCAATTGGATTTTAACAGTGGTGTGCAAACAATATGAGTCTCAAATAAAAGTAGTATATATAGAAAGTGAAACATACATTATGGAGCAATACTTTTAATACAATCTGAAAAAACAGCTTATATGGTGGTCATTTCTTTTCTGTTAGGGTCTAGAGCTTGTAACTCGCCCTATATACAGCAAACAGAATGAGATAAATCTTTTATACTATCATTATTATTATAATTAAAGCGGGTAGACAATCCTTTTATATAAAGTAGAAATCAGATGTTTTTTGTTTTATATACAAAACATTATAAATATGGTAATAAAAACATAACGTAGGGTCAGTTACATATAAAAATATTCATATAAAATTGTTCAAATATAAATATGAATAAGTCAAATTATATACTTGTCACTGATTTTTTTTATAAGTGCAACAACCTTTCTTTTTTTTCTCTGCAGTGATCAAGGCTGAATAAGAGTTCAGAGTCCCCCAGGATACTTACCTCACGCATCCCGAGAAGTTCTTGGCTGGGGATCGAGCATGCACAGAAGGGTCATTTTCCTTACTGAGGGTAAAGAGATGACAATCGCATGCATGCAAAGTGAGATTGGCGCTCTTTTTTTCCCCTTTACAGTGGGCTACGTCACCTGATCTTGCACCTGTCTTTTGCGAGATCAGGTGATGTAGGAAGAAGAATGAAGAAGAGTTCCAGGACGGTGCGGGACTGGATAGAAGAAAGGCCTGGAGTCATTGAGGGAGTAAAGGTATGTGTGATTTTTTTTTTATTTTCTCGCTTTAGCTCTGTTTTAACAATAAGGATGACACTATAATTCAGTTCTAACAAAAAAACCAAATGATGAAAAATAAAAACTCAAAATACAAAAACATGACTTAAAAGAAGGAGAGTCTTTTCTGAATCAGCTAGTTACAGCTAGCCTTGTGGATGGCAGTAATGGAACATAAGTGAGGTTTAAAGACTGTTTTATCAGAGATATTAACAAATGATTTGAATACAAAGTAAGGTAAGTAATTTGAAAAAGATTGGGTTAAAGAAATTCTTTAAACTACAGGATGTATAGTCTGTACTCTGCAAGGTTGGGCTGTAATATGTTTGTTTGCTGAATTTAGATTTATGCCTGCGTCATTTTTCCTTTACTAGATTTCAAACAGTGAAAGCAACAATTGAGACAAAAAGTTTTGAAGTGGTAATAAGATGTGAAAATGGTATTGTGGATTAGAAACTAGAGATAAATATTAGTGTGAAAGTAGTGTGCAAATTACGAGCTGACTAAGGACCTGTGCAGACAGGCTTTGAAAGACAAAAAAACTTCTGACAATGCAGAATTAATTGCCGGTGAAGTTGACCTGTTTTTAAATATTTCTACTGCACTGCATGCAGGGCCATCAGCAAGGTGCATTGGGTTTACCCAAAACAAGGATTGGCATTCATAAAGAATGAATAGAACTTCAGTGCACTGTGTGTCAGTTGATATACCATAAAGTACAATACTCAGACTTAAACTAACCCCAAAAGGGCATAACACAATCATGTTAATTTATGTGAATATAAGTAATACTTTTGAAAACATTTTTTTCCAATTCAAAAACATTCATTGGGGTCAGTTCTAGTAAATTTTTGTTGTTAGTTTATTGACTTAAAAAAAAAAACAACTCAAAAATGTGTTTGAGTTTACAAATAGCTCTTTTAACATACATTACAAAAACCTGGCCAAAATTGCCAAGTTTTTAGGTAATTCACCCTGAGAAATGGCATTCAGCCATCACAGTAGAGCTATTGCACAGCAAGAAGATTTTAAAATGCTACAGGAGATTAACAGCACTGACATGCAATAGAAGAATTTAGAATAAAAGAAAAAAAAGAACAAAATGTTTGTTCATGGTACACATGGTACTGTTATGGATTATTGTATATCTAAAACAATTGGAAAATTTATAGGAAATGTAAATATGTGAACATCACATCAAATATTAAAGATATACTATACTTTCCCTTTAAAGTATATACATAAATTATTTGTTCTTCAAGCAGGCATAAATTAAGGGCACAGTACAGATACAGTACAGAGCACATTGCGCGGAGGCAATGTACCTCATGGTCATGTAATAATCATAAATGTGAGGATGTAATTAAATGGCATCTGCTAAGATCAATCAAATGGTATGTTTCCTAATGATTGTTCATAAAAAAAAGATATGTGTATATAAAATAACCAAGGGTTCTTTGACAGATGCTATGATCCCAGGCCTAATAACAAATTTTGAGTGCCTTGTACAGCTTGGGCCAATCTGTTATATAGCAAAGTCATATTCTGACTAAAACATAACACTGAATATGATATTGATTGTATTAACAGAAATCAATGCACTTTACTTTCAGCAGGCATTAAGAGGTTTGACTTAATGGGAGCACAGCCTAGTACACATGGAATGTCCCGATTTGTATCAAGTATCTGTATAATCAAGTTGCTTGTCCATCTGTTTCTTTGTTATGGCAATAAAGAAGAGAATCTCAGCTTAATGATCATAGGCAACCAAGTTATTCTCTGGTGATACTCTCCTCAGAAATGTTTAGTCTCATAGTTCTGGAAGTTGTAGGGATCCATTAGGACACAACAGAAACAGTCTACCCTTGGCATGAAACTGCATCAGGAAAGCCACTTCAGATTTGGAAGTTGGCATTGCAATTTACAAAAATTTTGGGATGACCTCCTTGTAGCTAATTTTAGGCTTCCTAAAGACACACGCTAATGGACTTGAAAAACATGAATGCTTCAGGATGCAGCTTGCCCAGCTTGTTCAATGCCTCGCTTATGCTCCAAAGAGAGATATCCTCAAACGCCACTGTATTTCAGGTTTTGGAAATTGATCAACCTTCTCTGTTTATGATACAGGAATGGACTATACATCCATCTTATGCGGAGATGCACTTGTTCCTAATCCCAACAGCCTTCTGCTGTATCACAGCTCTTATTTTCACACCATCTATATTATTTGCCATTTATTCCAACCACAGCATGCGCCAGGAAACAAGGTTCTTACTACTGGGAAATACAATTATCTACGACTTGATATACCTTGTGTTCTACACTATGACCTCCATATGCAATGTGATGAATGTGAAGATACCTAAAGTTATTTGTATTCTGTTGTTATTTGTGCTGGCTGTTGCCTACTGGGGTGGTGTCCTCACAACAGCTTCCATGGTGGTGGATACATATTTGGCAGTCTTGTGGCCTCTGCACTATATATCCCTACTAACAGCAAGAAGGACAAGGAAATTGCTAATGTTACTTTGGTTCTCTTCTTTTTTTTTCCCTGCAGTCATCCTCTTCCCTTTGTATTTTACCCAGAAACCTCTGCCATGCCCTCTTGAGCACTGCTCCCTACCGGTGATTTTACTTCTAGCATTACATGGAGATGATACCCTCAAGTTTTTTTATATTTTATTTGTTGCTGTTTTACTTGTGTGTTTCTCTATGATATTTTGCTGCTATTTGGTTTTGTACTTTAAAACTAAGGAAACTGGAATCTGGAAAAGTGTCTCCTCAAGAGCCAGCATCACCTTTTTAATGCATCACACCATATTGTTCTTTTACCTAAGCCCACTGCTTTTATTGCTGTTGGAATCTCTACTTTATATGAGTAAAGTAATTGGATTGAGAACTGGATTGTGGGTAACACTGACTATTTGCAATTTGTTACTTGTCTTGCCCAAGGCAGCATCACCTTGCTTGTATGGGCTTCGTTACAGGGAAATATACAAGTCACTCAAGTTGTTTTTTAGTTTAAGAAAACATCGGATGGTTACACCTGTTATTTCAAATATATAAAATAATGCAGCCAAGGCCTATTTAATGAGTCAGTGAAAAGGCAATGTTGGACAGAGGTGTTTTAGTTTTTATTAATCAATCATATAATTGCTTTATTCAATCCTGCAGACAATAAACAAAGTATAATGTGTATATCATGTGACATAATTGGTGGCTATCAGATAAACCTTGGTTCAAAGTGGGTCAATTTTTCCATTAGTTAAATATCACTGAGACCTTCTCTACTACAACCACCAGGGATGCCTTCATATTTTCTCGGCTTTGTTTTATATTATTAAATGGTACCCCCTAATACATGTTATCAAAACATAGCAAATGTTATCAATCTCGTACCAGATCTATTCCAGGTTTGCTGGATCACCCAGCTTCACTGATGAAAGTGTATCTTCTCCAGTCTTGGAGAGATTTAATAAATCAGGCCGATAGTGAGGAATAACTTGAATGTAGAGGAGGTGACACATTACTAAAATATTTCTGTATATAGTGAAATTCTAAAGTATTTTCACAACCGGAAAGATGGTAAAAACCACCAGGCACTCAAAACTGTAATAGAATTTGAGTGTGTGTATCCTTAAAAATTGTTGCCCATAAAGGTATATTTCAGTAGACTTCACTACAAATATATATCAAAAGAATTCTAAAATTGGGAATTGCTTGGGTTCTGAAACAAAAGACTGTATACCCCAGCTAGAGATCTTCTCATCCAAGTGTAAATAAATAAACTTCAATGAAGTGTAATAACACTAAATTTGAGAACAAACTTTTTTTGATCAAACTCTTCTGCACTGTGCTGTAATTTAATTCGTAATTGTTTTCACACAAAAATATTGGTGTGTTTACGGTAATCAGAAATAGATATCAAACAACACAATGTAAAATTTGATATATGGTGTGCTTTTATTACACTTGCTCCCAATGACGCTAAGCGGAGAGAGATTCTTGATCATTTTAAGCATTCACTTTGGTACATTTTAAACATTACATTTCAAGGTACTTCTATGAGCCAGCACTGAGGAGATAGTTTGACTAAGATTCTAACTTATTGTTATTACGACCAGTTGTTAGTAATTTGTTTTATTTTCTTCTCCAGTAATTTTGTTGAACTATTGCCATTTTCCCATTTTTTGTTCTTTTAGTTATTCTGTGTTTTAAACATAAAACTTTGTTTTTAAAAGTGTGTAATCTCCAAAATTCTAAATTTGTAAATCAAAAGTGCCATTAGGGTCAGTGCAAATTTCAACCAGACCATAAAAAACAGGGTATATGACAGAAAAAAAAAGACTCCTGACAGCCCTAACTAGATAAGATGATACAGCCAAATAACAGCTTCAGCAATTACCTTAAAAACTAAAATGCTAGTTCAGTTTTAGTCATCTAAACCTAAAATAGTTATTCCAAATTTGATGCCCTTCAAAAGTAAGATTTAAATGAGGAAATCATTTTTTATTAATGAAAAAAATAATGACCATTGTTTATGGTAAAAATGTCTTTATGTCAAAGACATTATCAAATGTATCAACCATTTTTTAAATGTTACCCAGTTTAGATGTATTTTATTAATGAAAATGTTTCCTGCACTTTATTTCCTAACATAATATGTTGTTACATACAAACTGGGCAGGTTTTGGTTCGTACTGTGGGTCCACCATAACCTGTTGGGTATTCCTACTCATTGCTCCTCAATCATATTCCATTGATAACATTGCTTTCATGCAAGCTATATGCATTTTGGAAATAATGGCACTATCATCATTATGGCTTTCATGGCTCTGCCCTAATATGAGGAATAAACCCCATATTTATGTAAGACATAAGCCACCTTCTGTTTTTAGAGGGCTCCACAGTACTTCTATTAGAAACAACATATGTGAAGGTTCTCATTTATTCGGCTCATTGTATGGCTGGTAATCCAGCTTGACTCATGTAAAGTTGAAGATGTTGTGTTACTTATCCAACTACCTTCTTGAGGTCAAAATACTCCAAGTCAGTTAAATCTTTCTAACCTCTACTAGCTTTGAGAAGCAGCAGATATTTTTAAAAGCTTATATAAGCTTTTAGGAAAGGTATTAGAGCAATTAAATAGTTGACAATTTACCTTTATTCAATTTTCATATTTGCCAGAAAGCCATGTAAATGCTTCCAGTCGTTTTCTAAGTATGTCATTTATAATTGTGAGAAAAAGAAGCCCTCTACTTTTAAATTATATTCTTTACCTAATATGTATTGTACCTAATAGTATATTTTGGCTTGTAGTGGGCCACTAGACTAGCCTTTTGCAACTGCTGCCAATAAAGCATTTCATGCTTTTTTCAAGACATTTTAATCTTTCTAAATCTGAAAAATATTGATACTTTCACAAATTTATCATGACTGCACCCATAGTCATTTAATGACCTGTCCCTGTTGCTGTGAAATCCATTTTGTGCAACCCATGGGGAACTGTACAGTCATTGCTGCAAATTCTATTCCCCAGTTTTCTATGGCGAGAGTTTTAACCACTGGAATACAGTAGCTGACGGTGTTGCTCCCAACTGTGACTGACAGATAAATGTATTACTTTAGAGGAGATGGGTGGGTAAAGGATAATCATAGGAAAGTATGGCTGCAGTCATGTGAAAATGTATGCAAAACCTTTGGGAATCATAGACTTTTTCGACTTTTTTAAACAGTACACCTAAGCTCCTTAAGATGGTATTGCTCTCTACAAATTACTTATTTCTCACAAATGTTTGACATTGACCCACTGGGCCTGAATAAAGAATACACTTTCAGCAGTGAAGCCAGGTGATCCAGTATACCTGGAATGGATCTGGTCAAGGATTAAAAACATTTGCTAATAAATGTCAAATGACTTTTAAGAAATCCATTTCAAGTTTGCTGGATCACCCACCTTCACTGATAAAAGTGTATCCTCCCCATCCGTGGAAAGCTTTAATAAATGCAAAATTCTCTCAGTTATAAGAGGTTTGTGGGTTTTGTTCAATTAACCGTCTGTTTCAAATCCCCTAGAACATTTCAGTGGGATTTTATTAAGTAATAAGAGCTTTGCCTAGACCAGGGCATAATCATTTGTAGTACTTGGGCACTACTTTTAGCATGAGTCAGCTCTTGGCCTGTATTTGTCGGGCTAGCCATTCTTGGACAAATAAGCAGTCATTTGAAATGTACACCATTTATAGATTATTTACTTTACAGTGGAATTAGTTATTAAACAATTGACAGTCTGTTAAAATTGTTTGCTAGATCCTTTCTTTATTCCTTTGATTCTACAGCTCTCTGAGTGCCTTTAAGAGCTTTTTGGACATTGGTGTGATGATGCCACACACAGCCTTAGCAAAAAGAACACCAGACACCCAAAATCTGAGGTTTAAATGGTTCAGCCAGCATCTCTCTTATAATTGGCATCAAGAACCTGATTATAATTACATTGATTTAAAATGGTGATACATATAGGAGTGTACTTTTTGTTTCATAATAATTCTGACTTTTGTTAATATAGATTTTAAGAATGAATATATATTGTCGAATGTATGTATAATTTGTTCAAGTATCACGTTTATTTGCAAGCACCGTTTGAGCAAAGGGCTAATGTTTGCTTATTTAAATATACTAATACAAAAAATCAACAATTTACATGAAGTGTACATCATTTTTTCACATGACTGTATGCCCTGGGACACATGTATGATTTTCAAACAGTTTTTGAACCTGTGCTGGCATATAGGATTGTATAGCAACTTCAGGTAACAAGTTTGGCCAGTTAGTCACTACGCCTATTAAAGTCTGTGTTTGGCTGCAATTTTGAGACTAAATTAAGCCTCCTGGGGAGAATAATATTTTGCTTTATACTGAACGATAAGAGGACCATGCAGTGACGATGGCAACAGAAACAATAGCCACTACTGGTCAATACCTTTCCTATCACTATCTCTCATATAATAGGTTTGTTGTAGCAATTCTTTTCATCAATTAATTGATGTTCATATAATATAATTGATGGCGTAATGTATGTATTGAGTGACTACTTTTGTTGTCAGTGTCTGTTTATATCTTTTAAAGCATTTGGTTGAATAAACTTTGCAATGTAAAGCTCTAATGCAGGAAAATGACACAATATATACCCCAATTTTGAAATTGTATTACAAAATAAAATCTGTTAAAACATAGTGCTTCTGAACTGTCTCCAGTCTTGTAAGTATGCATGATTAACATTCAAAGAGCACAATATTGTAAAATAAAACACTCCTTCATGGATATAGAAGATAAGAATTTTGTTTTGTTTTTTTGTTTTTGACTAGGTCATTCAAAACATACACCAGCATAGTAATGTATTTTGCCAATATTAGTTAATAACTTGCTCTCTTTAGGCCTTTTCAGACAAATATACCTAAATGCAATCAGTGCAGATACAAGGAACGGAACCCAAGGCAAAGATAGACCTTGAACACAGAGATAGCTGATGCTTGCACATCAACATATACAATGGCTACACGGTAACACAAGCAATTTTCTGTGGTGCATTAATTTATCTCTATTACTTTTCCATTTGCTGCCATGGGCTGTGCCTCTTCTAAATGAATGGTGTACCCTAATGAAACACACACATTACAATGTATGTAGTAATATATCACAATGGAATAAATAGGTGTAAAAAATTACATAAAATAATTTATATTCATTTTATAATTTATATTTACATACATTGTAAAAGAATCTCAATGTTAGTTACTAGAATCAAGGTTTAATAAAAATTTTGTTGAGAAACTCTTCCTTGGCATTGGAAGCAATATTAGCATTTAGCGCAGATAGGCAAAGATGAGCCAACAAATTAAAAATGACGTCAACCTTTTTGGTGTTTTGTACTTAAAAATTAGTTTATTAAAATCATTACACATATTACATATTTTATCAAGGTTAAGTTGCATTAGGGCTTAAAGCCAATTTCTGGGCAAATATTAATCCTCCATCCTCTTACTGAATGCTGACAAAAACCCTAAATCTAGATGCTTTTTTACTTACCTAAATCCATATTCACATGATTCTCCCGAGTATTCTCTTTTGTTTTGTTTATAGTAAACCTTTTAAGGTTCATAGAATTCCTGGTAGCTTTCAACAATGTTCGGGAGGATGAAAGAGTTGTGATATTTTCAATTTTTTTGGTAGCCTACGAAACTAACCTTCTCAAAAAAAAGAAACAATGTCATGATAGTTCTTTTGTATACTTTATTTATAACCACAGAAAAAACAATGCACAAGCACAATAATAAGATAATTAAACAGTAGATAGAAAATAGCAATTAGAAAACATATTGAGAAGTCCAATATCATATTGCATAAGACAATACTTTAGGGATACAAGGTAGCATACACAATCAATTAAATTTAAAAATTGCACATTGTCAAACTGAGTCCTCCATTTTCTAACATTTTCCGTTACTAAGCCTAATAAACAATAGTAGAACCTGAATTTAGTGCTTGGGGGGGGGGTCACTCTACTCTGGTTCAGTGTCAAAATACAGTCTTATACTACTTCCAAATAATTGAATGTTGATTCACCTGATATAGTTTGCCTTTTTTAAAACAAAGAAATCATCAGGCACTTGGATAATTTGTTACCTCATTGTCTGTTGAAGTCTCTGCTTCTAGCCTATCTCTATTATATAGCAGACGCATGGCGGATTGAACCAGATGCATTTTAGGTGGTTCTATATGTATCCATTGTAACAGTATCGCCCTGCGTGTTGCAAGCAAACAGAGGGATTTATTCCTTTACGCACATTGCAGGGCTGCATGTCCCAATTTCCAAAGAGGCATAACACTGGTTCTGCTACTAGCTGTAGGTTGGTCACCCTCTTAATATAGAAGAGAACTTCTTTCAACAGTGTTTGGATTTGGCTACATACCCAGAAACAATGCCTAAGTGTCACCTTATCGTAGTCACACCGCAGGCACGTGGTATGCCTGGTTAGGGCGTAATGCCTGGTCACCTCCCGTGGACAAAACACTTTATAGGCCCTATGAAGTATCCTAAATTGTGTTTCCCTCCAAATTTCGTTAGGAGTATCTTTTTGCCAGCCCTGAGTAATACTCTTGGTATATAGTTTGGCTTAAAGTGCTTGTAGTCTGGGATACAGTGAAGATTTGGATGGTGTGTCCAGTGAGAGCAGATTGTCAAACCTATCCTTTACCTTTACTCCTGCTGGGTTGAGTACCTGTGTGTTACAGTATTTCATAATCTGTAGATAATAAAGTGGGTGCGAGGCCTGTGTGGGTAGAGCATAATATCCTGTTAGTTGTCTCATCGTTATCGTTCTGGGTAGATCAGGGGAGAAAAAGTCGCCCACTGTCTCCATCCCCCTTTCCTCCCATAGCTGGTAACACTTATGGTCTATTGCTTGGCGGAATTGAGGGTTACAACGGATTGGTAAGTACTTGGAAATTGTACAGGGCAACTCTAGTCGGCGTCTGATTTCTCTCCAAGTAAGTATTGTGTCTCTGATTAGTATGTTGTGTTTCAGGTCCTGTGGCAGTTGCGCTATTTTATTATGGAGTAATGCTGTTAGTCGCCATTGGTGAACTAAAGCTTGTTCCAAGGACGTATTAGAGTAAAGTGAAGTGCCTTTTATCCAATCTAGAACATGGCAAGTGTTGCAGGCTAAATTGTAAAGTCTAATATTTGGGAAGTTCACTCCTCCTTCCACCTGTGTTAGTTGAAGCTTCTCTAAGGAGATCCTAGGTCTCCTCCCTAACCACAAAAATCGCTTTAAATATACATTCAATTTTTGTATATCTGCGTGCTTCAATAGGATAGGTATAGTTTGCAGGGGGTATAAGAGACGTGGGAACGATACCATTTTAATGAGGTGACATCAAAGATCTTCCCATCAAAGATAGTGGTAACTTCTCCCACATTTGTAATTCTCTATTTTTTGGAATAGCGGGTGATAATTTAGTTTGTATAAAGATGAAGGGTATTTGCCGTTACGTATGCCCAGGTATGTTATGTGGCCTGCCACCACTTTAAAAGGAGCATTGGCCATCCACTGCCTATCACATAAATTAGTCAAGGGGAGTATCTCGCTTTTGGGGAAATTAATTCTGAGACCTGCCACCTCCCCTATTCTTATTAGTATTTGCATAATAGTAGTAATATCCTTGGTTGGATTCGATGTGAACATTATTATATCGTCCACAAATAGGGCTGCTCTCACTTCCCTATCTTGTATTCGTATACCGTGGAGGGGTGCTCTCGTTTCTATATATCGTAGTAGAGGTTCAATCGCTAAATTGAACAGAAGCGGCGAAAGAGGACAATCTTGTCTCGTGCCTCTGCCTAGTGGTATTATTTGTGATAAAAAGCCTGACGTGTTTATCCTAGCCGTTGGCTTCGAGTACATAGCAGTTACCAAATTGTAATATGGGCCATGAATACCTATTTTGCTCAGCACTTGAAATAGCCATTTGATGTGTACATTATCGAAAGCCTTCTCGGCATCGATACTGATCAGAGCTAAATCTACATTAGGATGGCTTTTGGCGTATTCCAATACTGTGAGCACTCAGCGTATGTTGGTCACTGCTGATCTGCCTTTCACGAATCCTACTTGCATAGGAGATAATAAGCCCGGTAATAGCATTGCAAGTCTATCTGCCATTATTTTGGAGAGCAGTTTGGCGTTCAGATTTATAAAGGATATTGGGCGGTATGATGCCGGAAGGCGAGGGTCTTTCCCTGGTTTCGGGAGGACTTTTATATAGGATTCTCTTCCTGTGGGGAGGTATGTCCCCCTTTGCCACATCACTTTATATACTTTCCCTAAATCTTCCACAATATCCTCTTTTAGCACCTTATAGTATTCAGCTGTCAGGCCATCCGGGCCTGGGGCTTTACCAATAACTAAAGAGGATATCGCCTTTTGTATTTCTGCTTCAGATATATCTGCGTTTAGAGACTCCAACTGTTCTACTGACAGTGTGGGTATCCTTACTTCTTCAAAACACTTTGTTTCTGCTGTAGCCTCTAGCACTTGTTCTCCATACAGATTGGCGTAATAAAATTCCACCACTTTGTTAATGTCTCTGGGATTGGTCACTAATGTCCCCAGACTATTACGCATTGCTGGGATATGTGTTTGGGCGTTAGCCTACCAGCCTTATTTCCAAGGTTGTGGAGCTTTAGGTCATAATATTTATTCCTAAACAGTTCCTGTTTCTCTGCCCAAGCCTCAAAACTGGCTTTAGCTGTCAACCAATCTTGTCTATGGACTGATGTGGGATCTAGCGTAAATAAGGTGTGAGTTCTCCGCAGATTGTTTAATGCGTCAATATACGCTTTTCTGGCTTGTTTTTTTGGGGTCGCTACATACAAAATAATACGACCTCTTATTTACACCTTCCCTGCCTCCCAGAATAGAAGAGGGTTGGTTTTATGTGCTGAATTAGTGACCGAATATGCAAACCAGGCAGATTTTAGCTCTGCCTGGAATACCGAGTCGGTAGCCAGATAAGAAGGGAATCTCCATAACCTTGAGTCTCCCCTAGGCTGAACCTCTCTGAAGGACACTGCAAGCAGTGCGTGGTCAGAGATTGCTAGGGTCAATAATTCAGGACTCCCAACCAGTGGGAGGAGGGACTCAGAATAAAATAGGCAGTCAATTCTAGACTGGGATGAATGCACATGAGAATAGAACGTGTATTGCCTTTCCGTGGGGAAGTGATATCTCCAGCATTCATGAAGATGGGTGGATTGCGTATAATCCAACAGTAGAGTGGTTGAGTGGCTGTGAGATAGTCTCGTCCCGGTAGGTTCCCTCATGGTTCTATCCTCAACCGCATGCATCACAGTGTTAAAATCCCCTGCTATAGGTTCACGGAGGAGCCATCCAGCGACCTCTTGGAAAAAGGGCCCAGTTACAATAAATATTGTATAGTGAAAGCTCTATATTGGGGAATTTTAAGTTGATTTTCACAATCCTACCTGAGGTGTCAGTTTCAGATTGAACCACCTCACAGTTTACATTTCTATGTATTAACACCATAACCCCTGCTGTCTTTCCCACCGCAGGGGAGCCGTACACTTTATCAACCCACAATTTTTTCATCCTCATGAAATCCTCTTCACGTAAGTGCGTCTCCTGTAGGAGCGCTATGTCTGCTCTCAGGCGTTTTAGATGCCTCAGTACAGACATCCTTTTTTTAGGGGATCTTAGACTCTTTGCATTCCAAGAAAGCACTCGAATCATGAAGTCAACAAACATGTTAATTGCATTAGGGTAAAATCAACCATTAGCATAAGTGGTACATCTCACCCCTTTCGACAAAGGCAGTCATGGAGAGGATGCGACAGTCTGGTAAGTACAAAGTCCACAGAGGATGACACAGTCCTCTGTCTGGCAGGGCTTCTTGAGAGACGCGGTAAACCAATTTGGAGTAGTATGACTTAAGTTTTCCATCTTGTAGCTTTCAGCTGATTATTCAGAGTAGAAGGGGGCTTGAAAAACCAACTGGGGGGGGTAAAAACAATAGAAAACCAACAAAATTGTCTTTTTAGTGAACTTCCCTTTTTCCTCAGGGACACCCTAAGGGCTTGTGTTGTCGCTTGTGGATCCACACCTGTAAGTCAAAAAAAGAAATAAAAAATGCAAAAGAAGTTTTTTTTTCTTTTTTTTTTTTTGCTGAAAATGTGTTGCTGGTTACTTATTACTTCACGCCTATCAGAGTCCAAGAACCTTCCCTTTTGGGGGTATTCAGCGTCATTATTGCTTATTTTTGTCCTTTGTTGACTTTGTTGGATTGCGTGGTGTCTTGGCAGTGCGGTCTGATCTGCGTATACAGTCGGTGGACATAGTGGATTGGGGTGATTCTGGCGATCTGGGGGGTCTGATGGTTTTTTGGTCTTGGGCTTGGGCCAGTGGTGTCACCATTCCCCTATAAAGGATTCCGCCTCCTTGTAGTTGGTAAAAAACATGGTTACACCCTTGAAAATTGGATATGTGCAGTGTTGGAGGGTGAGCTAGGAACATTATGTGTCGCTGATGTAATGCTGAGCACATCTTTTGAAATAATTTTCTCTTGCGAGACACGTCTGCTGAATAGTCCGCAAAAATTAGTAGATTGGCTCTCTCTAGTGGTAGCTCCCGCTGGGACCTATATGATTGTAGTATGGCCAGCCTATCCGCATAGTCACGTTAATGAACAATGATGGGTCTGGTATTATTACTCCCCTTCCTCTGTTGGCTCATGCGGTAAGCCCTTTCTACTGGACATGTGTTATTAAGTCCCAATTGTGCCGGTAAAGTGGTGGAACACAGTTCCAAGAGATGCCCCAGAGAGGACGTCTCGGGGACCCCCACAATACACAGATTATTCCTCCTATTGTGATTTTCAAAATCATCGATTTTTTCTCCCATGCTTTCCATTCGTTTGCTCATGGCTGCTATGGTGCCCCTTGCCTGCAGGAGATCATCTTCCGCCGAGGAAATCCTTTCCTCAGCGTTATGTATACGCTGTGACTGCTCCCTGATGTCTTGTCTAAGGGATTGTATCCCTCTGTTTATGGCTGAGTCTATAGCCTCCAAAAGAGTAGGATTAAGTATAATTGCAACTGCTTCCGCGATCACCTCGGGATCAGAGACAGGGAGACCGGGACTCACTTGATTAACTGAGTGAGGCTGGGGCTGCAGGTTCAGTAGAGGAGGAGGCGCAGCCATCTTGGATGTCACGGCATGGCTTTTCTCCTGTAACTGCGGAGCTAGCTGGTCTCGAGTCGGCGTTATCTTCTCCAGGAACCTCTCCATCCAGCGGTTTCATGGGTGAGGTAAGCATCTCTCCTTGGCTTTGGCGGCGTGAAGCAGGCTGTAGAACAGCCGGATGAGGTACGGGTGAACGCAATGCTGCTACTCCATGAGGCCCCGGAACCGGAAGTTGTGATAGTTCTTTTTTAAAAATCTCAGCAAAGGTTTACTGGATATTTAAATGCCTTAGTGTAATCTCTTACTGACTTTCCCCCATAAAATGTGGCATTACCCAGAAGTCTTTTTGGAATAGGAATATTTAGCCCAGAATAAAAAGCAAACACTGACCAATACACAATAATAAAATGGCTGCAGACTAGCTGATACCGCACAGCACTAACAGCTTTCTAGACCAGGACTGCTTAATTGCTTCAACTCATTGACTCCTTAAAGCACTATATTAAAATACAAAATTTGTGAGCAGGAAGGTCCTTTACTGCAAGGCAAGGAACAGGTAATGTCCATTTTGCTGTAATGTCCATTTTTCACTGCAGCTACAATTATGGTTTTTAACACTAGAATTTATAACTGATTGTACATTAATCAGTTCTTGTGCTCAATGGCTCTCCAAAAGAGTTTGTGATGGGTATACTTAGTGGCTTTCCAACAGACTTGGTGATGGGTATATTTATTGGCTGTTTAACAGAGTTTGTATAAGCAGACCCTAAAGCTCTCCATCAGGATTAGAGGTGGACGAATCTATTTCTTGCTCAATAGAGTTTTAGATGGGTGTACTTCGCGTCTTTCCAACAGAGCCTAATATAATTGTACTTATTGGGCCTGATTTATTAAAGCTCCCCAAGGCTGGAGAGAATACACTTTTATCAGTGAACCTTGGTGATCCAGCAAATCTGGATCAGTTTTGGTCTAGGATTGAAAACATTTGCTAAGAAATAGATTGCTTTAAAGAAATCCATTCCAGGTTTGCTGGATCACCCAGGGTTCACTGAAGAAAGTGTATCCTCTCCAGCCTAAGGCTAGGTACACACGTGCAATGGTTCTCGTCCGATAATCAGCTCAGGGCCAATATCGTAGGAGAATCCAGCGTGTGTACAGCACTCATCATCCAAATGACCGTCCTTGCAGATCCATGGTCGATGAACGATCGTAATGAAAGTGAAGGGGAGCGCGCGCAGCAAGGTGCCGCTCTGTCGTTCTCCCCCTCGCCCCTTCATGGAGCAGAATGGTGCTGTATGTACAGTACTTGTTCATGCATCATTTGTCCATAGCCTTAGAGAGCTGTAATAAATCAGGCCTATTGTCTCTCTAGATAAAGAAGGGTGCCTAGTACAGAAAGGGAAGATGTATGTGAATCCTAATAAGAAGTGTAAAATACACTGTGTGTAATAATTTAGTGCTTAAGTCAGTGAATCTATGAACATGATCATCACAGTTTGTATTGGCCCTGTTTATATTATAGAGTTTGTAGCTTTCCATATTTTAGTATTTCTCATGGCACATTAGAATGACTATGAATGATTAAAGTTCCACTTTAAATGAAAAAAATGTTGGTTAAAAGACTCCAAAACCCATGTTAAAAAAAAAGGCCATGGCAATTAAAAATTATAGATGGCTCTAGATATACAGTATATAGTAGCTCTTCAAATTCTATTTGGAAAAATCTCTGCTTCTCATATCACTTGAACTATTGTTAATACAGGCCAGTGTAAAAATTATCCCCATACAATAAAATAAAACAGATACATTTGTTGTTATCCTAGAACCTTTCACCAGGGGTCAGCAAAAACTACCACATCTGCCTTCAGTGCTCATTCATCAGCAGCTCTTATGATCTAATGATTTTGTTATCTCATTTAGGAGTCATAATGTCTGGGCTGATTGTGAAATGCTTTCTAGTTGTAGACATACTTTTCAATGAGAATGAGGTAACATAACTAAGATTTTTCAAACAAAATAATATATATATAATGATGTATACTTTGGTTAAATATCCTGTTCTAAAAGTTGAGAGATGGGATAACAAAATTTATGTCAATATATGTGCAACATTTATTGTATAAGCATATACAGTGAAACCTCGGGTGATGAAGATAATTCGTTCTGGAATTACACTCTTTGTTAGCTGAAAAGAAATTAAAATATAGCTCACCGTGACTGCATTTTTCTATCACACATCCACAAATGCATTTGTTAGCCGAGTCCATCTTCATTAGCCAAGGCCGAAAAATATTTGTTAGCCAAAAAAATTAATTAGCAGGGTCACTTGTTAGCCAAGGTATCACTGTACATGCTATAATCAAATAGCACATAAATATTACAGGGACAGACTCAATATATAACACAGGGTTCCATAAATTCTTGAATTTAATAGTCTGCAATCCAGCTTTTCAATTTTTTCTACATCCTTGGAGTGCTAGTCATGCCTTGCCTTCTAAGGGAGCCCATGTGTACAGGCTTCATTCATAAATACATTTTGATACAAACATTTATGTTTGCATTATTTATATGCATACTTTTGTATTGATTTGCTCTTGATGTCAGTTTCAACAAAAGTTTATATTTACCCTTTAATAACTCTTCCAATTATTTAACTTTTGTTGCATATATTCTTTTTATATTTCAATATTTTTATTAACGTTTTCGCAAAAAAATAGGTCAATGACAACAAAGCTATAACAGAAAGCAAAGACACATTGTGTTTACGCATACATTTAAAGCATTATTCATTGCAGTGCCCAAACAGAATTATTTGCCACATCCAGGTATACATTAAATGGAAGACGTCTTAGAAGCAGATACATATATACCAGAGAAGGACAGAAAGACATTAGTAAACCATGTTTGAGCAGTGCATGAACAAATCTCGTGTCCTATCTAAAAGACAAGGAAAATAACAAACATGGAAAATAAAAATTACAAAAGAGGGGGAAAGGGAAGGCAGAGGAGGTTTGAAAGGCGAACATGAGCAATGCACTATACCCAAAAGTGATTTAACATAGGTAAATGGTTATATACTATTGAAAGAAATCCAAGGCCCCCATATATTGTCAAATTTGTCTAAAGAGTTCTTTAGGGTATGAGTAAGCGTATCATTCACCATAATCCAATTTAATTTGGTGACAATGGGATCAAGAGATATCGAGGGTGACTTCCAAGCTTTGGCCAGTGAAATTCTGCCAGCCAGTGGGATCAATCTAATCAGTTTCATCGTGGGTCTAGGGAGGGACATCGCAAGCTTGTTAAACGGGGCAGCCTCCACAGTGCTACAAATCTCCTGCTGTACAAATTCTGGAAATCAATCTAAATATCTTGTCCCAAAATGCCCTAGCAATCGGACAAGACCACCAGATATGCAGCATATCCCACCACTCTTCTAATTCCCATGTGGTATCCAGTTTGGATTCCCAGTCTAGCATATATTGCAGTTTGCTGGCCGGGGCAACTAAGGCCGAGTAAATAACAGAAATTTGCCCTTTGGTGGAGGCTATTGAGAAGCATGTGCTTTCGAATGGGGAGGAGCGCATGCATCTCGGGGCCTCTCTAATTATCGTGTTGATATGTGAAGTCAATTGTCTATAGCCGAAATGTTCCGTTGGAGGAATTTCAAATTTACTGGTCAAAAAAGCCCATGTAAACACTGAGCGAACATCTATCAAATCTTTCACACGTCTAAAGCCCTTGGAGATCCACCAATTAAAGTTCATTGGGCGTTGGCCCAGCGGAAAGTCCGGGTTATTCCAGAGTGGGGTTAAAGGTTTATGATAGGAGGACAGTTTCGGGTGATTGCTGAATTGATCCCATAGCTGGATGGAATGAGACAGAGCCGGGCATTTTATAGTTCCTCTCGGACTTTTTCTGCGCCACATAAGAGATTCTATAGAGCCCAAAAAGCCATCCTGGTTCTCTATCTCAACCCATTGAGGTCGAGCTCCGTGCAAAGTGCTTAGCGACTTAGCGACTTGTGCCACCTGTGCTGCCACATAGTAGTATTTCAGATGTGGTACTCCCAGGCCTCCCATGCGCTTAGGGGCAAATGGAGTGTCTTTACGAATTCTGGCCTTCTTCCCTGCCCAGATGAACTTCATTATTCTAGACTGAAGGAGTACAATCTCCTTCATTGGGACCTGAATTGGGGGAGTACGAAACAGATAAAGTAATCTAGGGAGAAGATTCATTTTGATAGCAGCAATCCACCCCAGCCACCATGGGGGGGAGGGACCACCTCTGAAGATCCGCATAGATCGAGACGAGGGCATATATTTAAGCCTGTAGAGGCTATTTTAGGCGGGGGTCAACTGGATACCCAGATACTGAATGGAATCCTTATGCCAGCTAAAGTCTAATTTTTCCTTAATCGCTGTTAGCGTCCCTGTGGGAATATTTACATTGAGAGCCTGAGACTTAGCTTAATTTACCCGTAGGCCTGAGCATAGGAAAAAATCATCCAGAAGTTTCAGTAGGTTGGGCAAAGTAGTGATTGGGGAGGTGATAAACATCAAAATATCATCAGCAAAGAGGGCACATTTGTGTTCAACCTGACTACAACTAATTCCTTTGATGTTAGGATCCATTCGCATGGCTATCGCTAGAGGTTCGATTGCTAGAGCAAACAGAAGTGGCGAGAGAGGACATCCCTGTCTGGTCCCCCTTTTAATTGGGATAGCTTTAGAAAAAAATCCCCCTAGCGATATTTTCGCTTCTGGGGAAACATAGAGAGCCAGCAGCAGATTAGTAAAGTGAGCACCAAAGTCCATTCTGGAGAGAACCTGAAATAGATATCTCCAGGATATACTGTCAAATGCCTTTTGGAGGTCGAGGGAAAGCAACATAGCCTGGCGTGGGAGGCCCCCGTCCCAGCCGGAGTTTACTACCGAAATTAGGTCAATAGCCCTTCTCGTTTGATCCGGGGCCTGCCTGTGTTGCATAAAGCCCACCTGGTCCGGGTGGATATACGCTCCCAAAAAGGGGCCTAGTCGGGTTGACATGATCTTCGTCAGAATTTTAAGGTCACAATAAATCAAAGAAATGGGCCTATAATTGGCTACTTCTGATGCATCCTTTCCTGGTTTAGGGATCACACTAATAAATGCTCTATTGGCATCACCCAATAGAGAGTTCCCCTCTTGCAGATAATTAAAATATGCCCCAAATGCGGCTCCAATACAGGGCTGAATGTTTTGTAGTACAAATTAGAAAAACCATCCGGGCCAGGTGAACTGCCCAATTTGAGGAATCTAAGACCCGATTCAAATCCTCAATTGTAAATGGTTGTTCCAGTATTGCTTTATATTTAGGATGCAGTTTGGGGAGGTCAAGCTTACTAAGAAACCCTTCAATTCCCACTCTGGAGTCTTCGGAACTGTATAAACGACCAAAAAAATCCTCAAAAGCTGCCAATATTTTTTCTGGGTTTTGTGATAGCCTACCATCTTTGACCTTAATTTTAGGAAGAGCATGAGTCTTGGGCCTAGGGTTAAGTTTATTACCAATAGGCTGCCCGGTTTGTCACTCCACAAATAAAATTTGTGAGCTGCCCAGCGAATTGATTTTTCTGCCCTAGTTGTTAGAATCAAATTGATTTCAGTGCGTTTGGCCTCCAGCTGGAACTTCAGCACAGAATGGGGGGCATTCTTGTGTTGTAGCTGTAACCTGTGATATTCTTGGAGACGAGTATCAATCAGTTTGTTATGGGCCCCTTTACGTGATGCCACCATTTTGATCAACTCCCTCCTAATGTAAGCTTTATGGACTTCCCAATTGATAGCTGGGGATGTAGCGCTGGCAACATTAATCTGAAAAAAGCCACTTAACAAGGATTCTATCTCCCCTTTTACCAATGTATCTGAAACAAAGCTTTCATTAAATCTCCAGCGGAACCCAGCTTGAGGCCGGCTAAAACCAGTCAGATACAGTTCTAAGGGGTCGTGATACAGTGCTAAGGGGTCGTGATTGGACCAGGGAGTTGACATAATTCGGGCCCCAAGCATGTTGGAGAGCATATGGGACTGGACAAACCCATGATCAATACCGGAATACTGGTCATGGGCCGCTGAAAAGTGGGTATAGTCCCTGAACGACGGGTTCATTTCCCCACCAACTATCAGGTCTCAAATTTTCTCAGCAAAAGAGAAAGGCCATGACTTTTTTTTGGAGGGTCCCTATATCTGCTTAATTTGGATTTCTCTAAAATATGATCCAAAGCCAGATTAGAGTCGCCTAACAAATCAAGAGAACCCTTCACTTTAGGCCAAATCTCGCCCAGAAAGGCGTGGAAAAACGCCAGTTGACCCCCATTGGGCGCATAGTAAGATACTACCGTAATTAGCTGTAGACCAACATAAACCAATCACTACCAGAAACCTACCCCCTGGGTCCCTAAAGACCTCCTGAGGTGCAAAATTCAAGCTCTTTCGAAAACACAAAAGGACCCCACATTTCTTCTTATCTGAATTGGCATTGTAAAAAATAGGATAGTTTTTATAAAAGTACCTTGGGACCGAATTGTTGGAGAAATGTGTCCCCTGCAAAGCTAAGATATCAACCTTAAGGAGTTGTAGTAGTGGAATACTTTAGACCTCTTGACCGGAGAGTTAAGGCCCTGAACGTTATGGGAGAGCAATGTTAGCTTAGTAGGGGCCACAGGCACCGCGGATTGGCTCAGTCGTCATGAGTGCATATTAATAGTAGAGCCATGTGTGTACTTCCTCTGCGGGTAAGGAATAAAACGTGGGATCTATGGGGAAACAAAAAAAAACAAAAAGGACAAACAAAGAATAAACAGCCAGCGCACCAGAATACTTTGTAATACACCAAGGAGGATTGGGTACCTCCCCGACCCCCAGGAAAAATACAGTCCCCTCAATCAGGACTTGGCAGAACATTTACATAGTGACCTGAGGAAACCACATGCTTGATAAAGGCTCGGCAGCCACTTAACAAGTAGCTCAATAAGGCACAAAACAAAGAAAAGGAAAACCAGTACAATTTTGACCAGTAGTAACAATGACGCCCCACCATGGGGCCATAACGGCAGACACTGAAATGGAGACATGTCTGGGGCCTTAATACAACAAGGACCAGTTTAAAGTGCAGAGAGAATAGAGAGATATCAATATTTTTACTGTAATATAACAACCACAAAAATAGGGCCCCCAGATTTCCTCCATCATCATAGAAAAAAAGAGAATCAGAAACTGTTACAGGATAGCATCCAGCACACATTTTGTCTTTTGAGGGTGTTTCCCAGATGTTTTGACCTTATTCCAAAGTGGGTACAGAGATGTGGACGCTTCCCTGCCTAACATAGGCGGAACATCTGCCCTCTGGATTAGGTCCAAATCCTTGAGGAGTTGTTCTCCCTCACTAAAAGAGGAGAAGGAGAAACTTTTCCCTTGCAGCTGGAAAATCAATTTCAAAGGAAAAGCCCATCTATATTTAATCTTGTGATCAATCAGAACTTGCAATGGGGGTTTAAGCGCCCTCCTACATTGAATAGTAAATAGTGTTATGTCAGAGAAAATTTGTATCGGGTGGCCTTCCATCTCAATATGATCCAAGCCCCTGGTTACTTTCAGAAGAGCTTCCTTTGTAGTAAAGTAGTGAGGCTTGACAATCACATCCCTGGGTGGACCGTCCTCTCTGGGTGCCACCAGAGCCCTGTGTGCCCTGTCAAGTACAAAGTGAGACTCTGGTAAATCTGGTAAGAGATCTTGTAGGAATCTTCTCACAGCCTCTGTAACATCCTTCACTGATTCAGGGAGGCCCCTGATCCTAAAATTTTTTCTGCGAGACCTATTTTCCAGGTCATCAAGCTTAAGCTGCAGGTCCTCAATCTGGTCATGCAAAACCGAAATTTCCTTGGAATTCTGGTTAACTTGTGACACCATTTCATCCACTTTTTTTTCTCAAAAACATCAATTCTGGTGCCCAGAATCTGTAAATCTTGTTGCAGCTCAGATGTGAGTCTCTGTAACCTTAGCCAGCTGTGTTTGTAAAAGCTCAGCCAGGTTCAAGTACAGCCTATTCTCCGTCACTGGGAGTTCAGAGGGGGGTGAAGAACCGATGGGATCCTGCGTCAACACCCCTAAATCTGGAACCATTAGCATGGGTTAATGCATTAGGGCTAAGAGATGTTGAATCCTCCCCTGGAGTGTACTGAGAGCCCTGTACTGCAGGCGAAAGCAATGTTGAGGGGGGGGGGGGGCTGAGATATGTGAAGGCTGGGGAAATCCTGTGTAGCCTGGGTGCTAGCAGGTGAGGAGTGGGGAGAGATCCCTTCCCACCCCCTGTTCGCTGGTCCCCTGCTCAGACCTGTAGGAGAGACACTCTCCCTCTCCAGCAACACAGAGCTTGCAGCCACGTGCGTGTCCCGGGGGGCCGCCATCTTGGAGGCTGGCTGCTGAGATTGAGATCACGGAATGCGGTCTTTCGCCTTCGTCCCCGACTTTCCAACCATCGCAGGGAGGAGCAGAGAGGAAACCGGAGCCTGCACAGCTGGTATGTAGCGTGGCTGCCGAGTACCGCTACCGTAAGAGCCGTTAAGGGATCCGGGAGGTGCCGAGTCGTCTAGAATGCTGCCTCTTGTCACATATATTTTTCTTACTGTTTATACATTAATGTTTTTGTTTTGTTTTTTGTACATTGCATATGTTCATTTTTGTAATGTTGTAATAAAAGATGTACACATTTAAAAAATATACTTGTTTGTAAGTAATATCAGTTTGTGCTAAAAACATAATTTCCAAATTTCCAAGCAGAAAAATATTAATTGAGATTGAGGTTTGTCTCCTCCCGTGTTACATATACATATGCTTATTTATGGGTCACCTTTTTGGGGATTTGACCCCTTTAGACATCTTTTAGTTGGTGTCCATAGACAAAAAGACAAAAGATTATTATTGTCCAGAATGGGAAATTTCAATCAAATCAAATGACAAAATTAGGTTTATACTCCTTAGCAGGTCAGACCTTCACTCCAACAGATCAGCTCAAGAAGAAAATATATGACGGATCATGCTGGATAATTTTGGTCAATCTCTTTTGCTGTCCCTTGATATTGGCCAATATGATAGTCAGACAACTGTTTGCAAAATCAGGCATCAGCAATAGTAACCTCCATGCACCTATAAGAAAAAGCTACATTTAACGAAAACATACGTATGGCAAAATCTAAAATATCTTTCATGAAAATTGGATTATTAAACAAAGACTTGTATGTTGGCTGCTAAGTTCACACTGTCTTTTGTCATGTTATAGTAATTATAGATTGAGTAAACCTTTAAAGACTAGACAAGTACGATTAATATGCAGGAAATGTATGTATTTCATCACATGAGGAACCCAATTTGACAACTGTTATTATTTACAGGGAAGGATAAGCTTCCAGTACAGCAGGACCTCCTACACAGCAGCAGGATGTTATGATTTAGTGGTTTCAGTACCACAAGCTGAAACATGAAGACAGAGATAATGTATGCTGACCTACATGATTAAATCATATATCTTATCAGTAGAAAACTGACTGACGCTCATTTATATGTGAACAGCCTTGGAACTCATGTATAATGCTCCCCATAAACATAGGCTCACCCAAAGTTATCCCAGAGCAATCCATGGTGAGCAACCTCCAAAACATAAAACACAATATGATTGCTGAGACAAGAACTTTTTACAATTCAGTCCCTGTTCAGCTTAACAAAGAGATTCCCCTTAACCCTCTTGACAATAGAGACATTGGAGAATAGGAACTCCAACCATTAGAAAGTGAGACATCATACTCTAAAATGACCTATCTCAAACTTTTAACCCTAGAGGAACCAAGGGACGATAATTTCAAATAATTTCCAGATTTTGAGTCAAAGGTCATCAGAAAAAATGACTTTTGCATTGCTGGTCAGTCAGTCGAATGCCCGTCTTAGAATGCTGTACAGAACATCACCTGGCATTGGCTATTAGCTGACGGTCAATCAACCACAGCTTAAGGAACCCCTAGCAACTTCTGTAGGAACCACAGGACCCTGGTTAATGACTGCTCTTGGATCTATGCAGCAGGCCTGAATTCTTGTGCTGATCCCTACATCTTTAGATGTTTGCAGCTAACTGTTCCACTGGCTATGGTGAGTAGGCTGAGCAAATTCAATTCTTAAAATCCTATTATTGTAAGCCCATGCCAATAGGTGTTTTCATTATTATTTACTAATGTATTCTGTCCAATCTTCCTTCTATAATAAGTGTCACAAAATTCCCCTTAATGATGTTATAATATATATAAATATTCAGTATTGGTATCCTAAAAGCAAATAATGTATAGGTAAGTTTTACAGCCTGCTGTTTCTCTGTTTCTTGGTGGTGGCTGTGTGCTCCAGAGACTAGACGTCTGTAGTTCTAGCAACCACCAGCAGGTGTCTCCTTTTATGTGCGAATAGAAATGACCACGCTTGAGTCTGACTGCTGGATAATATCAGTGTTGTATCTGTTTTTCTGCTTGAATATATCTGTTGCTTTGGTCTGTCATCCCATCCATTATCACGGCCCCTGCATTTTTGGTTACCATTTTTTCCCGTGTCTCTGTAGAACTACATAGCTATAGATCTGCATCTGGTGTTACATGCATTACTTGCATTTCACCTTTTCATAACAATATAATGTTATCATCTGAACTGTGTATTTTTAATATACCAAATTGCTGGATGCATCATAAGCAAAGTCACCTAGATGACCAAAGTGACCCAGTGGATGCTCACAGGCCTGCAGATAAAAGTGAAGTGATTTGTGGGTATGTAAAGCCACCCAAACATTTACCTGCCTTCCAGCCTCTGCACTTTCCAGGCTCTTTATGAGGTCAGGTATGCTGTCATCTTGAACTCCTATTCACCAACCAATCTTCTCTTGATGGTTTCTAGCGGAGCTCAGCTTTGAGTTTCTCAAGTTCAGAGCTGTCAAATTCAATTAGTATCAGTTCAGAGACCTGGAGTGCAGATAGAGGAACATTTGTCCTAACCTTGGTACAGAGAGGTACATGATTCCCCTAGTTATAGGTATATTGCTCAATTCCGAAACAAAACAATCATTTTAAAAGCATTAAAGGTCTATTCACACCTTTGTGTTCAGTATTTAGGTTGCAATGTGGCAGCTCATTCATTTTAATTGGACCCCTTTCGCTTTTATGCACAAATAAATGCAATGTAAAACAATAGTGAGGTTTATATCTGTACAATATTGTGTATTGCAGTGTGAATCCAGCCTTAAGACACCTGTACATGCAGACAGAAGTATGCATGCAGCTACAACCAAGGACAGGTGGTGTAGTTTTTATTGCCTTAGCTTTATTCAGTTTTACTGTTTACAAAAATGGGATTTTTAACTGATGACCCGCAAATTCGTGAAGCGTTCCATATTTTTTTGCCTAGCCATCTTCTTCTGTCTTTTAAAACCGACACAACTTCCCACCAATACATATCTCTCCTCCTACCATGTGTTATTTCCCCCACCTCCTAGATTGTAAGCTCTTCTGGACAGGGTCCTCCCCTCCTCCTGTGTCACTGTCTGTATCTATCAATTGCAACCCCTATTTATTGTACAGCACTGCGTAATATGTTGGCGCTAGAAAAATCCTGTTTAAATAATAATCTCAACACAATTTATTTTGGATAGAGTGGAAAAGAGTCCTTCTGTCAAGTCATTTCTGTCTGTCCACATCCTCTCTCACATCAGCCCTCTATCTGAACTGATGACCATTGTCACTGATAAAGAAAGTGGAGGTAAATCCTAAAATTGTTTTCAGATCAAGACAAAATCTTCCCTTGCTTTAGAAGGCCTCTAAGACAGGAAGTGACAGGGAAGTTTCCCTAACATTACACAGACAGAAATAAAATGATTAGCAGAGGTTTTACATTTTCCTTAGGGTTAAAGTAAAAAAAAAAAGACTAGAAAAGTCTTAAAAAGGTAATTTGCCAAACATTTATTTGGTGTCAAAATAAATTAGACACATTTCTAAATAAAATGAACATACTTGTATTTGTTATACCCTGTGTAGGCCATTGTAGGCTATGATGTGGAAAAGTCATTCATCTCAAAATGCTAGGGAGTGCAAAAAAATTACAATATTATAAAATAGTACAGTGTAGTAGTAAGAAAGGGATATAGAAGTGAACTACTACGTCCTAAGAAATAAATAGTAATACAGAAGAATATTTGAACTGAAAACAACTGTGTGGTATTGTATTTTATACTTTGTTAGAGTTTGTGAACCGAGTATGTGCAAGGAAAGTGTCTCCAATCTTTTTTTTTGTCCTGATTCCTAGTTTGTTTTAAAGTAAACCAACAAGTACATTCTATTCAGTTATGTATTATGGTAAGGCTGTAGGGCAGGGGTGTCCAAACTTTTTGCAAAGAGGGCCAGATTTGGTAAGGTGAAAATGTGTGGGGGCCGTCCACTAACCAGGGTTAGTGTGGGCGTGGTCTGTATGGAATTCCCTGTGCATGTCCGGTGTCAGTGCAGGCTCCATGCAGAACACGTTCTTGGAATCAGAGTGGGCATGGTCCGTGCGGGTTCCCTGTGATGATAGAGGCTGCGGGCCAGTGGAAATTCAAACACAGGCCACAATTGGCCCCCAGGCCGGACTTTGGACATGCCTGCTGTAGAGGATAATTTGGGACAGCTCCTGTATAGTTTTTGTACTAATGTCTCTCAGCCTGTGGCACAGGACTATGTGAATGCCTTGCTTTAGATACTTTACCTAACCACCGGAGCCAAAGATCTTTATAGCTGTCTACAAGAATGACATTTTTGACACTGTCCATCAGTGTAAGGTGGCACAACTCTAGCTATCAATGAAAGGACCAATTATTTTTAATAAATACCAATCTTAAAGGGTAATTTTTCCCTGACTACCAGTGTTAAGTTGTTTTCCCCTTCTAACCACAAATGTATGGGCAACCATCTGCACTAACCACCAATCTAAAAAGGCGCTACTAGTACTAGATTCCATATCCCTAAGTCAGAGGTCAGTGGGGAAAAAAAAAGCTGTGTAAGTAATCAGTGTGTGTGTGAGTAAGGAGGGGGGATCCCATTTGTTGTTGATAGTGGAAGGAAAAATGGCATACAGTTGATGTCACTGGGAGGCAGAATGTCTCCTTCTGTTTTCAGTATAAGGTAAAATGTCAAAGCATTGGTGTCAGTGGTTAGTTACTCCATGTCCCTGCATGTAAATGCAGATGATTACAGTGCTGTAGCGTTTTAGGTTTGTTTCACCGAAGATCACACTTCCTAGTTCAGCATGTCAAGAAGTGGTTTAGCTTTTTAGAATAGTCTGTTCCATCCAACACCTGGTATTCTGCAAATAGGAGCCCCTGGCACATGCTAAGTAGCAGTAGGAACTCTAGCTGTCTCTTAACTACTCTCCGGGATCCATTTAAAATCACTACTGGGCTACAGAGTCAGTTTCATTGGTTCACCTGCACAGCCCCACTGTAAACTTGACATCCATCCTGGTCTATATGTTAGAAGCCACAGTCAGTGCTGACATTATTTACTAAATCTTTTTAAAAATAAATTATATTGAGACTAACCACTCTTGCAACCCTTTATAACTTGATGATCATACAAATAGACCGTGAGCTGCAAATATATTAATTTTTAGATGGGTTTTCTGAGATGTAAACAATGTTTGAAGGGTTTCTCCATGACAAAAAGATTAACTTATGGTGTCATTTCATTTTATATAGTTTATTACTATATGACTGTGATAGTGGGTTATTGTTATATATTAAGTTTTCTTGCACATCCCAGGTGCTATCCTAACTATTGTGCTTTTTTACTTAATCATTCTATCTATTCTATATTTTCCCCTTATTCAGAAGTGTTTGTGCTCATTTGAAAAATAACAGCACATTCATAGCAGAAATAAAGAGACCATGTCAGATTTGCTAAGGAAGCAAGCATCAGGAAACTGCCCCTGTTGACTTGTGTTTTATGATGCAAACTCCAGGGCTGACTTTGTAATTCCATGTTTCCACTGCCAAATTTGTTACTGACTGGAAACAAGTATGCAGCCAGTGAAGTGTCAAATGCCACCTGGTATAATTTTACTGTAGTGAAACCTAGTTTAAGATGACAGCCCTGGATCTTGCACCTTTGACAAGTCAGCAGTGACAATATCGATTTCCACACTTGCAGGTTCCTTTTATGAACTTCTTAAAAAAGTACACTAAAAGTAATCTGTGCACAAACTTTTTTTTAAGTATACTTACCTGCTGTAGCCATACACTGTAGCAGAAGGGCCACTGCAAGGCACCATCCATAAAGTAAAACAATGCAATGTCTCCTTTACTATTGGCAGTCTCTAATGCATATACAACACTTAACTGATGACAGGTGCAGAGGCTCTAGGGTTAGGGGGGGGACATCTGACACATGCAGATATCCAGCGTTACTGACCTGTTATACAATAATATAAATTCCCTATCTAATTATAAAATTCATTTCCAATGGATATCCTCCAGGACCTGAGCATACACAGTTGCTCAGATCTTGTGTTGTTCTGCTAAGATGTACACTTATGCTCCAGTGATCTCGACAAACAACCATGGGGATGCCACCTATTCAAAGTGTGGCTTCTTGTAGGCTGGGGAGCCTTTGTTTAAAACCTTAACATACTCAAAGGCTAATACTCTTTTTATATGGTTCAAACTACATTCCACCATGAGAGCCTAGCTTGTTTCCAGGTTCTGGATTAGCCTGTGTGAAAAGCTAAAGAGGGATAAGGCCACATCCAGAAAAAACAAAAAATTCTTCAAGTTTTGACAATTATAAACACATGAAAGCAGAAAAATATATCACAGTTGTAGTTTTTTTTAAATTAGTGTTATTATTCTATGTTTTGATATATGTGGTTTGTAGTGTTTTATATGAGCAGTTATTTCATGAAAGACGAACTAAAGTTCTGCATTCCACAATTGTGAGCAGAAGGAACAGATTGCATGTGCACAATCTTCTTTTCTAAATACTGCTGGGGATGCACATCTCAGTGCAGGATGCTGGGATATGCCAGGTATGTTAACGATTACAGTTACATCTTCCTGATCTAGCCAATTGAAATCCGACACCCAGAAAAGGAGTAGAGAAAGATAGCAGCACCCACTATGAAGCAAGGAAAGGTGAGTGTAAACAAAAATCAATATGATCAGGCAGGTATGTCATTTTTTTTTTAGACGCCTTTTCATCCTGCAGTAAAGGACCTGCATGGTTGTAGTATTCTTTTACATTTAGTTCCGCTTTAACTTTAATAAAAAAAAATTATACCTAATAGTTGATTGGTTGCGTTTTTTTTGTTTTTTTTGCAGCAGCAGTCAAGAACCTCATTCCAGGAACCTCACTCGAGTCTAGTACATAAGTAGGTACTTATATAGGTAGGTACAGCAACATGGGGAAATAATAATTTGAAATGTAAGTACACTTCATTGTACACTTCAAAAAAAAAAAGGAAAGCAAATTGTAAAAAACAATTAAAAAAACATTTAATTATTATCGAACAGGTATACAACAACAACAAAAATGAAGACTTAATTTATAAACTCTATTACAAAAGTAATAATTTTAAGTTCTAATAGGACTGTGTAGAAGCTTCCCAGACGGTATGTAAATGATGTCATCTTTCCTTAGTATTTGTTTCCATGTAGTCGAGGCTATGATGGGAGTGAGAAAGAAGATGTAAATTTCAGTCTAGCCTCAATAGTTGCCAATGAACTAGCCAAGCACTTTCATTTTATTCAATGAAGACAATGGCTTGTCTCTCTGAGCATGCCTAGTGCAGACATTCCCTAGCCTGTAAACTGTGAACAAACCTGTTTGTACTGTTGTACAGTTCAGCACCGCACAGATAAATCCTAATTGTTATTCAGCTCCTTAGCATAAGCTCCTGGCATAGCTCACAGTCTTCACTGGTACTAAGACTGTCTAAAATAGCAACAAGAATGCATGCAACCTAAGACCCAGCAGGGGACTGGAATAATTGTATCCTGTAATCTGGATTCAGAGTGTGGGACAATTTTATAAAGTTTCAGAAATGTTCAGTGTACTGTACTTTCTTCGTAGCTTCTTCAAGGTAAGCCATATTCATTTCTCCTAACTATGTAAAGAATGTTTCTCTGTAATAGGCGAATGTCAAGGCTCTCTGAAGGAATGCAGAAAATTGTCTTGGGAATAATGCTTAGTAACTGCTTTAATCTATTGACCAGCTTATTTTGTGTACAAGATTTGTTTTCCATGTTAGGAAAGTCCAAAAAGTACAAAAAGTACTTTCTTACTTATGTGCTTAACTATAAAACAAAAGGTTTATTTATTTCTCTGCCTGGCTGGTTTACTGTCCAATTTAGTTATATGATTCATTTTTTGGGTAGTTTAACTGAAATTTAGTTTATAATAATTGTGAAAAACAGCATGTGATTGTTGCTGTTCGTTGTATATACCATGTGCAGGACAAAACTGCCTCTAGCAGTACCGGATTCAGGTGCAAGCATATTATTTTTAGGGAAGGGTGGATGATTTGTAATTAGCAAGTTAAATTTACGTTGAGATCCAAAAATAGCTTGATATTACATTGAATCTAGAAATAGAGAAAGGGATGTGGTTGCATGGGATGGAACCTTATTAATGGCATGGAAGAGGAATGTGTAGACATTAAACAGAGTTTAATTGTACACTTTTCTATTATTGAATAAAATTAAGATTTACAGGGCAGGGCGATGGTTACAATTACAATGGATCGGGGAATGGTGTTTCAGGTGCACAGATTCTCCTCCCCCATAAACAGTACCTACTAACATGGGAAAAAGCTGTCTGACCTAACTTATAACTCCAATAAAATACCCAATGCCAGCCCTGATTTTGCAGCAGCTAGAACAAGAAGAGAAGCAAATAACAGGATAAGTCATATGATCCTATATTTACCCCAAAAAGCACACCTCTAAATGATGCCCAGTAATCCAATACAATTAGTTTTACAGTGAATAGCCCCCTGTATATTTGAAAACTGTTTATATACATAGCATATGAAAATGAAAAAGTGAGCATCTTTTCTAACATTAAAAAGTGCCAATAGAATTTTTGTAATATCTATTCAGAGTCTTTCATATGTTGACAGACACCATGACACCATTTTTTTTTTATGACCACAAATGTTTTTTACATTTACTCTTAGGTAAGTATATCACAATAGACGCCTACATCTTTTGCTCATACGCTCTGTTTGTAAATCAGTACTTTCTAAGTAGTCTCCTATGCTCTAACAAAGTATGTAAAACTCAGTATCCTAACAAGCATAAAAAGCCCATAACACACAAGTGTAGAACCACTGACCTAGAATGTGAGTATTTAGGGCTGGCATTGGGCCATTTCCGGGTAACTCTACTGAAGGCCAGAGAGGAAGCTCCATTTCTTAGGATTTCATGTAGAAATTTTAATAACAAAAGGAATCCTGCAAAAAGAGTTTGAAGCAGAGCATCTTGCATACAGCTATGCGTGTTATCTTGACTGTTAAATCATTGCAAATCTGTCCAGTAAAGCTGCGTACACACTTGCAACTTTTGTCGTTGGAAAGGATCTTTCACGATCCTTTCCAACGACAAGGGGCTACAAGATGCATGAACGATGCTGTACATACAGCACCGTTCATGCTCTATGGAGAGGGGAGGGGGGAGAGCGACGGAGCATAATCGGCATCGGCCAATTATCGGGCGATAAAAATCTGCCGTGTGTACGTAGCTTTAGTCTTCTAATTCACTGTTGCTCCATTTTACAACCAAATGGAGACAGCTGTTCAAAGTCTGTATCTTTACACCTTCTTTTGTTATCTCCCACTTTGAGCATGTTTACTAGACTATAGGTAGGGTATTCAGGAGTTAAAAGTATAGGTACTCCTTTCCTTCCCTTATCCACAAGCTCCCATATTCAAGATATGTTGGAATGATAATTGTGTAAAATGCATACATACTTCTAGTGCTGGAAACACTCCTTTTTTTATCTTGTTTTCTGGTGTATGTGAAGTGAATAAAATCACAGATTTCTGGTAGTTACACTAACATTATTTTAAAATTAATTCAATGCTTTATGAATAAATATTGGGTTAAAACAACTGATCCAAGCACTTATTATGATAATCGGGCAGTGCAGGCATTAACATATGTATAATATGTTATGTATGATAACAAACACGTGACCCATTGCAGGCGATTGTGTTCAGATGCCATGGGGAGAAAATTACTGTAGTTGATTCAGTATTTCCCCCTTTCTTCATAAAAAGTAATTATCTTTTCACCACGTGTGCACTGCAGTCCAACATTTCCCAAGTTGAAGAGGAAAGTTGCAGTTGGCCTAGCAGGTAGTCAGTCTTGAGGAGGATAGGAGAGCTTGTGCTGTCCATCATTCTGACTATCTCTTCCTCTATGAGCACAGAAAATTATGGGTTCTGACATTCTCCTTCATTTTTTTCACTGATACATATATTTTGCCTGATATATGTCAATAGTATACATGGTAGCATATACAGGTGAGCTTTTAGGCTCTATAACCTTAGACAAAGACTGAGTAGCTGATCAGAAATGAATCAGACAGCAGTGCTTATATTTAAAGGAACCCTTTCATTCTGGGAATACTAATTGCCTGGCTTTCATGCCAGGCTTCTACTAGTTACTATTGTAACACATTGTTTACCAACCAAGATCTGACCTTTGCTAAAGAGCATTGTGATTCCTCTTTGTATCTTGTATATCTTCCACCTAAAATCTTTTAATTTGACTTCAGATGTCCCCAACAGGACAATCTTGAATGACAATTATTAGCAGACAGAACAGTTATGTTCTGGCAATTATAAGCAATTATAGGTCCCTACTGAAAGATCTTGTAGGAGACTGTGCTCTAATTATTTGGTAAATTTAACCAAGCTTTAGCTATATACAGTTGAAATTGTGCAAGAAGGCATTTTTATCCAATATATTCTGCTAGCTTTAGTTCTTATTCAAACCATTGTGTTGGAGTAGCATGCTTGCTACTGCAACCCCCTTTATGTATGTTGGTGTGATCGATTCATTGTGGTGCCTTGGGCAGGCCATTTAAATGAATGCGCTGCCTGAGACAACCGACATTAGGATGAGTGTGTTTAGAGCACTAAAGCTTACTAAGTTGCTGTGAATACTTCTCATAACTGTTGATTATGAGAAGTATTACGGTCTTCTGAGGGCTGTATTTATTTAATCTAATTACAGTTTTTTTTTAAATACTATAAAAGGCAATTTATTATATTTAGTCATGGATAAAGGAACTACAAATACAGTGTATTTTAATTAAGTTTAACTCATCAATTGGAAAGAAACAGCGCATTTTTTTTGTCACAGTTAATTGTAAGCTGCTAAAAACCATAGAAAAGGTGCAAGAGTGCAGCATGCAGCCTGAAACACCACCAATTGTATAAGAGAAAGAATAAATAGAGTGATTTCTAAATAACACAATTTTTCCTGACATTTCTGGGGCTTGAATATTGTCAACTTCACTTACCCCTACCCATCAGACCAATCTCTAGGATCCAGTATGATTAAATGTAGGCAGAAGGGGTTGTCCTTTTTACTGTTCTGGACCCAGGCTAATATTCAACAGCGAAGGGGGGGGGGGGCTATCAACAGTTTTTGCAGGAAATGGTCAAAGTGCATTATACCATTTTAAATGTACTGTTATACCTCTTTGGTATGAGCAAAAATGTTGCCAGAAATCTAACACTGCCCTGTACTCAGCTCTACCAGGGCAGGTGTTATCAGCTCTACCAGGGCGGGGGACAACGCTACTTCTCTATGCCCACAGTGCCGTAAGTGTGCATTGTCACTCAACAACAGCAAATTTTTACTGTCAGTATCACCAGGTAAAAAAGAAAAAAAGCCTGAGAAAAAGAATAAAACAAAGGCAGGCACCACACCTAGGATCTGGTATGCTGCAATATATCACATTTATATTCTTAGGTTTACCTACACAAGTTACATAAGCTCTTGGTGGAACATGGCTGGCTTGTATCTACCTGTATAATAGACTGTAAATACACTGTGATTCATAAATCATTGTCATTGTTTCCTGATTTTTTAAAAAGGTGCTTCAGTTTAGTTTATAATAACATTGTATAGATGGTTAGTGTTGCTTATAAGCACTGTCCAAGAGCACTGTGCAAAACACAAAGTAGTAAGTCAGCTAGGCAAACAGACGTGTCATCTTTTCTAATGATTGGGTTGTTCCCAGAAGGATTATTGTTGAGTTTTATTGGAAGATTAGATAACCTGTGGTCCTTTGGTCATTGTGAACTACAATTCACAACACGTTGCAGAGAATAATACATTTTCAGCTGTCCTTTCCCTTGTTTACTGATTTGGGCCATTACAAAGTCAGTTCCTTTAGTTAAACATGAAACAAACAAAAACTTACCCAACATATGTAAAATGATCTGTGCCAGACATTGTAATAATGTACCTGACATTGTATTTACTTCACTTTGTAATTTGTTTTATGATCTTTCACATTGTAGGCAATGTTAGAGGCTTAACCTGGTATTTGGAACTATTTTCTGAGCAATTACAATCTTTAATATTTAGCCAGATTTCTACCATATAATGCCTACATTTTTAGTCGTTATTACTTCTCATAGGCCACAGAAAATGTACATACAGTATGTATCTATATTTAAGGGCAATTTTAACAAAGGTAATATTTAATTACAGATGGAATCTGTTGCATCTGAGATGCTCCCTGCACTTTTTGTCTTTGGGCAAGTTTGAGTTATTTCTAAAAATAATAGTATTGCATGCCATTGGGCCTGATTTAATAAAGCTCTCTAAGCCTGGAAAAAATACACTTTCATCACTAAAGCTGGGTCCAGGATTCAAAATATTTAGTAACAAATTACTTTGAAGAAATCCATTCCAGATTTGCTGGATCACCCAGCTTTTCTGATGCTATCCTTGAACTCCCAACACATGTCCTAGTCTGTAATGATTGGGCAGATTTACTAAAGGTGTTGACAATATCCACACAATACATTTTGTTGATATTCACTTCAGTTTTGTTTTTTACCTTTTACTGATGTTTTGACAATAACTCCTTGATAAATAGAGTTTGCAAATACTGCTTACTGGCTTCATTCTTACAGGAGCATCAGTTGAGCATCTTGATAACTTGTCCTAATTTTACTCCTATTAGAATACTGTATCTGACTTCACCACCATGAGAATGAGACAACCATGCCTCGTAGTGTAGCATGAAATTATCAAAGAAATAGATTTGTTTATTGTGATCTTTATTATCAGGGGTCATTATTCTATTATATAATATTTTGTACTAATGAGGATGTAGCTGGCTTGTCACAGAAAGATAACTGCGTTCTTGGTGTAGCATTTATGTATAATTAGAAACCATATAGCAATCTAATTTAGAATGACTAAACAATTTTGACAAACAAATCTGCAATGTGAATACGCAGAACAAAAGACAGTGTGGAGAGAAAATGAAATCTATGAAAGATCAGGATTTCTAACCCTGAATGGTGTAGATGGTATTTGTGCAGGCTTAATTGCTATCTTATGAAAACACAAACGCATATCTGTTACATGTACACCCTGAAATCCACAATATGATTAGAATGTTCAAAGATAAATTGACAGATGAACATATGAAGTTTGTAGCTCTATGTAAAAGCTCTGCCTTCCAACCTACTAAAACTCCTTATTGGTTAGTAAAGCCTTCAGTCTCAACAAGCAACAAAAAGGGAGGCTCAGAGGGAGAACCAAGCTGATATTTTACAGGAAAAGTCAATATATCTGTGTGATTTAAGCAGTTTATATCTCAGGATCTTCTAAACATTTTTTCATGTGTTGTTCTACCAATTGAACTTGGCCTCCAAAGACCCCCCCATACTGAAGTAGCTTAATGCACTAAACGTCCAACAGAGAAGTGAATATTAACATCTACCACCAGCCACAGTATGTTTTTTTTTTATCTCTTGATTTTGAACGTTTTGAAGGGTTTTATTGCTGTTCCTGTCTGGGAAATCCTCCCAAACAGTACTGAAAACAAATTATCTTGTTGATTGGAAAACTGTAGATATTTAAACAGAATTTTATTGTAGTCCCCATGAGGGTGATTGCTCCCCACTTCCTGTTCAGATGATGAGTATCAGACAGAATAGATGGTGAGGGGAAATCCCAGCAGGGATACAACAGTCCTTTCTCTAGTACATCCAAAATGAAAACGAATTTGGTCAAGGTTTAGTATATATATCTATATTATAAGACTTTATGGAATGTGGATAAGTTATTCTGTATGATACACTGAAACTCTCACATTGATTAGCAGACACAGACACATTATTTTAGAAATGAATAAGCTGTTTGTAAAATACAGACTATGTATATACTATATACATATTTATAGGACATTTTAAAAACACTTACTGCAAACTTGTCATTGGTTTTCCTAATATGGTTTTGTGTTTTTGTGAATATAATAAATGTTGCACCTGTTGTTGTCAAACAATAAACTCCAGAAGAAAAACAGAATACACAGACAGATTCATACCAAAATATCTCCACAAACAAGCAAATCTGGTTTCTCTAACTGTGTCAGAGTAGTAAGGTTATACCCAAGTACAAACATAACCAGAGAAACTAAAGAATATGTTCATTGATAACTTCCTCAGGGAATAATGTGTCAGATTTGGAGTGCTGGATTTTTTCAGTATACAAGCCAAATTCTAGACCCCGCTATTTCTATACCTACTCTAAAAGTATTGGTGTTTACCTCTGTAGTGTATTAGGTTTCTTTAACCTTTAAATCCATTCTAAATATTTATTTAACATTTAAGAGGAGAGGTTAGATTCCCAGTCAGGCTTCTTTTACTTACTGTGTCCATGTTGGTGGAGTAGAGATGGGTGAATGTTCCCGGGCTTGGTTTATTCCAGGTATTATAAATGTTTTTGTTCCTTTAAACCTTATACCCATTGAAGTCAGTTTAATGCTGGAGACAACAGAATGTGGTTATAAGTATTACGGTACGCAGTGGGGAGTGTTCCTATTGGCTGGCACTTGTTGGTAGTTATTAAGAAGTGGCCCTAAAAACCACCAGTGAATGGGAATGCTGCTGCTGTGTACCTAAGCAACTTTCACATTTGATGTATACCCGCTTATTTAATATAGGTAAACATTGTATTGGAGTAGGTTGTTAAATTTTCCTACTTTTAAAAGTTTGCCCACCTGTAAATAGAGAATGGAAGTTTAGATCAAACCCACCTGATTTAATAATGTCTGAGGCCCAATCCAGTACAAGTATGCAGATCAGAAAAGGTAGAAGAAAATCATACATCCTGTCAGAAGATTAAAAAAAGGGTCCATGTAATATCCAGGCAATAAGCACTTCATTAAAACTGCTTTACATTAAGAGGTTTTCCATTGATTGATTTTTGGAGTCAGGGCAATCATATGCATTATTCTGTTGTTGTTCATGGTGCCACTTTTGCCCAAAACAGAACGCCCACACATTACTCAGCAGCAAGGACAACTTCCATTTTTAAATATGGGGCTGCTACTCCACAGAGACAATCAGACCACTAAGCTGCAATGTGGAGGAGCCTGGAGTTTTTTTTATTAAGACTCTGTACACAATACCATTAAAAAGGATGTTCAGCAGGCTTTTTTCACATTCATACAACACTTTTTAATACAGTTATAGATATAGTACATTGAATCAGATGACTATATTCACTTAAATACTCAGCAGAATGTTTAGTTCATAAAACATTGAGCCGGTAAAATGTACACGGCCTGCAGCATTTTGACACATTTGATTCTACAGGTCCATTTAATTTATGTCAACAGCAGTCCTCTTTTGGCCAGGACATTTAAAGCTGGGCACCATTAAAATGACGACACCTTTGAAGTGGGCTACCCTAGCCTCTATACTCACAAATCTGCACAGCATAGGTTAAGCTACAATTTTTTTGCCTTCCTTCTGCCTACTAGTAAAAAGTAATGTAATTAACTTTTTCCCTCTTATAAAGGTTACCTTTGACTGGTCTCCCAAAGCCTCTTTTCTTTGGCACTTTGTCTATTGTTCACAGTCCTGACATTGTCACAGACCAGCAGTCCTACATTGTAGTTAACAATGACGAGGGACATAACCTGGGGTGTCCAAGAGAACTAGGGATAGATAAATGGGGATTAATTAAGTAAAAGTGAATTTTGCTGTTTCCTTAGACAAAAATGTGCTCTAACCATTGCAGTGCAATGCTATCCCCAGTGTGGGGACATTTTGTAATTTAGTGGACAGAGAATCTGATTATTCTTCTTTAAACAAATTTCATTTGCACATATTAGGGTATTCTTTTCAAACTAATTTCACTTGGCTTAACCTCATTTACTAAGTAACAATTGAAATTTACTGTGCAATGTGATCAGACTCTATTCCTTCAATAGTCCAATCCCAAAGTCCTATGTGTTGAACAGACTTTCTCCTGTGACCTACTCAAGAGTAACAAGCTTCTTATTTTTTTCAAAGGCTAAGTATTTGTTAGATTATAAATTAGTCCTAGCTAAATGTTTGCTTCTTACACTAAATAACATTTTTGGAAATGGTAAGGATAAGATTTACCAAATCTCACACATGAAAATTAGTAATAATCTAACAAACTGTTATCTTTTGGCAAAAACAAAACTTAAACTTGGGTATAGTGTAGAGATCAGCATCAAATTGCTTTTGCATGGATCAGATGGATCAGATTCAAGGCACAGGCTGACCTGGACACTACCCCAAAATATCCTCCTAATATGCTTACATCGAAGTGCAGCATCTTCGCACATTCTATTATAGCTCTGCTGTCAGTAATGAGAAAGCATCATCTATTTTTACACTGCTGTGAAATATTCTTAAATTCTCTTTTAAAGACCGATTATCAGAAAAACACTGCCAGGACAGTGTACTCTTCCCGTGTTTATGCTGCCAGAGCTATGAAGATTTCCTTATTTTGATTAATTTGTTATTGAGCTGAGATGACCCTGGCCTTGTACTGAATGAATAAGATAGTTAAAAGCTGGCTATAGACAGGACCAGCAGAGCTGTGCATGAGCATCCTACAAGTCCTTTCTGGATCTCAACAATACGGGAGAAAAATTAGAGGCTCTTCGCATACAATCTGAGGAACTGAATATCTGAAAATTAGACGAAATGGAAGGTGCCTAAAAAAATCACTCACTATGCTAGAGGTCACATGATCTAATAAATGTGATAATTGCGGAATGATTGAGAAAATCAGCACTGCCAATCCAATTTTCCTTTGTATCTGCTGGTTTAAGAATTTATGATCTTAGTTTGTGTTGATTTTAATATACAGAAAATATGATTATTAACATGATACCGGTCTCATCAGTCCTGAGGAAGCCTATTTGGCAAAACACATTGAATACTGTGTGAGATTAGCTGTACAACACACATTTGTTGTTACCATGAGCATATTTACAATGTTTTATTAACCTAATACAATTTTTTTCTTGTTAGAATTATGTGTGGGAATGTGGCACTAATCTATATAGTAGTCCCTGGTTCATTAACATTAATACGAAAGCCTTTTTTATCTGGCCTAAGGCACCAATGAGATTCTCATCTTGTCCTCCAGATTATCACCTTGCCAACTGGTTCCTGCTCCCTTTCGCTCCTGTGATTGTATGGGAAATACTTCAATAATACCTGATCTGCCACCGCTTCTCCAACTTCACCAGAAGCAGAATAGGGAAAACCTATTAAAAGCCATGATTTAGTGGTTGGGCTAATACTGAGGACTGGGGTGCACATTCATCAAAAGACATTGGAACATTTCTGGGTATAGTCATCACACTTGCCTTCTATATAGGAAGTAAGCATGCATTTATGACACTGTAAATGTAACGTTTAATATAAAGATTAACTGCTAATACAAATAAAGCTCCTCTTACTTTTTTAAATAACGAAACCATTAACTGTGATAAAGATTCTGTTTGTCTGGAATAAAGTATTTTTACAAATCGGGTTGTCATACCTGTCATAGGTGCATGCTTTGTTTTTAGATACAGTAAACCCACTAGAGATATTTACATTCTGTCATGGCTGCAGGTTGGCTCAGTGGGATATCTCTATGACAGGAGCCGAAATTGAAAAAGAAAAACATTTAGTATAGTGTGGAGGGGTTTTATTTTTTTCCCTAAATAGACAGTGTGCTATCATATATATTGCATCACTTCCTACTCATTTTTTAAATTTAAAAAAGCATCCCTTTACTGCATTGTTAACTGTTATCCAGTGGCCATACAACCACAAGTTTTACATGTACACCCTGCTTTCTAAGTGAAGGAGCATGGTTACAATTACTGCGGGTGGGCGGTGGCATGTCGTGGGAACTATTATAAAGAATTACATTAATTTGTCCAACCTGTCACATGTGTATTGATCATTCAAGCCAAGCAGGGCTAGGTGGGTGGGTGTCAGGCAGAATGATGATGGCATGGAGTTTTGTCGCTCTGACTAGAAGCTGAGGATACATACTGACCGTGCAAGCGTAATTCTGCATTTTATACTTAAAATGGTCAGAAAGCTCAATGAAGAAATGAGGACCTACAGAATTAAAATTACTACATTTGCAAAGAGATAAACAGGTACACAAGTATGCACTTAGTATGGAAAAGGGATGCATTAAAATAATATTAATATTACATACACCTTAAGTCTCCAGCTGTTTCAGATTTTGTAATATTCATTCACCTAACAATCTACTCATGAGTAATCTCTTTTGTCAGTAACATTATTGCCTCCTATGTTCTCGGTACCTCCCTCCCCACCTTTGTGTCTTCTTCATTCTTGTTTTCCTAATTAATCCCGCATTCACATATGCTCATTAGTAAATCCTAGTGTAGAATTTGTCAGGGCCTGGCAAACCAGCTCTTCCAAGTCACTGGGGTGTCACCCGCAACTCTCCACCACCCTGTCATGTTTCAATTCCTCCCTCAATCAAGGGGTGGAGAACAGCTAGTAACTAAACAGAAATAAAAATCTTATGAGAAGACTGGTTAGTCATCAGAAATGCCATAAACTCTATTGGAGACAACGTGATTAGGTTTCATAATTGAAGAAAATTTTATTGGATTGTTCTTCTACTACTGGACTATGGTAATGTTACTTTTTTTTTACCATCCCCATTATTATTGCAGTGTGCATGATTGTAGTGAAACACCTGCTCTGTATCCGAGAAATAATGTTTAGACTGCTAGACTAAACCTTATCAACATCCTGTTGTAGCCTTGCAGTGAGGCAAAAAACAAAATAACTTGAAATTTTTTTTCCAAAGCACAAGTTCTCACGAAAAGCCAGACTCAGTGATGTGATGCATAATTTGTATCTAGTTATTGCACTGTGACTTACAAACAGATCACTTAGCCTCTACAAAAAGCATTCTGATGTAGTCATTAAATCATGCATATTTTGACTATATTGCTTTGCTTATTTTTTTAAATGGATATTGATATTCACAAATATTTTTGTTTATTCAATGTACATAGGATATAGTTTAATATTGTATTAAAATAGAATAGTAAATAAATGCATATTTGATCTCTGTTTTGCAGCATCCTGCATTAGAATAGAATATGAACCCCATTCATTGTAGTGCTTGGTTTTGGAAAATAAGCCATAACCCACAGCTGTATTGTAATATAAGATCAGGTTGGCAAACTTTAAATAAAACATATTAATGATATGATGGCAAAATGCGTAGCTAGAAAAGTGGTGCTAATCCAAACACCCATACGGATACATGGAGCCACCCTAAACAAAGTATAAATGATTTGAAGAATGACAGATGAAAGTAGGGTTTTGTGCCGCAAATAAACATTGTATTGCAGAAAACAATCATATGAAATTACAGCTTTCATAGATATACTGTACACTGTGCTTGCTTGGCCTCTCCCATTGGTAGGCATGGGATGATTGACCGATTGGCTGGACAGAAATATATCTAGATTAATATTAACGTTAAACGCCTCATATTCTGACACATTTGCTCTGTGCTCTGCATACATCACACTCATGGGACTTTCATCCAGGTATTAAATGGAATACACCTAGTAACTGCTTACCTTCTGGTTTAAGGGAATCCCTATTCGGTATAACATTTTCCATATATCCCCTTAGGAAGCCTAATGGCGAAACTCGTCAGGATACGAGAGGTTTAACGGTATTATTTATTTGCTGCACAAAACCCTAGTTTTCTTCTGCCATTCTTCGAACCATGATAGCAAAATGCCTTTTTTGTTTTGAAATTTGTGACTTAAACACATGTAAAAGCAAACGAGCATTGGGAATAAATGTTTTTAATAAGGTAGAATAAGAAAGAAGCATTTTGTGTCAGCGACAGTCAGTGGTGTTGAGAAATGCTACATGTGCTGCACTTCTACTGGTTCTGATTAAAACTACTTACTTTTGGTCATTGATTTATAATCTCATTGTCCAGATTCCAGGATTTCTCACTTAATACATTCAAGAATATTTCTCACTGCGTTCCATATGCAGCCTCATCAGAAATTACAAATGTCTCTAACAATCTTCAAACACCTTTTTGATATAACACAACCACTATCCAGCAGAAATCCCCATTTGCTTCAGCATTACAGTATACCTAACTATGTACATTTCTCAGTAAACTTTGCATGGCATGGTCTGATTTTTGTCTGTTTGTTACCTTTATACCAATAGTTACCAGTGGTGTGTTCATGTTTCTAATAACCACCTTCTTTTTTGTTTATTTCCTCTCTTCTCTAGTTTCTCTCACTCTTTATGCTACAGACTTTTTATAGACCTGGGTTTTCTGCAACATAAGGCTTACCATTATTATTATACAGTATTTATATAGCACCATCATATTACACAGCGCTGTACAAAGTCCATAGTCGTGTCACTAACTGTCCTTTAAAGGAGCTCACAATGTAATGTCCCTACTATAGTCATATGTGATTAATGTAGTCTAAGGTCTATTGTTAGGGAGAAGCCAATTAACCTCACTGTACGTTTTTGGGAGGAAACCGGAGTACACGGAGGAAACCCATGCAGACACGGGGAGAACCTGCAAATTCCATGCAGATAATGTCCTGGCTGGGGATTGAACCTGGGACCTAGCGCTGCAAAGGCTGGAGTGCTAACCCCTGAGCCACCGTGCTGCCTACATATAAAAGTTATTTCAATGTAGCCAGGATTTTAGGAAAGCTGTCTTATTGATGCCCCCAACGAGCCCTAGGACTAAGAAACATTCTTTTAAAGCAATAAATATTTAGTGATCATCCAATTCACATCTTTCTACTGACTTTCTTTAGTGGTGCTGCGGCTGTGTTAGTATTTATTATACTCGCATGATCACTCCCTGTGAACTTTCTCTTCTTTACATAAAATTAGAATATAAATATGCATGCATTCTCTAGGGCGGATGTGTGAATGGGCAGTGAAAGCTTGTTGATACTCCTGTTTATTACTAAGGAAGAAACTAATTGATTGTAGAAAGTTTGTTCCACAGTATATCATAGAGTACAATGTTTAGAATATTGAAAGTTCAAGGACAATATAGAGATTTAAACATATCAGTGTTTGTGCTAATAGTGAAATTATCAGCACTGTATATTATGATGTCTAAGTGCAGTTTTATGATGAATATTGTTGGAACATCATTGTAAGATCTTCTGGGCGGGGTCCTCTCCCTAGCGCTGTGTAATATGTTGTCTCTATATAAATATTATTTTTTATTATTATTAATATTATTATTTTTAATAATAAAAAAATATTAATATCTAGATGATGAAAAGCTAGTGATTTTCAGTATGTGGATAGCAAAGCTCACGTAAAAGTCATTTTGATACTTTTTTTTGTTTTTACTTTCTTGGAATGATACACTTGTAGTGGTACATAAAGACAGTGATATAGAAGGATATAATAAACCCTTTCTTAGTAATTATCAAGCTAACATATTAGGTCATGATCTAAGGCTCAATTTACTAAACAATAACAATTTGGTATTTTCTATATCAACCATTGGAAGTCACTGGACAAAAGCTAGAAATTACCACTGTGTTAATACACAATGCCATTTATCTGTTGGCCTATTGTTAAACGTTGCAATCAGCTGAAAGCATTGCTACTTCTTAAGGTGCGTACACACTTCCAATTTTTATCGTTCAAAACGAACGACGAACGATCGATTGGGCAAAAATCGTTCGTAAAAAAAGTAACCAACGACGCCGACGAACGAGGAAAGTCGTTGGAAACGAACGACCGGACCGGCGGATCGGATTGGACGACGATCGTTGAACATCGTTCGTGTGTACGGTCGTTCGTTGATCGTCCATGATCTGAGCATGCGTAATGAACGAACGTTCGTTCACTTTCCTGTCGTGCACATAGTTCCTCTATCGCTCAAACGATCGTATCTATTGTGTGTACAATATCTACGAACGATCGTGTCGTTATCTCTATGTGCAGGATCGGTGCTATACGATCGTTCGTAGATATCGTGCAGGATCGTTTGTCGTTCGTTTTCCAACGATAATAATTGGAAGTGTGTACGTAGCTTTAGAGAGATTGCTACTTTAAAAGCTCTCCACTTTAGAGTTTGCCACTTCAGAGTGGAGAACTCCATAGGCCACAATAAGGATCATTGGTGTTTGTTTTGTTTTTTGTGTGAGCAGACTGAGCTGCTAATCTATGTAAGCAGGATTTTTATGAATGGGCTGTAAGGAGACAACATCTCGGCACAATAAATAGAGTAAGAACCTAAAAGCTTTAACGAATACAACGTGTGCATATTCACCCCACCTTTCCTCATTGCCTTAAAAAATAACATTTATTCATAAAACAGAAAAAAATGTGAAACAAACCTGTATGTTTTACCTTTAAAGTACACCTGAGCCCACACTTTGGCCCCTAAACTATTTGTATATCCTAATGTAGTAAGATTGCTTTAAAACACCCCATTCCTAATCTTTCTGGTTCCTTTTAACATACATTTTAGACTGTGGTAATGACATATGACTATGGTAGGGACATTAGATTGTGAGCCCCTTTGAGTGACAGCTATCGACATGACTATGGACTTTGTAAAGTGATGTGTAATATGTTGGTGCTACATAAGTACTGGATAACAGAAATTGTTTTAATATTGAAAAAAAAAACTAAGCCTGTGCTGTAAACTTTAAAAAATGAATTTTGTCTCTCTGCTAAGAGATATAAAGCTGAATAAGTGCTGTTTGTAAAGAGTTTTCACTGCTTGTTCATATTATGTACGGTAATTGCTTTAGTGTTCCTGATCTATGCTTAGGCTTGCATAGAAGATACATAATTACACTTAGCTGCTGAGACTTTCCTCTAGTGAGTACAGAACAACAAAAGGAGAGAAATGGGGGTACATATATATGCATCAGTGAAGGTCTGCCTTTAGGCAAAACTACTCTAAAGCTCTGCTTTTGGTCTTGAATATCACTCTATTGTATGTAGATTTCAATAAACAGATGTGATCTGTGCACTGTGGCATGGTGCATTTAAAAATGTAATCTTTATAGCTATAAGTGCATTGACAGCCTTTCAAAATGATTGGGCTACCATCATTTGTCCAAAGTTGATGCTTGAAATACCACACATTGATGCTCATACATTGCACACCACAAAAGTGTGAAAAAGAGAAAGGTTGCTATAAGAATTTAATATATGCTCACTGTGCATACATTGTACCTTGTGTGGTGTATCTAATCCAACTCACTAATCTAAAAGTAGAGTTTTAATGTGACCCACTACTACTCCTCAATCACAGTTATTTAAGGTATTGAGATCTTTAGGGTATATTTAAGATATTGCAATAAATAAACTGGTAAAAAGTTGTACTTGGCCCTCTGCACAACACAACAAAAAAGCTCTGCATGGCCTTAGTAAGCACCATTAACTTTCATAATACAACGAGTCTGTGTGACTTTCAGTGCATCTGCTAATTAAAAACTAGCACTTTAATTTGAGCTAGTTACTTGCATTGTTTTAAAGGTTCACACATAACACAGAACACACACCCCTATGACTGTGCTAAGAGTAACTTGTAATGCTTAGAAACATATCACTTATAATGTGACTCCCATGGGGTGCTGTGTGTTCCTTGGCATTAAGAATATATAATTTAATGAGCGAAAATTGTTAACTCTTGCCAACAAGGATTTCCACTGCCCACGTATACTGCTTGCACAGAGGATTTATTAACCTAAATTATCTAAATTATTCTTTCTGCAAGTAGCCAACGCAGGAATAATATATATAAAAACACAAAGTATGGATTGCTAGAAGTCATTTTTCATGCATGTCTTACCCCAAGGACAATAATTTAATGATGCAGTGGTTCGATTAGCTTTCTCTGTTTTCATATTTTTTTCTTTCTTTTCACCATATGATCCTGCCAGTCTTGGACTTTCTGTCTAGGGTGACAACACTTAAAGCATTGTTGCTACAGGGCACTACTAAAAACACCTTCCCTATTCTCTTTTCCATTACACATAGAGAAGGGGTTCCCTAGACCTCAAAGATAGTTGGAAACAATGTAACTTGGTAAGAATATATCAAGGGCAGAGGGCACAGGAAGCTGTATTGAAAGGTAACTACTTTTCTGGAATTCTTTTGTATATTAAAAAGACATAAAAGAGACAAAATAGGAAATGATTATTGTTAGGATTTATATACTCTTTAAAGACTTACTGAATGAAAACTGATATTTCACATTGACATATTTTCTGGCACTGAATGTCTGGTTGAATCATATACTGGCTTTTGGGTGGTAAAAGTGTAAAGGAATCCACACAACAGTCCCCAGTGCTGCAACGGCTCAGTATATTTTCTATATTGAAAAATAAACCAATAATAGGATTTCCAGATTCAAGAAAGAACTAATATGATTCAGCTCACCTTTGACTACCCAAAAAGTTATCCTGCGAGGATTGGCACCACATGTAGTGAATAATACATGTGGAATGCCACTGAAAAATATCACAAGCAATTGTAAATTCACTTTCCCTCAAAGTCCAGGAACCTTGTCCTGTCCTGTGTATGAGCCAAAGTTTGAATTTATTAGCCAATTAGCTGCTTGGCATAATGCTAAAGCAACCCCTCCTCAGTAGTGCCATAAGATTTCAGCCTGCCTCCCATCCAAGTAGTTATGGTTGTCTCATCACTAAACAATACAATAAAAATGAATTCTGAGATAAAACAACATCAACTGTTGATTAGGATTTCACACATGATTATTTGTGCCTATGTAAATTATTTTATGGTTTAGTTTGTGGATAGATATTTGCTGCAAAGCATTCTCAATTCATGTCTGTTTTATTGCAACATGACAGAGGGAGTGATAGGTCATCCTTATACTTCAATATTATGCAAACACCTTTGCATTTCAGCACCGTACATCATAATTAGGGTTCACATGAAAAGTAATCAAAAGGAGGCATTAGTGCTTGTTTCTGCATGCTTAACTAAATATTAATCCCTCCAGATGACCCCACTAGTCTGGCAGTTGGCACTGAGCTATTGTATGCTGAATAATATGTAAGGTAAATGGGATATGATTAACTCCATAACTGTGTCACTTTGGTGTTTTATTAAGGTGTTGAAAAGTTTTCTATTAGGATAGCTGAGAATACCTTAATTGTGCATTTTTTGATACTGGTATATTAATTTCCACTGTCTTTGCATGCTGTTTATTCATTATGATGATATTTTTAATTCTAGCCATTGTTTTTTGCTATTGTACTGTAATAAGACATAACAATTTTTTATTGAAGTGGCCATGGTTAGAATACTTTTCTTGTTTGGGTGTTTTGTAAAAAAATTATATTGTTTTAAAGTATTGGCTGTTAATCACAGTCTTAATCACAGTCTTTGTAGTTTACCATTTAAAGCCGAACTCCAGGAAAACAACAAGATAAGTTAAAATATGTGTTAAAATAACTGTTATATCTCCCAAAGTATTTCTATAATGTTCAGTCTATTTTGTGAATTATACACCTTCCTGAAATCACGGCCAGGAGAGTTAGGAATTTAGTGATTTTAGCTCCCTCACTTTTAGCCATCTATGTAAACAACAAAGAAGCAGAAATACAATGAGAAGTAATGGTGCCCACTGATAAGGGGTTGATGCCCAGTCATGCCCCCCTCTCTGTTAGCATTTTGTTAATATTTCCTGATTTCCCTTAAATCTTATCTCGTGGCCCACACGTTTCACAAACATATCCAATAATATATCGTAAGGTAACAACATTTACTTTTCATCTGCGGCCTTGTTATCCTATATTCACCTGCAGTGGGCTACAGACAGACATTTAGACATTTAGCCACTGTGCTAAAGTGTGAACTTATCCTTAGGAAGTATTTACAGGATGTACATAATACATTACATTATTTTTAAAGGAATACACAATTGGTTAGCTCCCAAATTACTCTTTTTTGCTATACCTCTTTTGGAACTAAATCCTTCTGTATCTCTTACCTTCTCAGTTGTCTGTCTGTTTGATAGGTTGTATAACCCTCAATAGAAAATATAGCACTAAAGCCTTCATCCAACCTCTAGGATATTGCAATTGTTATTTTGAAAAGCTGGTATAAAAGAAAACAAGAACAGAAAAAAAAGGGGCCCAAACCTATTGCAATAAAATTAAAATAAGGAATAAAATCAACATATTATTTATTACAAAAATTTATTCAAAATTGAATTACAATGAATTAATGAATAAATAATATATCACAGTAGTGCAAGGTATGAAGAGCTCATTGGTGGCCTAGAGTTGTATTCTTCAGAATGGAGCTTTGGATTCTGGACCCATATGACCAGATCAGAAAGCTGCAGCATATACAGGCAGCAGGATCAGCAATAAAGTGGGACTTCCCATCCTTGTGCTGTTGTATGGTGAAGTTGTCTGAACCTACTCATGGCTATGTAGGTTCAGAAGAGCATTTTTTAGAAGGGGCCACAAAGGCTACAACATTGAGCCATCTATGTTTTTCGTCCCACCCCTCAGGTACGTCACCTTCGATTCTGCCCTCTCCTTTACCCCCCATAATCAGAACATTTCCAGGTCCTGTCACT
>NC_092861.1:32660955-32664842 GCF_032062135.1 Pyxicephalus adspersus | reverse complement strand
TGCAGAGATTTTTGGTAGTGGTCCGGAATAGGCAGTGTAAATATATCTCCCCAGTGGAAAACAGCAAAAAATTCTGACAGGGGTCTTAACCATTCCGTAGTATAAAAAAAAAATAAAGAGAAGTCTGGTAATACATACACAATAATACATTTACATAAATTTTAAATTTCCTTCTATCATCTAACTATTTTACCTAACACAGCCACCTCTTTCCTAATAGGCTGCTGCCTGCCCCTTCTTTAAGGTCTGAAGAAGGCCATTGCTTTATTCATCAAAACCATTCTTTCTTTTAATAGCTTTTCACCTACTTATAAAAATATCTCATACTGGCTCTTTGGAGTAGCTAATAGCTCCTTTATTACATCTACAAATATTGCCTTAGCAGTTCTAAGTACGTAACACAGAAGAACACGAGTCTCACAGAGGTCTTTATTGTCAAGTAAGCCTCTTTCAGCTTGTTTACTAATCATGCAGAAACATTTTCAGCTCTGCAGATGCTTTTATAACTCTTTAGAAAATGAAATACTGTTCCTAATTTAATTCAAAAAGCTCTGAGAAAGATGTCATCTTCATTATATACTCCAGGTATCTCTAATGTATCCACCCCACTCTAATGTATCTAATGTACACTACCCCACTTGCCATTTTTACTACACTCAACCTGAAAATATAGAGCAAAATTTTCATTCACCTCTGTGTAAAAACAGTTTTTAGGGGTCCACAAGGCCCTAACCGTCAATGACATGTAGAAAAAATCCCAGCTTGACTTTGTGATTTCCCTTTATCTCTGTTCCAGCACTTAACCAAAATAGAATAAAATCTGCATCCTTTACTTCCCTAGAGATGTTCATCTCATTCTTAGCCACTAGATGGAGCTGCGCATATAGCAAGCATAGAATATGCAGAATGTATAGATCAAACGTTGTGGACTACTAGGCCATTTCAGGAGGTCAAGAAGGCACACTAGGCCAGAAGAAACAAGGTGTCCAAGAAAAGTTTTTTTCCAATCGTGACTGCACTGTTAATCTGTGGTGTAGTCTCTGTACATGTGCGTGTGCTTGGCATCGAAATGCAACTTAGGATTCGCCTATTCGCGATTCCGCTTGAAAGTGCTGTTGGTGTCGCTGCACACTAAACACAGGGCTTTGTTGCCGCATTGAACGAAGAATAATTCGTCAGTCCATTCGGGGTTGGAAGACACCCTGGACAGACTGGTAGCTGCGCGTTGCTTCTGCTTTCAGGCATAGTAATTTAGGTTACTGTGTGGGAACTCGATGATATTGCAGGAACTCACGATAACGTGACAATTCAATGGGGCCGGATCCAACAACAAATAACTGGGGGGCGTTGAGACGGAGTAGAATACTGGCTAGTATCTGGCCTAAAGGCCAGAGTTTGCCTACCTCTGGTATAGATCAAATCTATTACTAAAACTGCTGTGGTGGTGAAATTCACAAACCTATGTCCCCTTATTTCCTATTAGTGAACTATTACACATGCTGACACATATATTATTATTATATTATTATATATTGTTAATATTAAGACTGTTAGGTTTGCATGTTGAGTACTAATTACTATTACATCTGAATTTACATTGTGTTTGTGGTTAAATCTAACCACAAACAAGTGCAAAAATTCGAATTATCTTGTACTAGCCAAAAGCAACTAAAAGTAAAGCAGAGACATTGCGTGAATGTCCATCTGCATAATCCACTTACAGGTTTTACCCTTCTCAGAAGCTCTGCTCTAGACTTATAATAGCATTGCTTTCTTCTGACACTTCTCTTCTTGTCAAGTGGAACTAATACATTTATCTATGTGTTTCCTTTAGTGTTAAGAAAAACCTGCAAATGTAATGATGTACCCTAATATATAATAATGTCATTCAATATTATGTCCTCTACGGATAATATAATAAATTATAAAATTCTATTTGGAGTCAAAACTGACAGTGTGTACTACTCTGGGGTAGGGTAAAACTTTGTATTATGAATGTTGACTTTGAACTCAAATCAACCCCATATTTGCTCTCAGTAACTTTCCTGCACATCCAGGTCATCCATAAGGCAACCACAGGCAGGAGCCCAGAGTCCAGTGGGTGTTGGTTAGATCTGAGCACCTGCTTGTCTCTTTACAAGGCAGAGTGTATTTGTAGGCTGTTCACCTCTGATGGAAGAGATATATTCCAGTCTGGACCATCCCAGTGGGGAGGCCTAATCTGTGCCTATTGTAATCCTTATCAAACACAATGAAAAGGATGGTGTGAAGGGGAGGAAGATTTGGGCACTGCTACATTTACCTGGTAAATGAAGCTGACTTCAACCATCCCAACCATTTTAGATTAAAGTAGAACTAAATTTAAAATAAAAAAAATCTCACTTACCTTTGCTTCCGCAGATACCTCAATCCCTCCAGTGTTGTCCTCAATTTGGTATCGCGCTGTCAGGGAAAGCTGCGGGTGCCACATTTTCTTCCTTTTTCTTTCTTCTTCTGGCTAGGTAACCCCGATCTGACACTGCACAAGTGTAAGATTGAGTGACATAGATTGCTGAAAATGGGAATAAAGAGTACCCATCTCACTGCCGATTGTGGGCATGCGCAGAAGGAGCAGTCCTAAGCCTACGGTACAATACCTACGTCACGTATCCTAAGACGCTCTGCGCTCTCATTCAATCTTTACATCTGTGGCAGTAAAACAGAAGGTGAGGGGCTTACTCCTTTTAAAAAACATTAGAAGACAAAACATAATTTTTACTTTAAATAAAAGGATTATATAACTACACTTTTATATAAAGTAAAACATTTTTGGTGATAGGCCCTTTTTAAATTACATGTCATTGCATATTCTTTGAAAAGTGAGTTTCCCCCTTAATCAATAAACTAAGTATATATATAATCCCATACAGGATAATAATTCATATTGAAAAATAAACAGCCTTTATTCTTTTAGTAAATCATCCCCAGAGTGCCCTAAATGTCCTACAAAACCAGCCATTCTCTGGGACTGTTTGATAGTAATTCTTATCTGCAGGGCCACCTGTTGGTAAAATATGGTATCAAAGTTTATACATTATTACACTTTCAAAAATCTGGCAACCTCCGAACCTGAGGAGTGCCTGATTTTCAAAAATTCAGGATTGTTTACGGTTATGTATGCTGTATATATTTAACAGAAAATGACTACCTGTACAGTCCTTTTAAATGGATGCTGAATCCATATTGGAGCTATACAGCAACAAATAAATGAGAAGGAATGAGCAGGAAAGCATGTGCAAGCAAGACCCAACAGCTGATTCTGCAGTGCAGCACCATCAAAACATAAACGGCGTCTCCAGAAAACAGTGTAAATTTGAAAATGCACTTCAAAATCCATGACGGAAATCTGAAGGAACCAGATTATCGATGGCCGGATTTTTGAATGTCAACCTGTATAATAATGGAGACTGAAGACAGTGGTGGTGTCATTCTTTTTTTAGTTGTCAAAAAACCTATTTAATTTATTAAAGTGTAAGTAGTAGATAGTCATGACACATTGCATCCTCCAGACATGAATAGTCCTACATAAAACTTCCTATAATATTTTAAATTATAATTAAAGCATACTTTGTTTTCTAATTTTGGTTTATAATCCTTTTGAATTTTTTTATGTATTACATTTATTCATTAAATAATTACATTTATTCATTGGCGCGAAATGTATGTTCTATATGTGTTTTTGTAAGCATGGAGACAAGCTTTTGTTAACAATCCAAATGCACTGAAACCAGAACAAAAGTTTTCATGGTTCTTTACTATAATTGCTACTTGATTACATCAGATGACACCAAACCGAGCAATCATTGAGACACTCTAAAAACCTTTTTGGTGCTTTATGGCTGTCACTT
>NC_092861.1:32559952-32657538 GCF_032062135.1 Pyxicephalus adspersus | reverse complement strand
TATCATGCACAGAGGATATAATGTATGTTCAGAGTATCATGCACAGGGAATTATGTATGCGCAGGATATCAATATCAGCATTAGACAGGGAAACATGGCAATCCCCACTTCCTTTGCATGTGCTGGGATGATTTTCAGAAAAAGAAGAAAAGGAAGATGGTAGCGCCCTGTGCTGGAACGCAGATAGGTGTGTAGAACAGATTTAGTTTGGCTTTAATGGGACACCTGAAGAAAAGTCATATGTGAATACCTAATCCTCCAGAAACAATTTTTGTTTAAATATTAAATGTTGATTTAAATCATGGTTTTATTGACTAACTGTAAATAGAGTTCTTTTGGAAGCTTTCAAAACGTAAGCTGTATACAAACGTTAAACTTGTTAGTTGCTAGTTACAAGAACAGTTGCTAGAAACAAATTTTCTTGATTGTTTAAAGTGATTGTGGAACAAATACTGTACAGACAGCACTGTTCAGTTCTATGGAGAGGGAAAAGGGGAGAACAAGCAGGAGGCACCCCTCTGCACCCTACTCATCATCTGAGAAAAAGACAGCAGTCATCTCAGCTCAATCAGTGATATGCCCAGCATTGCATGGGGGAACTGCTGCACACATGCTAGATACTCACCCAACATGATCATGATTATTAATTTGTATATTGCAACAATTATGCAGCATCTGTGCACAGTGTAAATTCTTTCCCCAGGGACTGTACAGAAATATTCTGCAGATTTCTGTACAATGCCTGAAGAAAAAATTTCCAAGAGAACTCTATCTACAGTTATTCATTAAAATTGTTTCTGGATCTAGTCCACAACAAACACTGGACTACACATGACTTACTACACCTATGTTTCACTGACTTTTTTTTTTCATAAAACGTTTCCTAAAAGAAGGCCTGCAACTGCTAGCTAGTTGTCTGGCTAATATACTGACCTGAAGGGTTTTTGTAAATGACTGATCCCCAATTTGCTGTCAGTAAATTTGTGTCACATATTCAGGAAAGTTACAATGCAGGCCGTACCTTTTTTTTAGCTAACAAGATATTATTGTAGTACAATTTTTAGGAATACAAGCTTCTCCAGTGGTCCTTGAAAACAATAGGCAGCCTCACACACCAGTAGGGTGAAAAGAACCAGGAAAGTAGGACCAGGCTTAATCTATTCTGGTAGAAATGAACCATGCATATAAATTTCAGCCTATATGTCTAAATTTACTGCTACATGAAGAAATTGTCGCATTGCCCTATGATCTTCATTATATATGGAAAATAGATTGTGATCCATCAGTATATAACAAACAGTTCAGGTGATCATGTGTTTGGTAACAGCGTGACCTGTTTTAAAAAATATATCCTGTTGTTAAACTGTGAATGAGAGATCATAGACAGCACTAAACAATAAAATATGATGCGTGCCAAAGAAAATATTCTACTATCACAAATAAAATTAAACAAAAAGCTGCGGCATGTGGAATTTTGATGTCATAGGCATAAGGGATACCCTTAGCATAATTATCAGCAACTTAGATTCTAGATCCCCTAAGCACAGTTTTGTTTATGGTTAGTCTTTAGTGAAGTGCATCATTATGGATGTAATATTTGGTACATTCACAGACTTTCATACAATTGTGAATAGAATGCCTCCATAGGTAGTATTCTAGGTGTCACTGCTTTTTCTACTGTCTGTAGTTGTCTGCGGAAGTCACATATTACAGGTTTCTGCTGTTACACATTCTTTTCCTACTCAAATTACCTATTTATTTTTGTTCCATGTAATCTGTTTGCTGAAGAGCAGATTTCAGTTGTACGTCTAAACAGTGGATTAAAATCACATACCTTTACATTGTAAGTCTGAAGTCTCTCAGGCCTCTCTTTTTCTTCATGTAACTGTGTTTATTCTGCTCTAAATACAGTAAAAATGGTTTGCATATTTTTATACATTTACAAAAGAATGGTTATTTTATATTTTTGTATTCCACTCACGAAAGGCAGAAGTGCTCCATTTGCAGAATAATGCTTGCCGTGTTGGTATCAAAGAAAATGTCGTTCAATCCAAAACTTTTTTTGTGTGTCAGGGTTGTAATACTTTAAAAGTTATCTCTGGTTTCAGTGAACATGAAGATGTTAAACTATAGTAACTAAACTCCCCTGTACAAATCTGTGTTAAAACATTTTTTTCCCAAAGTAAAAACAAATTTTAGAAAAGGCAAAAATTTTTAATAATAATGTATTTATATACACCATGTGCATGCAGTTTGCAGGTTCTCCCCATGTTTGCGTGAGTTTCCTCCGAGTACTCCGGTTTCCTCCCACATTCCAAAAACATGCAGTTAGGTTAATTGGCTTCCCCACAAAATTGACCTTAGACTGTAATAAAGAAATTTGACTGAGGTACGGACATTAGATTGTGAGCCCCTTTGAGGGACAGCTTGTGACATGACTATGGACTATGTATAGCACTGCGTAATATGATGGCGCTATATAAATACTGTATAATAATAATAATATTAAACTGTAGGTTTTAAGAGACAATCCTCCTCTGTCACCCACCCCTTTCTGCTCCCATCTCACCTTCCCTCCCTGTTCCCAGCACACTCCTCCTTTCGTTTCCCCAAACCTGTAATGCTCCCAGTCCTCCACTCTTCTGCTCTCCACCTATTCTGTCTTGCTCCATCTTTGATTCCTAGCCTTCCAATCTACCCAACACACATCTTAGTTGATGCAGTAGGAGCACTCTGTATTTACCACCATTTAAAATCCCATGGAATTAATGTCAGGTGTTCCAGGATTAGATCCGTGTAATAAGAACCTATTCAGGGAGTAGCCTGGTGTAATCTGTTTCATTAAACCTCAGATATCTAGGTTTGATTTTCTCTTTGTAAAACATGGCTAAAATTTACCAATTGATGCACTGAGAAGTTTCCAAAATCTATGGGATTGGAGCTCTTGGTACTTCCACAGTACTTGGTGCCACACAAAACATACAGAAGGATAGGCCACAGACGATAAAATAGATAGTGCTTTACCTAGAAGTAGGATGGTTTATTGACTGAAAGAGCACATAAGTAGATATAGCAGATCCAAAGGCTTTCAGAGTCACTGGCCCAGACAGAATCTTTAACCCTTCCCCTGGCTGTACTCTTGTTTTTGGTCAGTCAAAATATTGAGTCCAATATTCTTAAGGAGTATTACACCGTCCAGTATTTTTAAAGTAATTACACCAGTATGTAGTGCTATAAAAAGAATCTAGAATTGCAGCTTCCACAGTACTAAAGAAGAAAGAAGACTCCAAACCTAGTGCTCCACACAACTATGGATTTATCTATGTAAAACAGACTTTTTATTCAAACCCAGCATTTAGTTAGAGAAGACAGCTGTTAAAGGGTAAAGTTTTCCATCCTGTACCTGATACATCATATTCTACACTTAGTAACTTTATGTTCTTTATGTGAATTCATGATCACCACCCTATTCACAAGGTGCTATACTGTAAATGACAGAGATTAATAAACGCTTACCTAAGAGATGCTTGCACACTACGCAGTCCATACCGATTACTGCTATTCAGTCCTCCAAAGTGCAGTGCAGTATGTAAAAAAAAAAACATAAATCACAAAAGACAATCTTCCTATGGTGGTCAATATAGAAACTCACATGTGTTGTTTTGGGTATATACACATAAATATTTTGGTTCTGTGTGCAAGTATATGGGTTAGCAGTATGAACCAGATAAGCATTATCAAATGAACAGTCCTACAGATGATGAAGCCATCATAAACATCACTGAGTATTGTAGTACTTCTACACACAGAACCAAGGAATTCAGCTAGGACACCAGTGGTGAGTTCAAATGATACAGATTGAGACTTTCAATACCCCAATGTCCCACACATTCCCAAATCAGTAGCACTAGCATGGAAGTATATAATACATTGTGTATATTTCAACAAGGAATAATGTAAATTGCATTGAGACCGTGGTCTGATTACTACCCAGGAACCCTGCTTTTTATTTTTATTGTCATTACTATAAGGCACTTTATCAACATCAATGCTATGTGCAGCGGATTCCAATATTTTGTTGTTATGAGTTAACAGACCTTAATATTACTGAAAATAGTAATGTATGGTAAATGCATTTATGCAATGCCCCCCTGAAAGCTCTCTTCCAGCTTTCTGTTGTCCCACTGTAGATGGAAAGCCGTTTTTTGCATTAAAATCCTATCTACCTATCTATTCTAAGTCCTATCTATAATGGAGTTGGGCCTATCAGTCTCTTTCTTTATTTTTACTTCCTTAGACCTAACTGCATCTCATCATCATTAACATGTTAATGTAATTTTAAAATTGTGTTTTCAGTCTCTAAATCCACAGCTTTCATCCATATTATACATAGTGATCCTTTATATTTTTTATTTAAGGTCATCGCCTTTTTTCAATATATATACCTATATATACCTAATATATTTTTCAATATACATAGTGATCCTTTTTTTTTTTATTTAAGGTCATTGCTTTTTTTACATATTATACCTAGTGATCCTTTATATTTTTTATTTAAGGTCGACGTCTTGTTTAGGCTTTCCTTCAGTTTGTTCTCCTATGTTCTCACCCTGTTATAAGCAAACCTGGTTTAGATAGCAAATTGTGTAGACATGTTCCCTTTGACCTGCACTGACCTGCAGCTGATGCTGGGGAGACTGTAGTGGCTAAAAAAACTGAGGGAGATTAGCAGCACTGACATATAGAAAGGGAAAAAAAGGACAAAAGTATACTTTTTACTAACAGTGCCTTTGACATTATTCAGTTCTGGAGTAGTAGTGCCAGGCCAAGACTACTCACCCCCTCTGTTAGACATAAGAAGAAGGTTGTACAATGGGACAGGCCCCGGCTTAACAGTAATCTTTGTTAAAAGGACCCAGTTCTAATCATTTACCTCCATCACATATTTATGCGCTCTGTATTATTAGGCCCCATTGATCTTCCTGGCTTCTCCTATATTCCCAATTATATTGTTTGAGATTGCATAGGTAATGTGATATAAACCTGTTGATGTATCCTGCCTATTAGTACTTATGATCTGATACAAATTATTGCCTTTACCTACCTCTGAGTGAGTCAGAGAAAGCTAGAAATTCAGGGTTATAGTCCAACAAGGCAAAAACTCACCTTGTTATAACCCTTTAGGCTTACTTCACTAGAATATAATGATTGATGTATAGCATTCCAACCATTACTTAAACAATGACAGTGAAAGCAGAAAATATCCATAATGGATGAAAATAAAAATCACTACAACAAAAACACATAGTAATTACTAGGTTTCTTGGTCCCTTGAGATATTTTTTCATAATAAATATTTAATAATAAAAGAAACATAAAAACTTGTATTCTCATTAACAAGTTCACAGATAACGTCTTCAGAGCTAAATAATCAAATTGTGAATCTGCAGACCAATCCAGCAAAAAGTTGAAAATCTGCTGCTCCCTTTCTTCCAGGCTCCGACTGAAGAATCAGTTTTTTCACACAGGCGTAGTCCTGGGTACTCTAAAAACACTGATTTGACTCTATGTCTCTCTGTGCTCAGGGCAAGGAGGGTGCAAGAATGTTGCATCATCCTCTGTAGGAGGGAAAGTGTGTGATGTGTAGAAACATTTTTTAACTCACCAGAATTATACAATTCACCAGAAATATACAAGGAACTTTATATGCAGGTGCATAGTTTAAGATCCATAAAAAACCTAAAATGGGACCAAAATCTTTTTATTTGGTATGCTAGAAATCAAGACAAACATAAAACATTCACAGTTTAATTTAGGCAATAAAAGCAGTGATGTAGTTTCTTAATAGACAATTGCTTATATTCCAAATTTTTCTGTAATGAAAACATTACTTTTCCAAAATTCATAAAAAAGTCCCCTCTCTAAATGTGTTAATGCCAAAAGCATTAGAAAAAAATGTAGAAGAATCTGAACACTGAAAAAAGCAAAATTACCAGTGTAAAATGTACAGACGTTAGATTTCTGTCGGTGGATTCTGTTGTGATCAATTCCAGTGACAGAGGAACAAATAAGCTCTGGATACACAGAGCTTTTCAGTTCTACAAAGATGGGAGGGGGAGGATGAGCAAGTGGCACTCCTCTGTGTCCTCCTTCATAATACAATGGTTATCTGCACATGGTCGTTCTTTAATCTGCCAGGACAGATTGGGGAATGACATCAGAGACAGCCATAAACATGCTAGATTTTGCTATCACAATCTCCCAACAATCATCTACCATGTATACATAAGAAGATACAATATACAAAAGGTGAAGGTGAAGGATTAGTAGAAATACTGTACTTTGCACTGCAAAATAAAAATAATATATATATATATATATATATATATATATATATATATATATATATATATTAAGCTATTATCAGTTCATCAGTCAGTCTAATTTTCTGGCTCCTGGTGTGATGTGTATTGAGGCTGCAGGTGTGGGTGCTGAGACATTATAAAATACCTGTCAGCACTGTTGTCACATATAATGTGTGACAGGCTGACGTAGCCACCAGCCATGTAAAATCATTAAGAATGTGTCTGCTCCACCAGCATTTCTAGAACAATCATATTATAGGTGTGTCGCGCTCAGCCTTCACTTCTCACATTACTTGTTTTGGGTTCTCTACTCTACTCTACTCTACTCCAGAAAATATGTATATCAGGGTTTTCCAACAACATCTAAAATATCATGTACTTTTTTTAAATTGTCTGGAAATTCAATTTTTCTTTTTTTTCGGGCTTAGGTTCCTGTTGATCCTGACTATCGTTGCGGTCCTGATGGATTCCTTTTGGTTTCCCTCCCCATCTCTTTCTTTTTCACTCTTGTTGTTTTACTTGCCAAATTAACATTGTATGGAGATCATATTATCTTTTTCTTTGTATAATACATGTATATTATTATGCTCTGGTGTATCGAAACAAACATATCATAACAAAAGAAATTAAAGACCTGAACTAAGTAATGAAGATCTTGATACTCACCACCACTACGCTCTCACTTACTGTGCCAAATGAGGTGTGGAGTGAAACACAATTTAGGAATATTCACACAGTTTATAAAGTTCTTGGTGAACATGACATGGAGACTGGCACCAGGAATCATGCCTCCTGTTTTTAATGAGCCTCCACTCCTGTCTCCGTGGTATACTATCTATGGTCATGCACTCACATGGCATCATTCTGGAAAAATGTGCTCTGTTTTATTCCTCAGGTAACCATATGTACTCTATCTTTGGACCCCTACATATGACTATAGTAGGGACATTAGATTGTGAGCCCCTTTAAGGGACAGCTAGTAACATGACTATGGACTCTGTAAAGAGCTGCGTAATATGTTGGCGCTATATAATTAATAATAATAATAATAATAATAATTATGTGGACCTTGCTGCTGGTGGCCAGACGAGCTATTATGTCGACCTGGCTTCACCCCTTAAACCCCACTCCCATGGTGTCTCGTGAAATTATCTTCCCAAAAACAGTTGTTTTCCGGGAACTGCTTTCTGGATACCCTGCCATTCTGTTAATGGGGCCCAGAAGAATGTGGGGACCTGGGCCAATCTATCCCTAAAATGGCCACAGGACCTGCATAGGCCCCATCTTGTCTGCCTTTATCTTGGGAAATTGTTTTTCTTTGTTTAGTTTAGAGGAAAGAAATAAAAGAAAAGGAACAAGTCTCAGACAAATTGGGCTGTCCACCTATAAACTCAAGCTCAGTTGAGCGACTCAGGGCCTGCTATAGCCAATTTAAATATACCATTTCTTGACACCAGCCTAAGCCTATTATTTCACAGGTCTTTTCTCCATGTACTGTGTGCCAAGCTCTTGTGAAGAGGACAGCTAAATTTAATTATGCCATCTCAATGATATTAATCATAAGAGCCATTTCTGACTCATATTACAAGTGTTTTTGACACTGCAGATTCCTGTCTTTATATTTCTATTTTGTGCATTCCCAGGGCAACAGCACCAAGTACAAGATATTTATAGAAAAGCCAAATATAATACTGACACATCACATAAAAGCATAGTACATGCATTAAAAAGTATACCCAGCTAAGTTCATGTAGACTTTCCCATGTTGCCCTACTTTCTTCACTACATGTTTGAATTTAAAGAGTTCTTGCTCCAATTAGTAACACACACACTGCTCTATAAGGTGATTGCTCTTATATCCTTTCCACATACTGTACCTCCCCTCTGTCCCTGATTTGGAGGAACTGTTCTTCTTTTCTCCACAGTTGTCTTAATAAAAAATGTAATTCATAACAATTAAAAAGTCCTATTTTGAACCAAACTTTTCAAACAGCCTCTAAATTATTTAAATTGTTGCTAATATAAAGGAAATGTAGTTGTGAAAAAGTACTTGATCATTTTTTTATGCCTTAGTACCTTTTTATGGTCAACAAAATTGGAGGATGGCTGGTGTAGCAATTGCATTCTTTGAGCTTAACATGCCCCTCTTTCCAACCTCTGAAAGTTATGTGTTATGCTCCCACTTCCACCCCCCTCCCCTACCCGCCCCTATTGCCCTTATCCATCAATAGGGTCACAAGTAAAAAAGAACAACTGAAAAATATTCACGCTGATGATGTGATATGGATTGTATCTAACCCAGGGGGAAAATATTACATTGAAGGAATTGAAGTCCTTTTTAATTTTGATTCAGCTGCTAATATTGGCAGTAAGACATTTTTCTGCCCTCTCATGAAAACATTCACTCTGGAACACCTTTTCTTCTTCTCATCTCTCTAAGGCTATGTACACATACGATTCTCACCTGATATGAATGATCATGCTCATCTCGGGCAATAATCTCATATGTGTACAGAAGTCACCCAACGTTGTTCATGGATTCATCTTGACGGATGAAGCACAGACGATGAACAACCACAATAGAATAGAGGGGATGAGAGCACAGCGGGGTGCCGCTCACTCGATCTTCCCTCTCCATAGAACAGAACGTTGCTGTATGTACATCACTCATTTGTTTATCTTTCAGTCCTTTGTGACTGAAAAAGAAAATTTCCAACAACAATAATTGAGTGTGTGTACGCAGCCTAACAGAGAGAGGTGTTAAGTAGTCCACAGATTGATTTAGGTCAGATAAGACTGTTTAGGATTTGAGTGCAGCACAATCAATTACAAGCTCACTGTTTTTCTGGCAGGATTACCAGTATTTGTTTTCACTTATTGTACAGATATGACAAAATGCTTCTAATGCTATATTTAACAGACCAGAAGAGAGCACATAGTTCATTGTTAGGGTTTCCACACACTTTAGTTCAGTTAACCAGGCCCAATAACTTTCTTTAGATCACATTAATAACAAATTTTGCAGGCATGTAGATACACCAAGAATGAATAATCACATTCTTTCCATTTAGGAATGTTCATGTTTGTATACATACATAGCTAAACTAATAATAAATCCAACAGTAAATACAGTATACATGAACCTACGTGAGACCGTATTATTTGTCTTCACTGTGTAGGAACTTCAGTGTACATTGTAGACAGTTTGTATATGAATCTCATGGCTAAGACACAACACTCAGCCTTTCCTATTTATAATATTTTGCATTGTATGTATGCAAAATGTGGGTGTTTCACAAACCCAGTGGTTTGTTTTTAGTAATATTTAAACAGCCAGTTAAAACTTTGCTAAAAACTTGTCAAACCGGTAATGTACATGTCTCCCTAATGATAGAGTATAGCAGGAGCAGGCACAATTGCTGTCTCGTGTTTCTCCATACATTACTAGCTAGCAGGACAGTCCTGACTGCTCCCATACAGGCGACTCTATGGAACGCACAACTTAAAGGTAAATCATTCCGTAATTCTATTTATGAAAGAAGCAGGACAGCGTGAAGCTGGCTTAATACACGTATATACATATATATAAAATCTGGATGGCAGCCATGCACCAGACATTGTTGGCATAACTGCCTGTGCTGGCAATTCTTTAGTTGAATGGATAAGTATAATTGTATTTGTCCTGTGATTATAGAAGAATGATTATATTTGTTGAGAGATCACTTGTATGGATGTTAGTTCAGAGGAGAGGTTAGTGTGGATTGTTTTCAAGAAACAAACTGCTACTAATCTTATGAATTTGAAGGTATACACATGTGCAGCATGGAATAGCAACCTGTATTCTCTACAAGGATTTATTTGTGAAAAAACAATATTATTTTCTTGTATGGTCGAGACATATATTCATACACAACTAAGGATAAACAGAACAATGGGTCAACTTCAGAATTTTTCCAGAGAATAAATTAATTTCATCCATTTTTATTTTTATTTTTTTCTATGTAATATTTTACTGATCATGTACAGGATAAAAATGTTCTAAATTAGTACTGCCTGCTATCATGCTACCAGAGGATGTTTATCGTATAAAAGATGGGCAAATCTCATCTATAGCTTATGAGATTTGCCTGTTTGGCATTGTACTAGGTAAAAGTACATATTCTTCTTCTTTATGAAAAGTTGATTAGTCAGTGGAAAAGAATACCAGCTCACTGGAAAATACTGCTGTCTGAGTTCTTAAACAATCAGTTCTTTGTGCAGATACAAATATAGAAAATATCTGTATAAAAAATCATTTCATAAGTAAAAAATACATAAATGTGTGTGGGAAGGCAGTGCAGTCCAAACACTCATTTTATTAAGTTGGATAACAAAATCACATGGCTGCTTTGTCTTCATTGGTATATTATTATTACACAGTATTTATATAGTGCCAACATATTATGCAGCACTTTACAAAGACCATAGCCATGTCACTAGCTGTCCCTCAAAGGAGCTCACAATCTAATGTCCCTACCATAGTCATATGTCTATAATACAGCCAGGTCAATTTTAGGAGGAAGCCAATTAATCTAACTGCATGTTTTTGGAATGTGGGGGGAAATCGGAGTACCCCGGGGAAACCCACACAAACACGGGGAGAACCTTTGATACTACATGCGAATAGTGTTCTGACCAAAATTCGAACCTGGGACCCAACGCTGCAAAGGCTGGTATATAACCGTTTTTTTATGTGATCATATATTAGAAGAAATGATCATTTTCTTTCCCCTAGGAGAGCCCCTTTCATTAACATACACACTCATATTCAAGACATGTTGAAAATTTCCTCATTGTTACCAATGATAACAACTTTCCAACCTGGCAGATGGTTTCTGGCACCCAAGTCTTCTGATAGGTTAAATGAACAAGTAAATTATGTCATGCAACAATCATTCTGTGTATATCAATTTGTTTCCATAAAAATTGTATTCATTTGATCATAATATTAACATTAGGATGTTCCTGTGTTGCATTTTCTGTGAAAAAACAGATAAAAATTAATTGTTTGTATGACTCAGTTCGAGTGACTATTGCACCCTAAATATTGCAGACGTATGCATATATACGGAGGAATGTGGTAACTTTAATACTCCATGACCTCTTTTGAATATGCAAACACTGATGATTAAATGACAACACATGCAATAGTTGTTCCTGTGTAAAATTCAATATATATCATGTCAAAACCAGGGTTCTGAAAACTTTGCAGCCTATACTATGTACAGTATCACTTACAGGGTGTTAGGATTAGGTAAAAAACTGGGCTTATGTTTAGTAAGATTGCCCATAAGGACCATCTGAGAAATTAAACATTTGTTTTTCTCCAATCTGACAGATTGGTATGTTGAATGTGAATTACCATATGTCCTTCAATCCCATTTCAGTTTACTGTTTAAAGAACTTGCAGCAATTAAGAAGGGGCTTCTTTTAGGTTCCCATGGCATGTTGTATTCAGTAAATCACCACTTTGCTTACTGTACTGTTTTTATATTAGAAAAAAGACCCATCTTTTTTCATAGGACTGTGCACCACTTTTCCCCATTATAGACCTTGTACAGTGTTTAAAAACAAGGTAGAGGATCATTTCTACAGTCTGTTACATCCAATCACATTTTTATTTTAATGACATTAATAAATAAAACATTCAAAGAAAAATGACAGAAACTAACCTTTTGCTTTTTGCTAGTGGAATATTAGAACCTCACCTTACAAAAATGCTGCAATAAATAGAATTAGATAATACAATGTTGTGCAAAGCAGATTTTATTTACAAACTGAAAGATATTTTACACCTCCCTTATTACAGTGCATGCTTGGATCTGTTGTTCTTGGCAATTTCCAAAAGCCAGAATCAGCAAAATTGATTACCCAGATAGCCCAGCGTTAGATGCTCATACATCTATTATTGCACACTTATCTGTTAAAAATGCAATACATGCTTTTCCTGCAGTGCTTCACGCTTTATAGTTGTCTTAGCAATTGTATACTTTGATTAATGTAAATATTTTTAATATCACACCTATAGGAATTAAAAATGCCCTTCAGGTGTTGCCACAACATACCTCTGTGTGGATTTATTTATGTCTTTGTGCAGAGAGCATGGAGAGACGATAAAGAGTATCACTTCACCAGAAAGACGTCATTGTTCAGGATGTGGCTTGGCATATTTCTGGTACAAGTCCAGACAGAGACACCCAAGATTCCTTACGGGAAGCATCTAAAATGATCTTTTTAAATGTTCCAATCAACAGATTCTTTTAGATTTATCCTTTTAACTGCACAATAGGTGAAAGTTGTATTACTAGGTTTCTCTTCAGCTAAGGATTGGGCATTTGTCTTGAAAAATGATAAGAAAAAGCAAAACCAGTTGTTTTCAGTGGTACACATTTTTGTTTCTTTTTTTTTCTTTTCCTAAATTCTTTTGCATATTTAATTGTTTTATAATATTCAATACTGAATCATTTATTTGTAGTTTGTGCATTATGATGTCACTTTTTTACATAATAAGTACAGCCTATGTCCTCTCCCCAGAGTGTAAACCATTTATAGGACTTTTGAAGATAGGTGTTTTTGTCAAAAACAATCTTTTCAATTTGAGATTGATTGAAAGGCATTTTAAAGTACAAACGTTCAATTTAGGGGGGCTGTGCTGCATTGAGGACCAAAGGCTGTGCGCCTACAGGCTCTTAAGATGGGAATCTGTCTCTGCCTATGACTAACATAGGTCCCTAACAGGTATAAGTGTTATATCACGCTAGATATCTAAAATAAGAATAAAATATCACTTTAAGAGGACAGACCCCACTTGCTATTCAGATGTATTTTAGGGCTAGAACAGTAGCTTTCAATGTATCCACTGGTTTCTTTAAGTTTGCAGAGTGTTACTAAGTACAGCCACATAATAAATAATTACTATAAAAGGAGACAATATAAAGGAAGATATAGTTTAATTTTATAATAAACCTCCAGGGCCAATAGCTGATAAAGGCAGGATCACTATAGATTTTAAGGAAAGCTACAGACTGAAAACAACTTTTTGATATTTAGATAAATACAGCTGTTTCATGATCAATTCAAGTGCACCTTATAACAGAGTTTACTACTTAAAAGCTTATTTTTACCAAAATGCAGATCATGCTGAGAAAAAAATAATAAACTGCAAAATTTTTTATCTAAAAGAAGACCTGGCCACCTCTAGCTGCTAGTAGTAAAATGAGGGACAATCCAGGGTTTTCTACCATAGCTTAAACCATCACAGAACAGAAAAGTTAATCGTTTTTTAATAATGTTTATCAAATTTTTAGGTAAATTTGAAACATTTATCTTCTATCATATTGATTTCTTTAAAGAATACTTTGATTTAGTTATTTATTTTAAGAATTTACAATATCATAATTTCTTGTTACAGAGTCCCGACATAGCTGAAGATTTGGACAACAAGCTTGAACCTAATGAAGACTCTGATGCTCAACACTGTGAGCCTGGGTGCAGTCTAGACCAAGATGAAGATTATTTTGAAACTAGGTCGTGCTTCAGTGAAAGTCCATCTGAATTAAAAAGTGAAGTTTTTGAAAGTGTATCGGACATTGACTCAGTCTGCAGTGACACTACAGATGAACTGAACAGAAGATCTGACTGTCTTCTTCTGGAGAAAAACAAGTCTGTGTATTCTGATATTCAGAGTTGCATTAATTCAAACATATATTTCTCAAAAGACACTCTCTGCAGCCATAAGGATCAGTCAAATTTGCCTTTCTGTTCACCAACACAAATCTTTCTATCCCAGAAAAGTCTTACATCTGATCTTTACAACACAGAGGACACAGATAAGGAACTGAGCTTAAGGAATGATTTTCTATTCTCAGATCTAAATTGTAGAAGTGATACAGAGAACAATAATCTACTTGTAAATGATCTGCAAGATGATAGAGCAAAAAGGACAGACACACAAAGTTGTTTAGAAAGTGCTGCAGCTAAACAAAAAGGAGTAAACTGCATATCGCTATCAGAAGGCTGCCTGTCCTGTGTAAGATCAGATACTTCAACAATTGCCTATTTATGTGAATATCATCAAAGCCTTCCTAATATTTATTTTAAAACCACTTCTTACCATATCACAAGTCCAATAGCACACAATAATAATAATGACACAAGACATGAGGAAACAAGTGCAATTACAAAGTCTTTCTCTACAGAAAATCTTAATCTGAATACACCTTCTACATGTCTTGATCAATGTAATGTAATTTTAATGAGGACGTCAACGGAAGAAGAGATTCAAGCTCAGGAGGATAATTGTCAAGAGCACATCCCTTCCTCAAAAGACTGGAATACCAGCTATTCATGTCACTGGACACAACAAGAGACGGTTCTCAGACATACAGAAGACACAATACATGTTGGTTCCACAAAGGAGAGTGGTGCCGAATCAGGTTATGGTGCTGATATATGTGAAAATATCATTCGAAATGTAAAAAAAACAGTAGCCTATCAATATAATTCTTCAGAGACAGAAATAACAAAACCCATTGTGCCTCAACATAACCATAAAACACATGACACTGACAAAGCACTGAATAATGGTAATGGAAAAGAATACAAAATATCAGGAACAAAATCTGAACTCGATAACACAGTTACTGATTCCTCCAATAGACCTCCTCTTATAATAATATCTATTCAAAGAACAGGTGCCCAGGCAACACGAAACAAACTTGAAGATATCAAACCTGTTAAAGAACAATGTACAGAAACATTTCATTCCCAAACAAATCGTTTACATGATAATAGTCAAACATTTATTCAGGACTGTTCCAAAAGAGATGTAGACAAAAATGCACTGGAAAATATAAATTTAACCTACACAGAAAACAAAAAAGAGGACAATAATTTTATTGAAGGACATACAGATATGAAAGGCTTACATGTGACTGATGAAGATCAGGAAGTTTTACAAACAAGCCAAGATAAAAAAGATCAACAGTGGGATAAGAAGTTAGATGGGCTTTCCACAGAAAATTATACTTCTGTTAGGTTTGAAGAAAAAAACATGGAGATAATCCAGGAGACTCATTTAGATAGACAGTCTACTGTGGACCTTATTGTTTCACCTAATGGACCTTGTGTGGCAGAAAACAGCCCTCTTATACTTGAGAGAGAAAACACAGGGTCACTCGAGGAAAATGAGGCAGAAGAACAATCAAGTGTGGACCGTACAGTTTCCCCAAATGCTCCTCCATGTTTGTATAGTGAGGAGAGTTCAGACTGTTCAGATCATCTAGAATTCAGTTTCTCTGATGACGATCTTGATGATGAAAAGGAATGTCATGACTCATCTCATACAGAGAGTAATATGGAGGATACATTGTCTCCTACACAAGCATCCAGTTCTGGAAAAACAGGAAGAACAGAGAATATGAACGTGTCTTCTGATGTCAGGTCACATCCTAATGAAAACAATTCTATTAGATCTAATTGCACTGAAAATGAAGATAGTTGTGAAAAGGTTGAGCAATCTATGAACAGTGTAAAAGTGGAATATGATACAATAAAACATATAAGCAGTGAGCATTCAGTTTTGTCTCCTGTTTCTGAGATACCAGAAGAAGGCTCTGAATCCATCAAACCTGAAAATAGCACGGATACAAATGATAGTGTTAGATCAGCAGAGACAAAAAGCAACACAGAATGCAATCCTGTGCAATCTCTTAAACCTCCAATTTTAAAAAGTAGACAGATAGAGAATTTATGCAAAGATGAACATAATTCTGATGTGTCTGATGATGATCTCTTTGAAGGTAGTTTTCTGTACAATAGAAGTATGCGAAAGGCCTCTGGACCTGGAAGAATAGATATAGATAATTTTTCTAGACTGAGATGCAATGTATCAAATGTCAGTATTCCAGAACCCTTTGAGAAACCACAAAACAATGAGCCACCCAAGCCTCAGACTGAAAACAATGACATAAAGAGCAATAAAAATGTAGAGGGTAGAGGGTTAAAAGAAAGGTTGTCTTGGGCTCATAAATCTTTCTCCAGTCTATTTGACTTTAAAAATCTAGAAAAAGAAAATGTGACTCAACAAACAGACCCTGAAAACAAAGAAGAAAAGAAAAAGATCAGAGCTCATCAAATGTCTTGGAGAGCCATACGAAAAACCAAGGAAAGAGACTCGCTTAAAAGACTTAGTGTTCAAAATTTGTCAACACAGGCCATTAGTCCAAACAAACCAAGAAAACCATCTAGGGAGAAACTGGAACCTGGTCATGAAAACTCATCAGTCGTTCCAGACCTGCTTAGCAGCTCTCCTTCTGAAATTAAGGAAGATGCCTGCACAGAATCTAACAATGACAAAGATACAACTACAAACTCTCCAAACCTTAGGACTAATTATGTAGAAAAAAGAAGCCCCCAAAAGTGTGGCACAAATCCAAGAACTTCATTTGATCAAGCAAACACAACTGAGCAGCTTTTATTAAGCAAGCATTCACCCACTACTTCCTATTCCAACATATTCTCCAATTCTGAACTAAACTCCATGCCTTGTCGACCAATGAGCCCAAAACCACAGAGCCAGTGGCCTAGTTATCAACGTAAAAGTTTGCGTAATTCCAGGGCCAGTGCTACTTCCACGACTTCTCTCGGAAACTGTTCTCCACTGGAGAGTTATTTGGACTCACAAGAATCATCCACAGTGTTTAAGCCTTGGCCACTGAGCTCTTTAGAAAATGAGTTCCAGAAAGAGGACAGTGGCATCAGTAGTCAATCTCAGGCTAGCATATATACTGCTTCTTCAACAAGTGACATACTACGTGATGAAGTAAGTACCTGCTATTTGCTAAGAGTTTGCTGTAGAAGAAAAATATTAAAATATGACAGGATTTATGATCCAGCGTTTTTTTAAAAAGTTACTTTTTTTTAAAGTTACTTTAATAATTTCTGATTAGCTGGTGTGAAAAAAGCATTTCTTTCAGTTTCAGTTGCAATGACCGCGGTCATCGTAATCAGCAAACTATTCAGTAAAGTATATCTTTATTTCAAAGATTTTTATTGTATTTTTCAAATGCAGTTTTACAATACCAAATAAAAAACATAATGAGGGGGGGGGGGGATGAGAACCAAGATGAGATAAGATGAGATGAGTCCACCAAAATAAAGCAAACCTTAAATAACTTTTTTTAAATAATATTCTATATAATAAGAAGAGGTTAAAACATTTGTTAGGTTTTTATAGCTGTCCTTCTAAGGAGATTTACTCTCTCGGTTCTGGTGACCATTGTCATTGGGACTGAAAGTGGGGAACAATAAATTCCAAAGCTGATAATAATTGCTCTATCATGGCTTTAATCACAGAATGAGTAGAGAAGTAGTTTCACTTGAAGCCCAGCAAGCAAGGTCTCACTTGATTTAAAATAAAATATATATATATATACATATATATGGGGCAGTCCATTTATTAACCAGTGAATCTGACATTCAGTAATATTCATGCGTTTTAATGCAGTAAATTGATTCTCAACCAGTGACTTTAGCTGAAAGTTAGGTTCATTTTTGAATATTAGACTCATAACACTCTCATGCTGCCTAAACAAGGCCAAAAACAATTTTTAGAAATTTGGGTTTAAATGCTGTTCTAACTAGACTGAAAATCACTTAGCAAATTATTATTCACCTAACTTAGAAAATGAGGGGAAGTTTTGCTGACTGCATCTATCTGTTCATGTACAAGCAGTATTTACTACATTCACTATAGTAAGTGATTTATCCCTTGTGGAGTTATGATCACTTTGCCAAGTGAACAGCCAAATCTTTAGTAAATCAGTCCCTACATAATGGTTCTCTGTCATAAGACTAGTAAGAATAGTGATGATGCAGCATTAGAACATCTTCAGGACAATCCATTACAAGTTTTTGGAATGTATTGATACATTTTATCTGAATTATCTGTTAACACTATTGCTGTTTAGATAAACAGTTTTAGTGCATTTTTTTTTACTTGTAAACCACATGGCAATATTATGGCTTGAAGACACTGTATACTGTAATCTTCCAGGACAGGGTGAATCCAGTGTGAGACTTATGTTCAAACTACCAGTAGATGGCATAGGAGTTCATTACAATAACATGGATAGTAATTAGACAAAGTTCTAAATAGGCCATAAAGGGGATTCAGCATGGGTTATTTCTCAATCATTGTGTCTCTGTATATTATGCCTGTAAAAAAACATTTCACTAGTGTCCTGCCTCTAATAAACCCTCTGAGCCAAGGTGGCACCAAAAGTGGTAGGAGTACTCAACAACTTTTAGAATTAGTTTGTGAAGTTGGCAACAAACTTCATTGCCTGATATGAACAGTTTCAGTTGCAAAGTAATATTGTAAATGTTTAGGCATTAAGGTTGCTGCAGATTTAAGACAATCCCTTGACTTCCACGTTAACATAATTGAGGTGAGTGCCATCATGACTTGATCTTACACCATTTTTACTTAATACTAATAAAAACAGGAGAATAGACCAAATCAAGTAACAGCTATAAAGGTGCAAAGAGAGAAAATACTCCAGAAAAGGAAGACCTCTGAGATGCTGGTTTTTACTTTCCCAAACACCGACACAACCAGTAAAACATCCACTATACCCTTGTTGGCCTCTGCTGGGTGCAGGAAGGATTCAGAGAAAAGAAAGACTCAGTCACTCTACAGGAGCTTCAGCTGTGATGACCTTTGGGTAAATCAGACAAAGCAGTCAATGAATGTAAACAAGTCAGGAATCTCTATTCCAGCAAAGAACCAAATGAAGAACACACAAGTAAGAATGACATCCATCCTCTTGCTCTGTCCTCTTGCCATTACTCTCCTATCTTTGCATGTTCTTTCCATTCTTTGGCAAATGCACATTTTCATATTGTACCTGCTTTCAAGATATAGACTTTCTCAGCTAAAATATATTTTTAGATGAGTATATCAGGGTGAGGTCCATAAAGAGGTGGGGCTTACAGCTGTCCTGATATTCAAATGCTAATAAACTTTTTTATGGCTCTTATAACAACTAAATATTTAAAATAATGGTTCTATATTAGAGAATGATAGCATACAGATGATCTGTATTTTCTTTATTGCCATATACAGCTTTCAGACCTGCAAACCTGGCCTAGAATGAAAGTTTAGGTGCAGAATAAAAAAACTCCCATGGAAAATAGGGCTCATGCTTAGTGCAAAATAGTAACGTAAAGAATACAGGGAGAAAGATGCCCAACAATAATCGAGCCTGATTTTTGTTCATACTATAGCACGTAGACTGCACGTAATTTGCAGTGAGGTGTGAAGAATAAGCTAGTGCATCCAACACATCTAGGTTTTCTGAAATGGATCCATTGAACTGGTTGGAAAATACTATAGCTACAGGCGGCTACAACGTACAGTTTGTAAGCTTGAAGTAAATATGTTTACGTACAAAAGAATTATGTCATGAAGTCCATAAACATGTTAAAACTTGTTAAAAAACCTTTCCACCGAAATTGTTTAAGATTGTGATTAAGAAGGTTGTAAAAGTAATGTAGAATCACACATAGTGATACTTTATTGTTGGCTTCCTCAGTTGGATTGGCATCCTCAGCTGTGGTGTCGGGACTCCTGATAAACATTTGATGGTTTTGGATCAGTGGGCCTGATTTATTAAATTAAATAAAGCTCCCATATGCTGGAGAGGATACAATTTTATCAGTGAAGCTGGGTGATCCAGCAAACCTGGAATGGATTCCTTCAAGGGATTTTGCTATTTGCTGATCTGTTTTGAATCCTGGACCAGACCTATTCCAGGTTTGCTGGATCACCCAGCTTCACTGATAAAAGTGTATCCTCCCCAGCCTTGGAGAAGTTTAATAAATCAGGCCCAGTGACTCAGCAGGAGAGGGGAGCAGCTTCAAGTTCACACCCTCCATATTGTACCCCACAGAAGTTCCTTTTACCAAAACACTATACTAACATCAGTAATAAATTCACTACTATTTTAAAAGGGTAGTTCAATAACTATTGCTCAACAGTGTCAGTGGAAAAAAATATGCCAGTTCCAGTCATTCAGTTCTTGGAAAAGTTATTGAAGGGATTTTTCCATACAGAATAACTGGCCCAAAATATAAAAGAAATATCCAAATGAGTAGTAATGTAATTTGAGGTTTCTGCTGTAATTGCTACCGATAAATCATAATACCTCAGACATAAACAGCCAATATTTTATAGTTTTTTTATTTTAGTGAAACCTACAAAGTTTCACTATTTCTGTTCTCTCTCTTGGGTGGCACAAGAAGCTTTTCACATTCCATGATGGTTCACTAAAGTTACATCTTGTTGTAAAGATGAACTATTCACATAGTTTTCCCATGCAGCGGTGGTGGTGGTGGTGGAATGTGGCTTTTGAAGTTGTATTTTATATACTTGGCTGAACTTTCAGTCGAAATATATGTATCCTTGTCATCTTAAAGTGGAGGTGTAATCAGGCTGTGTACGTTTACATTCTTACATTTTCCTATTAGGCAGTAAATAAAACATTAAAATAAGCCGTTGCTGGAGCTGTAGACACTGGAGAAATTTATCCAAGAAAGGTGATATAACTGTTGTAGGAGGAGGGAGAAAAACAAGCCACCAAGATAAAATGAACAGGGAAACTTTTTCACTGTAGTCTTCAAGGATTAGTTGCCCCACAGTATCTGCAGCTGCAGTGGCCGAGAATGCTATCTACTGCTTAATAGAACGATGTAATATTTAAATGTCTGTAGCCTGGCCATGGTCCTACTTTAAAGTAAAGCTTTCCTAAAGCTTTTCCTAAAACTGAAAAATACCAACTGTGCAAGTGATAGAAAAATGCAGTAGAGGTTACATTCACGTAACACATTAAAGGTCCTTTAGGGATGCTTAGATGGTGGGAAGAAGTATTGTTCTTGATTCATACACAGTTGAGATTTGTATGTAACTTTAGCTGCCGTTATTCCTGGATCTACTTACTGTTCCAACTGAAAGTAACATCTACGTGTGCATTTTTCTTTATACTGTATGCTCAGGTTGAATTTTCCAAGTTTGTAACTTGTTCACATTGAGGATGGATTGACATATTACATTAGGTGCTACAAATTATAATGTTTATCTCCTGGTGCTTTGCAGAGAACAAGTTCTGTAGTACTTATGGTGAGTTCATGGAACACTGAAAAAGGTTGCTTTCTAAACCCTAACCAAGGAAACATTCTGCTGATGGCCCTAGCAGGCAGCCAGAGGTTTCATTTCAATTTCTGCCAGGTTGGGTTTTGCTGAACTTCAGCACGGCAGACTTGATCATCGATTAATTCTACATATTAGATGGCCAGTAAATATAGAGATAAAGCCAATTTTCCATAAATAACCTGAACATGCATATGCAAGTTCCTGCAGTGGGGATAACTGTTCTAAGAAGGATTATTACTCTGACAAGGCCTCTATTGCTCCCTAAAGAAATAGTGATCCTTAATGCATCCATATAATCCTGGTGTAACCTATGAAAATCCTGTTATGTACAAGCAAAAAGAGATCACTGCATCTGTATAGGGAATATTCAATTTATACAAGCACACTTAAGTACAAAGATGCACACAATGTTTGGGGTATGTTCACACCATTTGCACACAGCAAATTGTATATATTTTACTGCAAGAAAATGCTTTTCATGTAGACATTCCATTCATTCCTGCGAGGCTAGACTGCAGCTTAGCACGAAATAGAACACGTAATGTTGATTGTTAAGCAAGTCTACTGCAATAATTGGTAAATGCACAAAAACATTGTGAATTTTTCACATTTTTGTGCATGTTTATTATGACAAATTTATATTTTATTTGTTTCACTCCCACTTTTCAGAAAGCGTTAAAATAAATGTACATGCACATAATGTCTTACAATGCATTGTTGAGATGTTTTACTGTATATTTATAGGTGTAAATAGATATTAAGGGGTCTATTTATAAAGCAGTGAATTTGACATTCACCAAAACATTCTCTGGTAGGGAATCAATTACTGCCATTGAAAGCCAATGGTTTTCTACCATGAAATGTTTGGTGAATTTCAGATTCACTAATTTATAAATAGCCCTTATGCATTTGAATATAGCACTGATGTTAACAACAGAAAGTTTTTAATATCACTGCTATATCCAATGGATATACATTAAGACACACAAGAGATTTGTTGATATTGTTTACTTGTAAAATTTGGTGGCTAATATAATATAGAACAGAGAGAAGGGTGGTTATTTAATGTACAGCACTGTTGGCGCTATATAAATTCTGTTTATTATTATTATTATTAATATTATTAATAACAATATTATTAATAATAATAATATTAATAATAATATTTTAGTACTGAACATATGTCCTGCTGTATGAGACATAACTACTTTAGCATTAGTGCATCTGAGAGACTGGAAATGTATGGTGCTAATGATGCCAGAAATGTTAGTACAAAGCAGTAGGGGTTGTAGGCCAATTGTTACAATATACAGTAGGTGAAATGGACAGTTATGCTTGTTCAATGCACTATAGCAGCCTACAAATGTCTGACACAGACTCAAAGTAGATGTCACCATGTAAACAGGACCTGGAAGAGTGTCAACACAGGACTGCAACATTTTTTGCATGGGGCTCTCTTTAAAATATACATCCCTTCATTGTGATGTAATCAGGAACGATCAATGTAAAAAGCACAATATCCCATCACAACCAATACAAGATATTATTACAATATACTTAACAAATTGATGGTATCTGCAGCCTGATTGGTTGCTTCAGTAATTGCACATTGTTCTCTGAACAATGTTATTGAATAATCTTTATGAGACACTTGTAGAATATGTAACAGTAAGGCAGTTTCTTCTTTTACCAACTCTTGTTCTTCACAGATTACCACTAATCATTTTTTTTCTGATTTCTTGTTAGTTATATTATATAACAAATATTTCTTTCCAATCAACTAACATTTAACACAGTACCATGATTTTTTTGACACTCTCCATGTTGGCATGCCATAGTCTAAAGAGTGGAATTAGAGGAAAGCCTTACTCTTGTTTTTCTTCTTAGGTAAGAATGAATGGAAGTAAGTCCACAATACCATATGAAATATTCCGCTTCCTCCCATTGAAGCTGCATGCGTTTTCCCAAAGCACACCAACCAGGCTAGATCTCGTGGGCTGTAGCAGACGGGTCACATTTCCGGGTAAGTACATATACCTACTTATACTTACAAATATTTTGTTTTACTATTAATAATATAATTTGTATTACCACTTTAGTAATACAAGCAAGATGTGTACTGGGCCTAAAATAGCTCAACTTTTATTTAGCCCACCTTCCTCTACTTCCTCCTGTGGTTGATGCTTCTTATAAAAGTTTTACTCCCCACCAACACCTTTATGGTTGTAAGGCAAAGGATGAGTTCACCTATGTCCTATCCCACACTCACAACCACCAGCCAATTGTCTGGCTGATTAGGGAATGCTAAATGTTCAATGAGCTGATCGAATGAATTATTCTTGATAAGTTGTCTAAATTATTAAGATATTGATTATTTATCTGGCCCTGCACCAATAGACTAATATATTGCCAACATTATTACCAAAATGTTGTTTTCAAAGTCCCAGTTCACTTAGCATTCCTAAATGCTTTACATATCTTCTTATCACTTCCTAATCATTGTCACATAATGTGTCTGCAATCTTTATTTATATTTCACGTAGGTATTTGTAATGTAAACTGTTTATGTTATGTTGATGATAATGATGCACTTCGCATCATGTTTCATTGTAATAGTACGTATATTTATTCTTTCCTCACATCCATGGATTATGTTTCATAGCTGGAATGTCCAGTGTATAAAAGGAATTCAGGTTTACAAGGAGCTGTGGCATGCAGAGAGACAGATTTTTGCATAGCTAATACAGGCCATGGCCTAGGATGGCAGAGCTGCACACAGCTACCTTTCTGTTATATTCCTTACTGTTAGTAACTCATTATTGTGAATAATAAAAAGTTTCAGTCTGCCTTACTAAAAAACTACTAGATTGTAAGCTCTTCGGGGCAGGGTCCTCTCCTCCTGTATCACTGTCTGTATTAGTCTGTCATTTGCAATCCCTATTTAATGTACAGCGCTGCGTAATATGTTGGCACTATATAAATCCTGTTTAATAATAATAATAATAATAATAATAATAATAATAAATAGCCGTACAAGCCAGCTGGGTCTTTATTATAACCATTTGTCCCTTTGATGCCGGAATAGTGTACTGGAAAGGTTTTACTAATAATTACAGGGCCCCGAAGTGAAATTTGAATGGGCCCCCTTAATACCCCAGTCAAGTGATTAGATTTTGTATCAGGACTACACATGAAAGGGTGGGTAAGTAAAAAAGTCACAGAAAGTAGACCAAATTTCATTCTTCTGGGCCTACATAATTTCCAACCTTAAAGTGGAAGTAAACCCAAACCTCACCCAAAGCAATAAAATCACACTTTCCTTTAATCACGCGGATTAGTTTGCCCGTCGGGAGGTTTCTTTCATCTGGTCCCGCGTCGTCCCGGTATCCATATTCAGCCCGGCGCAGAAGGAGCGCCAGGCACCCCCGTTGCAGTGTGTGTGCATTACACTGTGCAGGCGTGTGATGGGGTGACGTAGATTGTGAAAAAACTTGCCTAACTCACTGCGCATTCGTGGGATCGGCAATTTTTTTACCTGTTGATGAAAGGCTTCCTTTTGCACATGCCTGAGATGCTCAGGCTTGCACAGAAGGAGCAGCCAAGAGTCTTCTGGAATGCGTGACGTAGGCGATCAAGAATCAAGGGGGCAGTCGAGAATGAATGGGAGGGCAAAGCATCCCAGGATACGTACTACAGGCCATCGAGAATCAAGGGGGCAGTCAAGAATGAATGGGAGGGCAAAGCATCCCAGGATACGTACTTCAGGCCTGTCAGGTGGCTTTGCACTCCCATTCATTCTCGACCGCCTAGGCGGCCGAGAATTAGGGCGCGGTGCTGCACCCTTTTTCTTTAAAAAAAAAAGGTGTTGCACCTAAAAAAAAAAAAAAACTGAATTTTTACCTTACATAAAAGGGTTCTCCACCCTTTTATGTAAAGATGTAAAGTGAAAATTCTTAGTATAGGTAAGCCTTAAGTGTGGGGAAAACTTATTAAAAAAAAGGAAACAATCTATTTGAAGCTTCACAAGCCCCCACCAACCTTGCCTTAGGGTTCTATAGCAACTGCTATGGTTATCACTAAGCTCCCACCCAGCCTTACAGATTACTCAGTAGTATATTGTACATCTGGTACTGATCTGCTAGCAGGGTCAGACACCAATCTATTGTAGCCTTCAATGAGGCTCTAGGTGTCCTCTAGTACAGCGGTCGCCAACCGGTAGTACACGGCTCTGGCTGATGTGCCCCCAAGCGGGGTCCTTCTCCTGGTCCCCGCTTGGGGGGGCGCACCGGTCAGAGCTGCAGACCATGTCACCTGTACGGATAGAAGGCTCGGGACGGTGGGCGGGTTGTGTCTCTGGTGCCTGCGTTGGGATTCTGGTATCGTGACGTCACTCTGGGGGAATGCATGGACTGGAGTCCGTGAAATTAGTGGTCCGCGTCAACCAAAAGGTTGGTGCCCACTGCTTTAGCAGGAAAATTGAGTTTTTTGTTTCCTCCATCTCTTGCAGTATCATTAGTGTTGTACTAAAGGTGCGTACACACTTCCAATTTTTATCGTTCCAATCGAACGACGAACGATCGATTGGGCAAAAAAATAGTTCGTAAAAAAGTAACCAACGACGCCGACGAACGAGGAAAGTTGTTGGAAACGAACGACCGGACCGGCGGATCGGATGACGATCGTTGAACATCGTTCGTGTGTACGGTCGTTCGTTGATCGTCCATGTTCAGAGCATGCGTGATGAACGAACGTCCGTTCACTTTCCTGTCGTGCACATAGTTCCTCTATCGCCTAAACGATCGTATCTATTGTGTGTACAATATCTACGAACGATCGTGTCGTTACCTCTATGTGCGGGATCGGTGCTATACGATCGTTCATATATATCGTGCAGGAACGTTCGTCGTTCGTTTTCCGACGATAATAATTGGAAGTGTGTACGTAGCTTTAGACTAACTGACTGAGGAGTGCAGAACAAGGCAGCATATTTGTAGGCCAAATGAGGCCGTGATCATTTATACTAGTTCACTTTTATATAGTTATGTAATATAAGCTAGGCTGAAAATTTTCACACAATACATTCTGTAAGCATTTACCTGGGACATCCAATCATGTGCAGTAAGTAAAATAGAATTTGATTTTCACATGACTGGATGCTGTGATTGTTTAGACCATTGTGTGAATATTCTCAGTTCTTGTTGTAAATCAGCCTTTTTATCTCCATGTTGGCTGTATCTATTGCTAAGCAAACACATCAGAAACTACTTACATATATACCCATTCCAACAAGCAGTCTGGCAGGTCTGACAGTTGTTACAAGGGATAGTTACTTAAAACTTTATTTAACTTCATAAAAAGTCCACATGGCTATCATCAATCAGCAAAGTTTCACTGAAAATAAAAATGTACGATAGGATACCTATTCCCAACTAGTTTGCAATGGTGCCAAATTGATTATTTATTCTTACTCCAGTTCATTAATGATTGCTGCTATTTAAATGGTAACCTCCTTTGTGATGCATTGTCATAGACAATTTTAGTTACAAGGTGACCAGGTAGATTCTATACTACTGACCTAACACAAAAACACACTTTTCATACTACATTGCCGGCATTCATCTCAGTCATAGCTTCTTGGCATCTTGGAAGATAAACTGCAGTAGGAGGTAACCTCCCATCAAGGACACCAACAATGAGATACAACCCACACACATTTCTGATGAGTGCACACCAACACTGCTTCTTGTTACAGTATTCTTACCATACATTTTGTTGTTTTATTCAGTAAAAACATTGGGTGTATGTTTGTGTGTGTTTTTATGTTTTACTTCATATTTCTACATCATAGTCATGTTTCAGAGACTTGTGTTTGTTTTTCTCTAAATGTCATAGAGAAGGTTGTAATGACTGTACATATAACCAGCATTTTAATTCTTCAAATTCATTTTTCCACATCGTTCTATGAGCTCAGTTTTTTTTATCTGCTATTTGTTCCCCTAAAATACTTTTTATGGACAATTTCCTTTGCATGAAATATGTGTAAAGTATGAATTCTTTTATGCCAAAACTGTTTATTGCCATCTGGTTTAGTATACTGAATCTCATTGCTACATATCTAGCTATTATTATACTTTGAATGTCCTGAGTAAATGTACTTCTTATGTTTACTATATATTTATTTTAACACAAAAGACCATACTTAATTTTTATGTTAGGAAGATTTTAACCACAAATGTATTTCCTACATACCATGATGAGCCCTTTTGTTGTTATTAATGCCTACAAATAGTAGTTTGGTTTAGCCCTTGTGGTAGTATGCAGCCCTACAGAAGCAAGTGAAGCAAAGGGTTTGTTCATTATTTGCAATGCTCTGGTCGGGAAGGAGTTAATGTCAGCTCAGTAACAAGGACTTTTGAGAATTAGAAGAGCTTGTTATCACTTGGGGAGAATTTCTGACCACTGGGTGCATTATCTATGTACAATTTTAGCACAGATAGGCAGGCTTACCACATCTTAATCAAGTCAACTGACAAGCCTAATGTCTATTAAAATATCTGTGTACAGTAATGGTAATGTATGGTTTGCTGCCACACATGTGTTGCAAAGCCATTTATTTTCAGTAGCACCCGGGTACACTAAGGCAATGCACTTGCAATGTAGCTAAGCATTTATTAGCAATGTACAGTAGTATAGTATGCCAAAAAAGGGTCTTTTTGTTTATTATTTCATCGCATAGATCTACATGGGCCCTGAAAGTTGCAAGTTAGGGCTGATGCCTCTTTTTAACCAATCATGTGAGAAAAATCCATTCATTTTAATGTCTCGGTACACATAAATGGTTTTTGGGGTGGCCTGGTTGAATGGCAAGTAAAGAACTACAAGGTGCAGCTTTTGGCAAGCATCAGCCACTAATAACCACGTCAACAAGGTTATCTACGTTCTTTGAATATAAGGATGGCGTTTTTTTTTTTTTTTGCTGGGTTTTGTTACCTAAAAACTGATATTAACTGCATGATATCCACCTTAAACTCCCCCCCCCCAAAAAAAAAAAAAAACTGTAAAAAGCTGAAACAATGAAAAACTGATATATGTGGTTTTCTGTGCTAATGTAAAAAATGTTTTATTAAAAAAACCACAAAGCCTGGCCATAAACAGCAAATGCCCCCTAAAAGAGCTTTAGGTGATACAAACATTCTATGCACCCCGTTTGTGTGAGTGACACTTATTCACACACTTTATATTTTTGTTGACCCAATCTCTCCCTCCTGATTTTCTCGGGAGAACATCTAATGTGTATATAGGTGTCCCCGGACATCATCATCATCATGGAGGAGGTCATTAGTGATTCGTCCTGTTGTATCTCTAAGGAAATCAGCGGATGTTGCTGTTATTTCTATTGTTGTGTCCCTGTGATGGGTCACTCCTGCTCATCCTTCCCCTCCCTTCTCCATAGAACAGAACGTCTCTGCAAAAAGCCATACAACTTGCGTGTATAGCAATCGTCATCCTTGAATGATCTCTAACCATCATTTTTATAGGGAACAGAAATTGAAGGTGTGGGCCAAGCTTTAGAGATTGTTGTGGTTCTCTGCCAGATTGGGCAAACTGGTCCATAGAAATGATATATCTGCCTGATCTCAGGGGTGTCTTTGTAAGATAATAAACACTTCTGAGTTTTAGAAAACACTTGGTTATCTTTCTTGTATCAACTGCACACAGTCCAATTATCACCCAGTTCTGATCAGACATTTTCACAAGTCTAATTACTTACTATTTTTACCATGTACAGATACTTGCAATCAAACTTGAAACAAGAGAATAAAATATATTACTTTTTAAAACTGATGCTTAAAGTGGATGTAAACCCAAAACTAACCCAAAACAATAAAATCACACTTACCTTCAATCCCGCAGATCAGTCTATCAAACTAGTGGCCGGGGTCATCAAACTTTTTTGGCCACTAGGCCATTTCAAGGGTGGGCAGGAGCACACTAGGCCGGACTCTCTATCGAGTCCCGCCCTAATGGCTCTGCCCCCACCAGGAATGCCCCCTGAAGGGAATTCCCTCTCCTCCGCAATGCATATGGAGGAGAGGGAAAGTTCCCTATTTACCCCGTCTGGCGTTAACACTTCCGCCGCCGGGGTAAATAGGGAACATTCCCACTCCTCCGTATGCATTGCGGAGGAGAGGGAAATCCCTTCCACAGCATGAGGATGCTCAAGAGCGGCATGCCGCTACGGTTGTTTGTTCCAGCCTAATCCCGGCCGGCAACCTGGGGAACAAACTACCAGCCAGGCTGTATCTGGCCCAAAGGCCGGAATTTGCCGACCCTGGCCTAGGCGATTGGCAATTAGGGGGTGGTGCTGCACCCTTTTTTTTTTCAAAAAGGGTGTTGCACTTAAATAAAAAACACTAACAAAATTTTTTCTTTAAATAAAAGGCTTGTCTACTCTTTTATGTAAAGTAGAAATTCTGAGTTTAGGTACGCTTTATAGATCAAAATAGGATTAATAATAATATTAATATTATTATTAAGTATTTATATAGCACCAACATATTACACAACGCTGTACAATGTCTATAGTTATGTCATTAGATGTCCCTCAAATGGGCTCCCAATCTAATGTCCCTACCATAGCTATGTATGTCTTTAAAGCGTAACTAAACTGAAAATAAAAAAAATACACTTACCTTTATTCCTGGAGATCCCTCGATGGCGCTGGACCTTCCCTCGATCCAGTCATGTGACGTCCTTCAGTCTTCTCATCCGTCTTCTTGCTACATCACCCGATCTCGCACTGCGCATGCGCGAGATTGGCATCTCTTTCCACTTGGTGGACAAATTGCCCTTCTGCGCATGCCCAAGCACCCATTCGTCACGCATCCCGGGGGGCTCTACACCACAGTGATTAAAAAACAGTGCTGCAGCCTTTTTTTTTATTTTTTTTTTTTTTAACACCCTTTAATGTAAAGTGAAAATGTTAAGTTTAGGTCCACTTTAAGGTCCAATTAATCTATCTGCATGTTTTTGGTATGTAGGATGAAACAGGAGGAAACCCATGCAAACTCCATGCAGATAATGTCCTGGAGCTTTGCATTTACTTCTTTTTTTCTGCAACAGAAAAACAAATCAATAAGCAGAAACTAATTAGAATGTAATCCTTTTCTAACTTGTGAGAGATGCATAAATCTCCCAATTCCGAAATGAATCATAGGGAACAAATCAAGTGCTTACATGAAATGGGATGCACCACAGGAATTATATTGGGCTCTGCAGGGTTTCTCTTATATATTTCAGATAACAGAATGATTCACTTGTGCAGCCCAAAGTGAAAGGCACCCAGCTAAGTACATTAGCAGCAGTTGCTATGATATTGTGGTGGCACTTGGCCATGTGTAACAAGTGAGTTGGAGCAATGATTGTGCTGATGATTGGAGAATCCCCCTAGAGGCCCCCTATGATGTCAGGTTGCAATCTACAAGGAGCGCCAGGCAGCTCACAATCCAGCCAGCACTACCAGGTACAAGTGCCTGGGAGAAGCAACAAGAGGCTCCTGTCTTCTGCAGCTGCCCAGCCAGCCAGTGTACCCACATGAGGACCCAACAGCCATGCCCAAGTGCTTCAATGAACCCTCACAATAGCAGTGGGAGCTCAGGCTCAGATTCTGACAGTAGTAGCTGCATTGGTTGGGGTGGTGCTGGAATGAGAGGTCTGCTGTCTAGATATTGGAGTCTGGAAAGCCTGCAGTCTGCTTCTGGTAAGGAGAATTGCTTGTACATCTTGTCCTACAAGGCTGTGACAAGGCATGATATTAATATTGAGCTGTGTGTTACAGAAAATGCAACAATTCAAAAATAGCTGCATGCATCCGACTGGCAAATGTGGTGAGAAGTTATTTATAGCCAAAAATCTATGTTTTTGTTAACCTTTTAAATTTGTTTGTAAGCAAAGCATGATTTTAGAAACTAAATTGTCATGGTTTTGTGATTGTAACACTGGATATGCTTTCAGACTTGTGCAAGTTAGTGTGTGTTATATAATGGCAGAAAACATTTAGGGAGATACAGTTTTGTAATAAATGCCAGAGAGAAGTTGGGACAGCATCAAGGTTCTGTATTATTTATTTAAAAATTCTGTGTACTTGATTTGCAACATGCAGCAACCCCTGACAGTCAATCATATGTCAGTACACTGCTGTTAGATGCTCTGGGTTACTGATCTCTGAGGTTTTGCTGTATTTTAGTCCTTTGGCACCAATGGTTTCTGCTAAAGGGATCAGTTGTGCGTACAGAAGCTTATTTAAAACTCTTTAAGATGGATTTCTTAGTGGGGTTTTCTACGCTATTTCAGTAGTAGGTGAATATCATGGTTTTCTGTATTAGTATTTCAGTATGTATGAAACTCAAGATAACATATTTTGTGGATGACACAGTGGAAATCAGCAGAGTTTATCAGCTGCCCATCCTCCAGCTGACCTCCACATCACTTCTGCTTTTGGGTATAGTAATAAAAGTGGACAGGGTGTCATTCTTTGACAGAGGTGACCCTTTGCTTCTTCTGTCAATCTTCTGCCAATCTTCTTAGATTCAGTAGGATCAGCAAACATGGTTGTAGTTTATAAAAACTCCAACAATAGTGGTGGAGGAATGAGGGGACGACATTTCTGACCTTATTTGTGAAAGGATGGCTGCTTGGCTTAATTTTGGCATTGCAAATTTCTAAATCACTGATCTATAGCAAGCAATGTAAGGCTGGGTCTACATAGACATTTTTAAAAACGCATGTAAACGTATCCACTGTTTTTCTATGCGTTTTCATGCACTTTTATTAGCTTTTCAAAGCTTGCCTTTAAAACACTGGAAAATGTCTGTACCGCAATTTCCCGCATTTTTAACGTGTTTACGTTTCAAGTGCTTATAAACACCGGAAAACATTGAAATAAATCGTTTTCCTACATTTTTAGCATTTTTCCAGAGTTAACCCTGCATTTTAATTTTTTTAACGTTGCAAGCAGCATTATAGATCAGTGGTCACTAACATTTTCGGTTCCTCAAACCACTAAAATCACCGGCTCCTGACTGCGCATACGCAGGGAGCTGGGTGTCACTTAAAGGGGGAGAAACCTCCCACATAGGGACGTCATTATGACATAACCCCGCCCACTCTCCCATCGCTGATGGAAGCCTGTGATTGGAGAGTGGAATGGTTATGTTCAGGGACACAGCCCGCCCCTTTCCCTAAGCCTAGGAACTTTAAGAGGGACATGGTCCGCGGATGTGGCCGGGGTCCTTCTCCTGCCCTGCTTGGGGGTGCGCCGGCCAGAGCGGCAGACCCCCAAACAGTGACCGCTGTTATAGATAACGCTCATAAACCTGCCTCAAGGAAACATCCTGGTGTAGATTAATGCCTATTGGAATGCATGAGAATTTCAAACATGAGCTTTTAAAGTCTCAGGTTAAACGCCTGGGAAAACGTCCATGTAGACTAAGCCTAAAATCATCACTGGGTCAGTGACCACTGGGTGGTCACTGACCATCACTGGGTCAGTGACAAAGAAATTGTTGAAGTCCTGGGATAGATTTGAAAGTCATGCAGTGTCTAGGCATATCCTCCATATTTTCACAGTAAAATTATCCCTAAAAGTCCAGTCACAATGCTGTGTTGCAGTAACTTGCAATAAAGATCACTTTTTGCTTTATGTGACCACAACATGTGCTAACATGTCAAACACAGTATTATACATTGGGGCTGATTTAATAAAGCTCTTCAAGGCTGGAGAGGATAAACTTTTATCAGTGAAATTGGGTGAACCAGCAAACCTGGAATGGATTTCTCCAAAGTAATTTGCTATTTGCTAGCAAGTGTTTTGAATCCTGGACTGGATCCATTCCAGGTTTGCTGGATCACCCAGCTTTACTGATGAAAATGTATCCTCTCCAGCCTTGGAGAGCTTTATTAAATCAAGCCTATTGAACAACCTGTGTACTGTGCTGCATAGTTGCGCAGTTTTAGTCTTTTGTGGAGATTTGGCAGCATATTTAAAATTAGGAGTTGCTTAATATATTGCACAATACCTCATGCCAAATGTATATGCATAGTGCAAACTACTGAGACTGCTGCACATTATGCCATTGCACAAGGCCCCTGGATCCTCCTCATTTGAACGGGGCCCCCCACAGCAGTCAATATGTAATGACCCACTGTTGGCTGTGTCTGGCACTGGATTGAACCCCCAGTTTAGCAGAATAAATCCAGTTTACTTCATTGCACTTACCCACACAGATCCTGATAAACCAAAGGAAGCACAGAAGTCAGCTAATGAAGTCTCCATTGGGAACTTGGATGTGCCTATATGCTTTGGCTGCATTACAGTTTACCATCAAGCCTTGCACAGAAAACAGCTGAGAAAATTTATGTTTAAAGATTTACAGACAAGGCAGTAGCAGATTTTATACACAGCCAAGCCAAGAGAGTTTATACACATTGAGGAATGCAGATGTGCACTGTGCACATGAGAAAACAATGTAATTAAAAGATTATAAATGACACATGAATGACACATTGACTCTTTTCAGTAAATCTCAGGGAGGTTTAATTACAAATCACAATAGAAACTATTTAACCCTTCTGTGGGATATCTTGGAAACTGTTCTAGGAAACAAGTGGGCAGCAGAGTAACTAATTGGTTGTAGGTTGTATGTTCATTTTTAGCTTTCGCCATGCTTGTTTTTTTTTGTAGGGGAGTTTCTGCACCACAAGTAAAATCAGTGTATGTATAACACTGCATATGTGTAATAGGAGATGGTCAGAGACTGCAGATAAGAATTGCTGGAGACTGGGGAGATGCTGAATGGTAAAACATTATTGTTAGAAATTCGGAATGGGCACATTCAAGGCCTAGCAGTATGTTACAAATACCAAAGCTGGTTTTGCAGTTGAGAAAAATCTGTAGGTTGTGTCATTACATTTGCCTGTAAATTCTTGGGTGATTCCCTGGAAAAAAAATCCGGTAGCCTCCAGAAGACTTCTGAACTGGTCATCAAACATATATATATTTCAAATCATCTGTTCTGACAAAACTAGAAATAATTGTGTTTTTAAGAAGTAATTTGTAATCCACTGCAGATTTATGAGGATCTGATCATTTTACTACTTTCTACTATTGTGATATATTGCTTTTCTGTAATAACTGAGTAGGGCTTGAGTCACTATGCCCGTTCTGTGAAGGATCATCAAATGCTGGACTAAAGTCTGCAAATATAAATTAATTAAAGAGACCCTGTCACCAGATCATTTATTTCACTAACAAGCTTCTCTAAAATGTTATATGTGTTTAACATACATTATATATACATTATACAGCCATTTGGATTTAATATAAGTTAGGGACATACATCATTCTGGCTCATTACAAGCTGTAAATAGAATCTGAATACATGAATATGTGAAAATGAATAATGGGTGGAAAACAGAGATTTTGTCCTCTTGAAATATAGACCTGTCTTGTAATGGTTATCTGACAGGGGACCTTTAAAGGTCATTATATTGTAGGTTGTAGAATATAAAAGGAAATGTTCACTGATTAATGGTTACATCCAGCACACATTTTATCAGAGAAGCAGCATTCTTCTCATTGTGCAGAGTACATTACCCACTCACATTCAAGGATGTTTCCATGACTCAGTACACCAAATGCAGCTTAGAAAATAGAGGGGTGGGGAGCTCTAGGGGGATCTAGTACATACACAATAAGGAATTAGATTAATATTATTAGTATTATTATTAATAATAATAATAAACTGGATTTATATAGCGCCAACATATTATGCAGTGCTGTACATTAAATAGGGGCAAATGACAGACAGATACACACAGTGACACAGGAGGACGAGAGGACCCTGCCCTGAAGAGCTTACAATCTAGGAGATTGAAGTTGTTATAGAATATATAATATAAAATATTATGTCAATACAGCACAGGAGTATTTTTAAACCAGTTATTAACACTGTAAAAATATAAATAAATAAAAACTTGTATCCTAAAAAATGATGGCAATAATACCTTTAGATTAGAAAACTATTGAAGAATTATTCATCCATCCAATGTGCATCCCAGCCTGTGTTAATACATTACTTACTATATGCGATAGTTGACCATATAAAAGATAAACACCAACCCCAGATCAGATTTATGTGGTTTTAATATGTTCCGACCTGTACAGGGCTGGGAAGTACTTATGCCCGCCAGTAAAATGAGTCATTGACATTGTCCATGTGCTGCTGTCCAGTTATAAGGTATAACAGCCTGCCTGCCCCCCTGTGCCAGGTACTATCTGGCATTTACAAAGAATGTGCCCACTGCACAGGCGTAGACAGAGGGCTGAGAAGATATAGGACACAGTACTGAAACCTCCCAAATTCCTTACAATTTCACATGATGAGACTGAGAGTTCATTGTCTGGTTCTGTGCTGTCCTCACACAGAGATCAGTCCATAGACCAGTGCTGGGAACTAGAAGGTGTCTGATATTACCAGCATATGTCTGGCTGCTTTATAAGGGTTTTTTTTAATGCCTAATGCCATAACATTATGAAGTGTTCAGGTCAAGGAGTTTTTTTCAGAGCATAATACACACATTAAATGAGAAAGAGTAGATAATCCTTTTCAAACTTAGTTACGGTACTTCAGACAAAGACTGTATACACCCTTGTAGAATTCTAGCAAAGCAGTTTTGATCATATTCTAAGTTTTTCACATTATATTAATTACCATGAGCCTGAGAGAAATGTAGTAGCTTCCATTTTCTCTGAACCTGTAACAAGTACTAAGATCAGTTCCATTTTCAGGGAGAAGTCAGAAAATCCCAGCCTCTATGTTTTTCTAAGTTCAGGTTTTCTTTTAAAGTATATGTAAACCCTATCGTATTTTACACTTTAGATAAAGTATGGAAGGGTTAAAACTCCAGTCAGTTTATTTTTGCTGCCTATGTCCAGTTCAGGGAGATCTTCTTTCGTTTACCTTACTAAAGTGAGAAGATTTTCCCTCTATTTGTCATCGGAACATGTCCCCATTGGGAGATTTACCTTCACTTTTTGTTCTGGTGACATCTCTAAAATTAAGTAAATCCTTCTGCAAAATCTGACATCTTTAGCTGCAAGCTTGGAGTGTCAGGATGAACTTTCAAGCTTCGGAGCCTTGTAGCAGAGCTTCAGAAAAATGAATAATTCAATATCCAATCTGCTTCATTACAATCTACCAAATACTTAATTCTTGATGAGCTTTGCTATATGTCATTTAATGTGACCCATACTCACATCCCCTAATGGATTTTGTCAAATATATCTACCTTAAAACCATCCATAGTCCATAGATCATATTGGATTATTGGTGTCCAGCTGACAGCTCGCTATATTTAAGTTATTTAAGTTAGTGTTGGTGTAGGCGTTTTTAATGACGCACAGAAGTGTGTTCTCTGCTTTGGAGACAGGTCACAGTGTGTTATAAATGATCTTCATTCTGTGTTAATACAATTCACAGTTAAATTTGGAAGAAGAAATGTTGTCATGGAAATACATTGGCAGGAACACCTGATGTTGCACTCAAAACTAGAGAGGCTCAGACATGCAGATCTGTGTTCATGTAGTTCTATCATCATTTCTGGTGTGTGGTTTTTTTTTAATTGATCTATGCAAAAAACAAGATTTTTTTATTATTCTTTAGACTGCAACAGGAATTGTTAACTGCTGCGTAACAGGAACTCCCATGTTAGTTTTTTAGGCTCGGGCATGCACAGAAGGAGCACCCAAGAGCCCCCAGGATGCGTGACCTAGGTATCCCGGGAGGCTTTGCGTCCCCTTTCATTCTAGGGGGTGGTGCTGCACCCTTTTTTTTAAAAAATAAGAAGTGCTGCACTTTAAAAAACAAACAACATAATTTTTACTTAACATAAAAGGGTTGTCTACTGTTTATGAAAGTTAAATTTCTGAGTTTAGGTACGCTTTAAATTCTAATTAACACACTTGCCATTGGACCTATCCACCCCAACACATTATTCATTATACCTTCCATATAAACCTAACCTTTACACTAATCCTCCCTGACTTTAACCCAACCAATATTCTTCACACCAATCTTCTGTAAATATTTATATCTATGCTTCACACTAATCCTTCCATACACCTTTACTGTAAACCAGCAGTAGCCAACCGGTGGTCTGCAAGAAAATTTAGGGGGTCCCCAGCTCTGGTCGGGGCACCCCCGAGCAGGGTCAGGAGAAGGACCCCGCTGGGGGGACGCATCGGTCAGAGCTGCAGACCATGTCCCCTCTACAGTTCCTAGGCTCGGAAGCAGGCGGGCTGTGTCCCTGGACACAACCCGCCCACTCTCTAATCGCAGGCCCAGATCTACGATGGAAGAGTGGGCAGGGTTATGTTATCATGATGTCACTATGGGGGAGGTTTCTCCCTCTTTGAGTGACACCTGGCTCCCCGCACATGCACGGTCAGGAGCTGGTAATTTTAGTGGTCCGCGGGACCGAAAAGGTTGGCGACCACTGCTCTAAACGTCCATATAACCCTAACAGTTTAAATCTTTTAACCTTTTTTTCTATAGACAAACAAAAATTCAGATATGGTGACCTACACTGATTTCCACATATGAATATATGGGGTAAATACTTGGAAAAAGAAAGCTTCTAAAAATAATGGGTTAGCTCTCAGTCTGCCATTATCATGCCCAAGGAAAGCCATTCTCCCTGTTTGGATTTTAAAAAGTTGGAAATTTGGTTTCTGTGCAGTTTTGTTCTGATCTCTACTAGCATTAGGGAGGACTATTAGCAAGCTAAGATAATGCCATGAGCTTGAGGTTTTAGACTAATATTTGATCCGTGAATGTTCTCCAGCCAAAGCAAGTAAAAGAGATGTCCTAAAGGCTGTCCCACTTGGGAGGGAGACCAGTTCTTGTAGTTTGTTACTGAGAACAATGCAAACACTTAGCAGAGAATCTCCCGACATTGAACGGGATGACTTGCTGCTAATATTGCTTAATGAATGGTGTGCTATGACTAATGGAGCTGTCATGTGTAATTCATCATGAGTATTCTACTTATTTCCTAAGGTGGAGCTAGATTTTAACAAGTCAAATAATATGAAACAATTTAATTGATAATAATTAAGCACTACAGAGGACATTCTGCAACTGATCTTTTACTAAGGGTCTTGGTAGGGCTTCCTTTCCTCTCCCTAGGTACAGCCCATTGATGGCACCATCAATAATATCTGTTAATTAGAAGAAGGAGTGGGTGGGAATGTGCATCTAGTTTTGTTCCTTTCAGCCTAAAATAGCAGAGTGTGCCAAGCTACTACTGTAGGTGGAAGTGTTCTGCTGCTTTTCATAAGAAAAAATGATTGTAAGCTCTTCGGTCTTCTCCTCCTCGCGTGTCACTGTCTGTATTTGTCTGTCATTTGCAACCCCTATTAAATGTACAGTGCTGTGTAGTATGTTGGCGCTATATAAATCCTGTATCATATATATATATATATATATATATATATATATATATATATATATATATATATATATATAGTGATTGATTTGTCACGCATCTGTCAACTGTTAAAATTAGATTTTAACAGGATCAATTACAAAAAAGGCCAGCCCAATAAATAAAGCCTTAACTTTCTGGTATCCTGTGTCTTGAAACACCATCACTACAATGCTCTGTGGCCCCAAATGTTTATTGCTTCGGAGCAATTGAATACAGTTCCTTCTGCCAAATTCTACATTCTGTAGTGATATATAGGATGGCAGAAGAAACCATTGCATTGGACAAGAGGAGGAGGTATTCTCATTCCTAGATTTTTACAATACCTAAATTAGCTGGAGGGGTGGCATGTAAAACCATGGCTGAATTAAAAGTTTTTACAGGATTGGCTTTTTATTATAAAGGTAACTCTAAGGTGAGAGGGTCACTTTAACACATTTTTTTAGGACAAACATTCTAGAGATTTATAGTATATGCCCACCAATATATGCAGCACAGCAATGTGATTTTATTAGGTTTCTTCAACTTCTACAAGTTACCATATTAACTTTTGCTTATTACAAAACTCCTAAGTAGTTGTGGGAAAACTTAATCAGCAGTCCTAGTAAAACAAAGAAAATTGCCTATGTAGACGAGCATTTATACCTACCTGAAATAACCTGAAGCCATTTAATCGGCACTCCCTAAACATTTCACCAACGTTTCAACAGAAACCAAGACTACAAAAAACACTTTTTGGCACAATACTCAATAAATGGTGTAGGCTATAAGTGTGTGTAAAAAAAAGAAAACAGAGGAACACAGAGGACTTTTGTGCCTTTGCTGGCACTGAATTACAGAATGGTGCATTGTTCCATTTTTATTCCTTGATCTGACATCCAGTAAACATATGTGACAGGACTGCCTTCTAAGACATAAAAGCGGCTAACAAAGTACTGCTTATACTTGCAGTATGTGGTCTGTGAATAGAACAGTTTCTACAAACTGATTTTGCTGAGTGATCAAAATGTTGAAAGGGGAGGATAGATAAATAATCAGCGGCATTTAAATTAATTATGATTGTAATTAGAATGAGATTGAAACAAACCAACTAACAGGAGTGCGGCAAGTGAATGGAAAATTGACATAAACCACAGAATGTTTAGTATTTATTTATTTTCATTTTTTTGTTAGTAGTCAGATTACTAGAATGGATTCCTGTCAGTAGAGATCATGTGCCTAGGTATTTGGCCACCTCTTTCTATTCATAATAGCTCATTGAAGTGGATGGCTGCAATCGAACATGGAAGCACTACTGAGACTGAATGCTGGTTGGGTATTTAATACTTAACCCCCACTGTGATATTCTTCAGTATGGAGGCAGAGTAGGGGGTCTGCTATGGGATACAATTAGAGCTTAAAAAGTCCATTAACATTAGATGATGGATGTATCTCAGGGGAGTAATCACAATCAGTCAGTAAAATTCAATTAGGCAGTGTTGTCAAAATGACATAAAGCATGATTTTTGTCAGTAAATGGATAACCTGCACTTGTAATGGGGGCCCGTGGGTTACATTTAGGATTTCCAATGTAAAATGTTCTCCTTTCTGGAGATAATGACATGATAAAGCAAACCCTGTCTAAACCAACATGGCGACCTCTCATTTTGGCCACAGTTTTCAACTACTTTTTATTTAAGATATGTACATTGTTTTACCTAGTTCATTTGATACCCTCCAGATTTCTGTGGGACCAAGGTGGTGATTATTCTGATTTAGCTGACACTTAAACCATTATGGGACCATCAGTTGGTTGTTTTGAACCCATGATCGTTTCTAATTTGTAATTTAGGATGTTGCCAGATCTGTTGTAACCTCAGAGGGGTCCAGACTCTTACACCAGATAAAAGCCAACTTTGCTTAGGAACTACCAGTCATTACTGTGCACTCCATATCTCCTTGTGTTGAATATAAATCAAATGACCTTTTATTACTGTAAGGTTATTTGTTGGAGAAAAAAATTGTCCTTTTGTCTGAAATGAAATGTTAATAAAGTCTTTCCAAGGAAGAAAGATGTAGCCTGGGAACATTCGTGGTGATGCCAGCCTCTGTCACATATTATTGGAAGATATCCTGTAGCATGCTTTAATTTGACATTTTTGGGTCAACGGCAGATGTCAGTAAGAATAGGAAGCTCCTAATCAAGGCTTGTAGACTGAATCTGGGAAGATTAGTCTGACATATTAACTGATAGAAAATGTCTATCTCCAGTCTCTAGACGAAATGCTTACTGTATATTACAATGAAATCTGCTAATGAATGCAGTTCTAGCCCCCTGAAATACACAGTTTGCATCATGTTTATCATCATGTGATTTCACATTCCTGGAATGCACCACAGCCCATTGTATTGTTCCTTTTAGCCAGTGAATTTTGGCCACAAGTGTCTTGTGTTTACTGAATAGATTTACTGTAAATGTTGTTTGTTTCATACAATGGCCTTTCTATGAACTTTTTTTTTCTTGATTATGTCAACATTCAGTAGAGCTAAATTCACATAGTAGCGGCATAGCATTCATGAATAAATCAGATGTCAACTTAAAGTATTGGCCCACCCAAAGCTAATATTTTTATTGTAGGTAGAATCAAGTAGACCTGATTCACCGCTAATTAAAAAGGAAAGTTTCCTCCCTGCCCTAACACCTGACTTACTTCCTCTTCACCTGGGAGCTTTGGTTTTATTATGTCACATACACCTTAGTCTTGTCTTTGAAGATCTCTTTAATTGTCTGCTCCACCAACACCAGGTGCCACCAATTCTCATCAACCCATGTTTTTGGTCACAAAGCCCTCTTCTCATTTCTCAAGTACTAGTAGGTCTCAGCACAGGGGAACATAAGAAGTTTGTGATATCAACTGGCCCACACCAAGCAGAACATCCCAAGAGGCATCCCAGAGTCTGGCGTTCTGAGTTGACCATCGTATTTTCTTTCCACGTTTGGCTGAAATCTACAAATAAGCACATGTAACAGGGACAAATAACAACTGATTTTGTAATAAATTACTGTAGTTTTATTTATTGTGAGCAGTTCTCTATGTTTTGGCAAAAAAAATGTTTTCTTTAGGTAGTGGGGTGCTGGGAAGCAGGATGCATATATTTATATGTACACAATCCCATTCAGCTTTCTTATGACCTGCTGTGTAGCATTCTATCGAATTTTGTATTTTAGCATGCATGCAGGACTTTATGTAGGATTGTGTGGGCTGAATACAGCCGCGCCATACTCAGCAATTCCATTCCGCTGCATGCTACCTGCTGCTTTAGATATAAGCTATGGGCTGAATCCGGACAGATGTCCACAGGGGAGTCCTGTATGTGAAAAAAATGGACATACCAAGATTTGCAGTCTGCTTGGCAACTCTGCATACTAACTGTTCTTTAATCTTCATTTTGTAAGTGTAATGGTTGAAATAGCCTAAACATCATGCTGACGCGGTGCATCATTCACCTGCAAGCCACTTCCACCTAATCTGTTCTCATTGTTCGTGCTCTACTTGCTACATAGCACTTTTTTCATATGTGTGTGGGTGGGAGAAAGAGGGGGAAAGGTAGGAGATGAAAAGGAAGAAAAGGCTTTATGGTGCCAGCAGAAAGAGGGAGTTAAATCCACCCAGACATACAAGTATTGGAGGCAGACACGGCTATAATGGTCATTTGCTTTACACATGTATTGCCAGAGGATTAAACCAATTGACGGTTGCCATGACTACAATCTCCCAAGATACAGTTCAGTTAAGACAATCATGAATAATCTGTTATTGTGCATTAGGGCCAAGCTTTGTTGGATTTTATATACATATTATTTTTATTTGTTCTGCTGCTACTCATATTTGTATCTCTTATGGGATTATGTGGGTATGCTACGATCACAGTTTTACTGCTTACATAAATAGGGAAGACTGATACACTTTACTCAACAAACAGCGAAACAAAAGAATAATAAAAGAAGTGTTATATTAAATTTTTGTTGCAAATGTAACCATCTACAATAAATTGGATACACCTTGGGAACAATTTTATTTTTCAGACCAGATTTTTAATTTTATCTCTAGAGAAAAATATTATAGCATGACCTATTCAATGTATTATTTATATCATGGTCCCCATTGTTTATCCATATCCAGTACTGATGCATTAGTCTTTGTACATTTGCTGGGGAAAAAAAGCAGCCATGTATATCTGAACACAACATGACAAAAATCAGTTGTGAAGGTCCACTGTGGAAAGAAACAAGATGGTTACAATTTTATACTCATCATTGTTGTTAAATGAATATAGAAGCCCTATTGTTGTGTTGCCATTAAGCCAAATTTGTCCAATTGTCCAAAATGATATGCCACAGCCTCTACGTTCAGATGATGCAGCTTGTCATTTTCTATCAAATCAAATAATTTAAAAGTTTATGTGTTCCAACCTAAGACCTTACATTTATTCATAGGTTAATAATGTTAATAAAAGCTGCTTTATACAGTCTAAATTTTTTTATATAGAGTCCCAGGTGGAAAACATGTGCCCTTTTCATTGGCCATTTTGGCGTATGCTGCTTGGGAAGATGTTCAGAACTCACAGGATGATATTAGGATGCTAATTGTTACACTTATGCTATTGGTATCCTAAGGTATAACTTGGTGTAAAAGAAACCTGGGTTGTATACATTACACTTAATGTGGCCATAGTACCTGAAAGCTTCGTTAGGTGCCAAAATTCATTCATGGCTATCATAATTGTACAGGACAGTGCTGTTGAGACTCAGCTTTATTGTCCTTGGCTAGTAAGATAACTGCTATTTATTTAATTTCTGTTGGGGAACCCATGTTCACAGCTCCTGTTACTTAAAGCTTCATTCTATATCTCTGATTACATTATCTGTAATGTGTCTGCATTCAGATATATTACTACAGTGATATAATGATATGAACAGCTTGCCAAGCAAATCAAAACAGACAGATGAGAGCAACAAAAGTCTGTCTCACAGCTTGGCATGAGTTGAAAAACACATCCTTCATTTGCATGTTCCCCTTGTATGTTAATACAGATTTTAGTTTGGCTAAATGATATACTATTTCTTTCCTCATAGTAATTACAGATGGATCCCTAGACAGACCATCTCTAACCGATGACATGGGAAGTGATGAAGACCTCTATGAAGATTTACATGTTTCCAGCCACCGATATGGAGGAGGGGGAGAGCAGCTGGCAATAAACGAGGTACTTAAACTACACATAGTCTATCTGTGCCTTAGTGTATGTGTACATTATTTACTGATAACATTAGCAGATAGATCTAACATTCTGTAACTGAATGCTTTTTGAACATTATTTAGAAGAGTTCCTAAGAAGTATAGTCAGAGTGCTGAACACACGGTCACCTGCTGCCTTTCTGGCATGGTAGCAGACAAGGCCATCCTTTGGTTACATGGCATTCCTGTGAACAATTTAGTATGTTGCTCCCCCTAGTGCAAGCTTGTTCGCTTGGTAAATAAATTCACTCTACAGCAGTAACAAAAGTCAGAAAAAGAAAAGTCAGAGTCATGACCCAAAATAAGATACCTGGGTGCCAGCATCCATTGGGTATTTACCTGCAGCTGACCCGGTAATAAAAAAAAACATGTCAGCATTATTTAGAACAAGGGCAGATTTGTTGCAGTCAAAACTTCCCACTGGTACTTACAATATGGAATGTTCTATTTGCTCACTGCACCACATGTGCTTTTGCCAGATTTTGCAGCATAAAATACCCATTGCAGGGATTCCATGACCCTGTTAGAGAAGATATCATTTAGATGTAGATCCAAAGTTTTAAAATGCTGAAACATAGCACTAAGTCAAAGGGAGCAAGTGCAAGTTCCCAAAATGGAAAGAAAAACTAGAAGTATGCATACTGAAGGAATGCCAAAATTGTATTTTGAAAGCTGTCAGTGCCGGCTACAGGATGATCTTTTGCACCTGGTTGCACATATTGTAGCTGAGGCCAGTTGTGTAAATGGAGAATCCTAGGAGAGAAGAAAGCATGATCAAGAACTAACAAGTTGAGAATAGATGTGTACTGAAAGGGAAGGTAAAAACGGAATAGAACACCAGCCTTCTAGTAATTCAAAAGATGATTAATACCTAAGCTCAAGTTCTGCATGTGTTCCCTTTTTCTGCATGTGTTCCCTTTTTCTGGTCCACTTTTGAAAATCATGGCAGTGTTGTTCCTATGCCAGGAAAAACAATTATACATTTGTAATAAAATGCTCTAGACTCGTCTATTCCTGTTTTATGAGTCCCAGTATCAATGATTGAAGTCAGGGATGGATACAACTTTTTGAACTTTGGTAACACCCTACTGGTTATCTCACTTCAAAAAAACAGGGCATTTTCTTGTTTTTCTGATTGTTATCTGGTTTAGAATATTGTGATGAATACCCTTCTATGAATAGAATATTCATACTGATTATGGAAAGAAAATATATGGACAACAATGATATAGAGAAAAGCCACCTCTGTGCCACCATAGACACGGTTTTTTTTTTTTTTAGTAAATCCTGCCTGCAGCATGGTCTTCCAAGAATACTAAATTTTCAATTAATAGTTCAGTATATCACAATATTTCATCATATTTTACAATATTAGCACACATGATAACATAAATGGTATGATTGTAGAAATTGTGCAGTACAATGTAAATATATTAGCATGATCTATAATTGTGAGACCAAACTTTGTTTTAAATAGTACAAACAAGTAGTATTATATATTAGTTGAAGAAGTGGAGACTATTCTGACAACTAATGTGGAAGTAATGTTTTACTTGTATGTGTATTGTATCTATTATCAAGACAAAACCAAATCTTTATTGTGTCAAAACTTACTACGGTGCAAAATACTACCTATGTAGTGTAAATGCTATGAAACATCATGATTATTAGTAAAAGGGTCCTATTGTATATCCACTTCATCATATTTTGTGCGCAGCATTCTGCTTTGTCTGGTAGGCTTTGAATAGTTCTACCCATGGGAAGCTCTTATCGAAGCTGTTCTAAGTGGTACCAAGAGCAGGGTATTTTCATTTTGTAACTTCCATGGGAACACACCTATGAATTCCCCAGGAGAGGCTGAGTCATTGGGCCTGTTTTTAATAAAGCTCTCCAAGGCTGGAGAGAATACACTTTCATCAGTGAAGCTGGGTGATCCAGCAAACCTAGAATGGATTTTTAAAGTTGTTTGCTATGCAAATGTTTTGATTTCTGGACCAGATCCATTCCAGGTTTGCTGGATCACCCAACTTCACTGATGAAAGTGTATCCTCCCCAGCCTTGGAAAGCTTTTATAAATCAGGCCCATTGAATGGGAAGTCTGTTCGGCTTGCCCAGCATGCCACCTTTAACCACTACATTAGAATCAGTGATTAGAAAAGGTGATTGTCATTGTGACATATTGGTGCACTAATATGTTACCACACTGGTAAAGATGTAATAATAATGAACTATTACATGCACTTTATTAATTTGTCAGAAATAATCATTGCATTATTCAGAAAGAAATTACCGGTAATAAATAAATACCAGTGCAAAAGAGCAAAAACCCATTTTTGTTCCCCTTGCACATCATTTACACACAGGGCCAGATTTAAATTAAGGGCAACTGCTCAGGGCCCCCACATACTTTAGAGCCATAATTGATGGAGTAGCACTAAGGCAGAAAGCTGGAATACTGTGCATTTGGGGCTCCCACTTGATATTTGTCCAGAGCCAATAAATCACCAATCAAAATGATTACACGTCATGATACATGATTATGTTTTACTGAATGAATGGTAATACCTGATTCCCACCCAGCAACATGCGTCTTTGAAACACATAGACTGTTTCTTGAACTGATTTCTTTTTAATCTCCTAACAAAGCTGCATTTTGTTATTGGGGCTTGCTGGGCCATGTATTCCCACAAGTGATAGTTGTTGTTTTTTTACCAGCACTTTGCTAGCTCTGCCTATTATTTGTAGAGTTCAATTGGTCTGCAGCTCATTCTAATTAAAAACATTAGAAGTCAACTGTACGTCCAACCAGTTGTTACCTACCGATCTTTTTCTACTGAATTGGTTTTTGAATGGAAGTATGTTTTATTACAAAAATACAAATTTTATCTTGCCAATCTGATCACTTTCTGACTTTTTCAATGATCAGATTAGAAAAACAAATTATTGCATTTGTGCATGCAGTGCTTTGGGGCATCAGAGCGATCGATTTCCAATATGATAAAAAAATAGATTGGTCAGGTGAGCAGTGTCAGCAGATTTGCCTGTGTGTATCCGGCCTTAAATAGTCTTTCATCTCACATTCATCTTACTGTCTTGATAAGTGTGTCAAAGCACATAAGGTGACTGCTACACAACTCAAATGCTTTCTTGCTTTTTTCTACTAATTCTATGCTGACACAGACATTTAAATTATACAAGAAAACCTTCCGAAGCCATTTTTAAGCTGTTTTTTAGTATGAGCACCTTTCTTCTTTAACCCCTTTAAAAATGATGCGTTTCCTAGATACCATGGTCTGCAGTCAGCGGATTGGCTATAGAGGGAGCCAGTAACTCCCAGTCGCCCATTGCTCCACAATGTAAGGCTTTTCTGCTAGAGGGATTTCTATACCTCCATTATCCTACTAAGACTGGGAAAACATTGATGCTGCTTCTATTAGACTGCAGATTACATGCTGCAGAGAGGGGATGGGATGCTCTGGGATGATTTGCTGAATCCTGAAGAAAGGTAATCATTTGTGCTGCATGCACAGCCCTCCACAGAAGACTATGCGGAGTAAATAGATCTCCCCTACTGACAGCTGCATCCCAGTCCTTTTGTTTGGGGCCAGAAGCCGTTAGGATCTGCACTATTTGCTCATCTCAGGCTAAGCTATGGCAAGGGACCGAGCCAGACAAAAATGGAGCACCTTTCATGCCATTCTTCGCTGCAACATGAACCCTGAAACCCAGCGTATCGTGGTCTTTGTCATCCTGCTGTTTCTCATTTTTATCAATGTTGTGCTTATGTTCCTTCTGGCCTTCTTTTGAGATAACCTGGACTATCTATCCGGAAGCCAGGATCCGTTCAGCAGGTCAGCTTACCGTTGTCTGTCACCAAGTCCCCTGGTCACCTTGATGATGCGTCTGGTACCAAATAATCGCAGCCGACACTTGTGCCTTGAAGAAATGCCATTCACAAGATGGAGAGACTTCATTACATAACTGCTGGCACTGCCTTTGTTCCTGCACAATACAATAGTCCTTTTTTTTTGTTTTCCTTTTACATTTACATGCTTTGTTTAAAAAAAGGCGGTTTTGGAACAAAAAACACACAGATTTTTGCCTTGGAGTGAAAGATGGTTCCATTTTGGGACATTGAGCTGGTGTGTTATGGAGTGTCAGCCATAGATTCTCTTCAGGTATTCCAGGAGTATGGAGGACGGGAGTCCATACCTAACAAGAGCTGTACTCCTCATCCTCCTTCTGTTCCTGCATTTCTGTAATGGTGAAAGCCTTTCATATGACGTGTTATTTACTGCACAGTGACAGATGCCTCAGAGAACCACCAAGGCATTGATTCCACCTTGTGTTCTTTGGCTGCCATGCACAGGACAGATCTACCTTTTATTTCATTGTATTTATGTTCATTTACCGCTGTATCTGCATACAATGTGTCGCTCACTGATCTGTTTTCGTATACACAAAGTAAAAAAGAACCAGTCAGGAAAATACAGTGTGAATAATGTTAACAAACACCCAGTGTTGAGTTATAGCCAAAAAAGCCTTACGACTGCTTTTTTTACCATATGGAATAATGAAGGATGTAGTGATATTTACACAACACATGCCTTCTGGTATTGAGGATTGGGGGTTATTGTAGCAGGGCACATACAAGTAGATTTAGTCTTATTTTGATGCTAGAAAGACATTTTTGTACATTTTTGTGATTATGTGGCATTTTCTTTCTTTTGTGGTTATGGAAATGGTAATGCTATTAAGGTCAGGTTATCATAGCAGGTTAGGTGTATTTAAATGTCATTCGCATTTATTACCCTGACTGCTAGGATGGGCAGTAGATGCCTTCATTTAATTACTCCTCTATTGTCCTCATAAATCTTGGAATTGGGCAAAAAAAGATCAGGCATTTTATGCTATATCTCTATATTTTGTCATTTGAATGTTTTGCTTCTGGTGAGTATTTGACAGGTTGTTTAACCCTCACTATACATGCAAGGATCTCAATGCTTGGCCTGTCTCCAGCTCAAGTGGACAGACTCAACCATACAATCAAAAACTTACTGTGCATATGACCAAATCAATCATTGGTTTAGTACCTTACTGAACACCTAAATGACATAGAGAACAAATAAATTGCCCAGTGACCACATAGAAGGGATAATACAGTGCGTATGTACATTTCCCTGCATGCCTGAGCAGTACCTAACATAGGAAATTGTGTTCTACCCATACAAATGATGATGATCAGAAGATTGGGACTAAAATAACTATTTTTGGCTGATAATGGTGTAAGGGCACCATTAGAAAAGCAATGTACACCTGGATCATATGCAATAGAACATTTGATATAGATGATGTTGTGTGCGTGTTAGTATACAAGATCTTTTTTGCTTTAGATGGTCCAGATCAAAATTCAGGTTGCTAACAATATTCTTTCAGATTTGTGGGTGTGCGTAGATAAACATGTACACATTTGGGCCTCTGAGTTGTAGCCCAGGTCAAAATGCCAAACCCAGTGTTTACATACCATTAGTATCAATTTTAACTTCTCCTTTAAAGACTTGAGACAGTAGGTAATATTTGGGACAGAGAGAAGAGCAGTGCAGGTTATATCCAATCATCTCATTAGAATGGGTTGCTCATAGTGAAACCAAGAACTATTGCTAGGCGGCACTGCACTTTGCTGTCCATATTAATTTGAGATGTTATACAGTAAATTTGTGTTTAGCCAGCTTTTTGAATGTTTACAAATCTATAAAATGATCTTTTATTCTTTTTTTTTTTTTTTACAATCTTTAGAAATTAAAAATATTTCTGGGTGCTTTCTTTACACTTTCTTTGAGGAGCATGCTGGGCTTCCTATTAAGAAAGCACTGCCTGCTAGCTTTGTGGCTGTCTCTCTCTAACTAAAACTCTATGTGTGGCCATATAAGCTACAGACCGGTACTGGAGGAGGGGCAGTCTCTTTGCTCTGACTAATTCAGTTGTGTTTGTTATGAACTGAGCTGAGCAAAGAAATTCCACCTGGCTGTTCACAGCATAGCAGTATAGTTATTTAGTAAAAGTGAAAAGAAGGGAGCGTTAAATGTACCCCTGGTGGATTCAAGCAGTAATTGTGAAATATTTATATATAATATTTCATATTTTTCTGATTACAAAAATATATATATATATATATTTTTAAAATGTAATTTTTTAGCTTGAACAAAATATTAAACAAAATCTACTAGAACACTATACATTCCCTTTTGCGAACCTGTAGTTTGCCTATTCATGGCAAATTTACAGATTCACCAGATAGCAGGCCCCTTCTGGTGATTGTGCTTCTACTAGCCCCCTGCAACCCCATTTACACATCATGGCCCCCTAAAAATACCAGTACATCTGTATAAAGGGGAGCATGGCTGTCACAATACAGCCAATCTCCAGGCCTGAGTGCTGTCATGTGGCAGCATAGGGAATTAGGATTTGATCCGGAGTCATTTGTGAACTCAACAATTTCTGGTGGGGCTTTGATGGGTGAAAAATATTTGGGTAGCAAATGGTAAGTAAGTAGGAGCAACTGACTATAATTGCTGTGCAGCAAACCTGTGACTTTGCCATGTATGGGCCAAAAAGCAGGTTTGTTTAATATATATCTGATTGGTTTACAACACAACTAAAATGACTTTTCTAGCATCAATTTTATGCCGAAATTGCCTTCAAAATTGGGGCTCTGTGCAACTTGTGTTTGCCCCAGTGAGCACTACAACTTGATATCTTGATATTTTGTGACATATTACAAAAATGTACAGTGTAGAAGTCCAATGTTTTACCTAGTACATGTCCCCTTTTTTCTTAACTTTATAGTGCCAAAATGTATGTTTTTATTTGCTAGTCATTGTTTTTTTTTTTTTTTTTTTGTTAATAGCTAAAATATCTGTATGCACTTTCAAAGGAATAAATCTCTTTTCTAGAACTCATGTTTTGTGCTTTTGTATTAAAAATCTATCATCAGGTGGCTTGTATTCTCTTCATGCAGGGAGTCCCAGTTTCATATAAAACATGCTGATGTATAATTGGCTTTCTCCTAGATTAGTTCAGGAATATGTTGTGGACATACACAGTAACTATGGCTTGGTCATTAAATTGTGAGCTCCCATGAGGGACAGTTAGTGACATTACTATGGACATGGCATGTTATGTTGTCACTATACAACATATATATATTTATATCAATATATACATAATATTAAATCTATAATTGCACTGTAAGTAACAATGTAAGGGAAAATGTTGATTCAATCCCACCTACAGTCAAATTATAAATGTAGGTGTACTCAGTGATGGGAAGGTTTAGAATCTATATCGGGCTTTTACTGCTCTCTATGAACCATCATGGTTTTTTTTCCTTCAGTTCCTGTTTTGGTGACACATTGATACAATGGACATGTAGCGAAGACAAGGGAACCAAAAGAAGCAATAAACATTAAAGAAAAGACTAGTATTTCTGCACACTACATCCAATATAAAACACATCTATCAAAAATACAAAACCCAGATGGAGGTTTGCCTGGAGCTGGGCAAATACATTAGGATGCATACTGTCCAAAATACCTAACAAATCACTACAGCCACATAGGGACTGCCATCACTTTCATATCAGTTTGCAGAGTGCAAGATCCATTTATAGAAAATTGGCCGTCCATGCATGGGGAAGAGAACTGGAAGAATTTATTTGTCAACAGAACAACAGCAAAAGAATACTTTGATGCATTTTCATTTTATAATCATAAGGTTTCTGAATAATGAAAACCTGTCAGTAAAGAGGCAATTATATAAACTAGAGATTCCTGCTAAAAGAAGAGTTTATCCTTTAAGAAGGAGAATTTCCCAGCTGAAGTGAACTGCATTTGCTGGGGTTCCTCTCGCCAGCTCATAATGATAGGGCCACACAAAAATAAAGCAGTGGCTTTTTAAGAAAGGCCACCAGAAAGGTAAGTATAGTAAGCCTTCTTTTACTAGGTATCTTCTTTATAGGATTGCCACTGTAATGGAAAATCTTCTTTAAGCTCATTAGTGTGAAATACATAAAGGAATTTGTTTGCTGTTGCTGAATGTGCCAATTTTAGTCCATAGAACTGTAGTATGGACATCAAGTTGCTATTTTCTGTTTTTGGCATTTATAAAGCTGAAATGTTATTCCATTCACCTACATTTTTCCTAATGCCCACATTTGTGCAGCAAATATGATTGCCTTTTCCATGACATCGCCAACTTATTGTGCACTTATCACTTATCAGAAGTCCTATTGCTTAGTCATTTGTGCCCTGGGAAGTTCCCTTTGTAAGGCTTTCATGTGCTTTTTGGAAAAGAGGCTTCTACCTTGGCAGAGGATGAAAATATACATTGAAGTTACATAAATACATCTCTTAATTTTAAAACAAATAGGGATACTTTCAAGGCTGGTTAATGGATGTGCATGGTGACATTGTCCTTTGCATTGGTGTTAATGGGAGCTTGGCCCTTTCACTTGCCTGATAGATGCAGGCTTCTTCCTCATGCCACATTCTGTTTTTGACTAATGGTATCAGTGCTACAAATGTAAGTATATGTAAGTATCAAAAAAATGTCCCAGCACCAAGTTTTGGACTATATCCATGACAGATGGGATTTGTCTTAGGCCCACTGGATGTTAGAATTTTGTTAATTCTGTTTCTTTAAAAAAATGCATTTAAAAAAATTGATACTTTTTTTTTTTTTTTTATCATATGCATTGAGTCATTAGTGATATCCCAAATATTCTCACATATTTTGTGGCCGAAATAGTATAACAGACTTTTTCTTTTTCACAGCGACACGTTTTCTATACTGAATAAACACCATCACATGGTTGCAGATGAGAAAGCAATTTTGCTTGTTATTTTAAAAACTGGTAGCTCAGCTTATCCTATAATAATCTTTCCAGAAGTTTCATCCATCATAACACAATAGCAAAGCCCAGAAGGGAGGAAGAAAAAGGTGCTCCTATTTACTTGACTGATTTCCAATAGTGAGTTATACAAAACACCTGCCGAAAAGGGTGGAGGGGTGATAAAGGATTAGTAATCCTGAATATGAAGTTGTTATGCTCATGTAACAAAAACATTCTGTTAGGGTAAAGGACACACATCCCTTTCAGTTGAGTTAGTGCAGATAGATAAAGCTGGTCTTCATGAGATCCTGGCTATTCTCGAATACAGCTATTCTATTTCTTCTTCTTTAGGGTATAGTAGGGCAGTCAGTCTATCATCATTGTGTTTCTTAATCCATTATATTATTATCCAAAAATAAAATATTGCCATTCCTACCACCTGGCCCGGACTGCCCCCTACCCTGGGTGAGATAAAGTTTCTTTTGCAACTCCCACAACACTTTAAATAACCAGCATGGTGGCACCACTTATAAAGCTGGGATTTCCATTTTTCCGGTAAGTTTCCGGATCCTCTAAGCTTGATACAGTTGTATACATGCTGTAGCTGAACAATAAGTCCCAGACTTATTCTAGGACTCTAGGACTTATTCAGACTTAAAGTCTAGGCTTTGGTTGCTGTACCTTCCCCAACATAACATACTAATTAAACAGCCAATACAAGACAGTCAACATTTAGAGTAAACCAGGTGCAATACATTGCAAGAACAGAGCAGGACTACATACAACTACATAGTCTGGCATTAAGATATTCATATAGTCTATAATATATGAGCATCACTTTACTTATTATAACTGCTACCAAATCACAGTAAACATGCTCCATCTTCCAACCAAGACATTATCTTTTCAAGCAACATCATCTTTACCTGTTCAAGCTTAGAGAAACAAAAGCTAATAAACTGTCAGTTACATTTCTAACTGAGCAGCATTTTAAGGGCAGGTAACAGAATATACTCTGGTCTGCATTCCTGGCCCCCTTTATAATAAAGTTTTGCTGCAATAACATATACTACCAATGTCACAGGCGAGTTGGCAAAAGTAAAAACACAATTGTGCAGATTATTTTTTCCATGCGTGTGAGGTGCAGTCATTGCTTCATCACGTCTATGAGCCGAGCCAACAGTTAAGATGCTGCATGTTGCATTTCACCTACACCTTTCCCATAGGAAATTAATAAGGGGTGTTAGTGAGTAATTCAGTATTGTTTGTTGTAAAATGTTAAAAAGTTGGTTGATGAAGAATCAGCATAGAAATCGCAAAGTGCCAACTGTTGGGGACTGCCCAGGATTTCCTGTTACCATTGCCTGTCTGAACTCAGCTGAATAGTGTAAATGATCAATAGCTTCCATCCTAAAAGGTCTTTCCACTTACACAGAGAGAAATTTAGCTTCCCTGTCACCATAAATCATGTCCAAGTAGGGGGAGATCAATTACAAGCAATGTAGTGGCTGATTTCTCAGGCAGAATTATAAATGTGTGTCACTGAGAAGTGTAACTGGACATGGCATAGACAAAAGAGACGGTCTGGCTGTTTCATGGTCTCTCTTCTTTAATAACAATATTACAACTAATCCTTCTTAAATGAATGGCAAGAGGTTTACCTCTTATGAATATTTAGATTGTGCCTGGATTTTTCAAAGATCTTCCTCAGCTAGGATATGAATTGCACAACACAATGACTGTGGTGCAGAGAAATAATAAATATTAAAGTACTAATACAGGGGATCATTACTGGCACAAGCTGTCTGTACCCACTGGACAGACACTATACCCAGGATGTCGCCCAAATTCATTACTCATTTGTGTTTCCTCAATACCGGAAACATTTTATAGGGTAGAGCATGACATTATTTAGGAATAAAGCTGAACTGGAAAAGAAAAAAGATAAATACACATGTATAATAAACATTTATGAAATATGTAACACACCAAAGATGTAGGGGATTTAATAATCCAGCTTTTTATTCCAGGTTTCCCTGACACACAGTACAGTGTTTGAATCTCAGGGCCCATTCCATCCTGTAAATGTAAAGCAAAGGAACAGCAGGCTATTGATGAGGTCATCCCTCTTTCACATGGTATTGTTATCTGCCTAGATTTTGGCTTAGAGATGATCAAGGTATCCAAGAGACTGGGTTAGAGGCATTATAAATATTCTATGAACACTGGAAGTGACTAATGATGTGTGTTTCCTCACAGCTGATCAGCGATGGCAGTGTGGTGTATGCAGAAGCACTGTGGGACCATGTCACTATGGATGACCAAGAGCTGGGCTTCAAGGCTGGAAGTGTCATTGAAGTGATGGATGCCACAAACAAAGAGTGGTGGTGGGGGAGGATCCTGGACAGTGAAGGATGGTTCCCTGCAAACTTTGTCAGAGTGAGTATTGGATCAGATCAATACGATGATATGAAATGATCAGCGTGAGAAGCTTCTAGTACACTATTAATAAAAAATATTATTCACTCCTGTAGGAGAGCCATCTTCTCACCTCTGAAATTTAATATTTCTGTGTCTTACATGATATATCTTCCCGATAAAGTTCAGGGTCCATCTTACCAGAAAAAAAAATATGAGTCAGTATAAAAGTCAGTGTATATTTTTTAGCAAATATTTAGAAGTGTTACAATATTTACTTCTAGATTTCAATGCTCTTCTTGTGTTACTGTGCTCTTGTATACTATTACATGCAGCGCCCCCTAGTGACCTTTGCTTGCATAGCTTCAATTTATTTTATTTCTGCATAGCTAACATTTTACCCTGTGCTAAGAGAATGACCCACCGCTGCTGCCTCTTATAACTATAAAATAATGCTGTTTTGGTGCACAGCTTCGTGTGAACCAGGATGAACCATCTGATGAGTATTCCAGCAAGCTTGGAGACAAAGAACAGGATTCCAAGAATGTCTTGAGACGTCATGGATTTGGCCCAACAAATAAGGAACAAATGAGAACCAATGTGATAAATGAGATCTTGAACACCGAGAAGGACTACATCAAGCATTTGAAGGACATCTGTGAGGTACATTATACTGATTAAAGGAAAACTGTAGTTAGATATTATATTGATGGCTGTTACTGTTCATTCTGTGCAATGGGACACCGGATGATATACATATCAGGTATTAAAGTGTCTTACTGCTGCTGGCAAAAATACAATTAATGTTATAACAAGAATGTTGCCTTTGATGTCCTTAAACAATTAATGAACACATTGATTATTTTTCTTAAATGATTATTGGAGCATAGGTAAAAAAATTAAGCAATGTCACCCCCTTCTGTTATTTGGGTACACTGAGAAAAATGTGGCTGCAGCAGCCTTTAGCTGGCCATTTGTTGAAAAGCTGCAATAGAACAAATACTGTACACAGAAATTGTGAAAGTGAAACTGAATAGCACAATACTGTCAAAATGCATTTTTATTCATTAAATATTGTTTTCCTTTTTGTAAAGGGTTACATCAAGCAGTGCCGTAAAAGAGCAGACATGTTTACTGAGGAGCAGCTATGGACTATTTTTGGGAACATTGAAGACATCTACAAATTCCAAAAGAAATTTCTGAAGACTTTGGAAAAGCGCATTAACAAGGATGCTCCACATTTGAGTGAGATTGGTTCCTGCTTTCTTCAATATGTAAGTTCTGGAGTATTTCTCCTCACTATTCTGTGTCATTATTGTAATTATTGAATTTGGCAAATGGTCCTTTATCAATTGAAGTATAGACACAAGCCAGCTCATTGTATTCCGCTTTAAGTTTCTTTTCTGAAATTTGTGCTTGTCACAAGGTAAGGCAGTACATTAATATTACATAGTATTTATATAGCGCCGACATTATCCGCAGTGCTGTACAAAGTACATAGTCCTAGCTGTCCCCCAAAAAAGCTCACAATCTAATGTCCATACCATAGTCATATGTCTTTAATACAGTCTAATATAAATTTTGGAGGGAAGCCAATTAACCACGGTGTTTTTGGAATGTGGGAAGAAACCCACAAGGGGGTTTACATGTGGAGAACCTGCAAACTCCATGCAGATAATGTCCTGGCTATGATTCAAACCAGGGACCCAGTGCTGTAAAGCCCAGAGTGTTAACCACTGAGCCACTGTGCTGCCCTGTACATAGGGCAATAACTGATAAAAGTAGAGGTATAAGGATGTTGTTCAGGATACACACAGACATTGCATAAATTATTTTAGAAATAGTCTAAGACAAAGTTGGAGAGATATACATTCAGGGCCTGAGCAGACAAAGTAACCTGTCAGTTAGGCACATTCTGAATGTCAAGCAGTTTACACAAAAGACTCATTGTAAGGGCTCAAGCCTGATTGCTACAGTGGCACTTATTGGTGATACATATCCCTCTTGAAACCTAACCAACCTCCTATAGCTGCCATGGCAATTGTCATATACAAAAGACTCATGATTTTTAGTTCGCAGATGGAAGAACATATACTTTAAAATACACTAAAACCTTAACTTAGAACTAATTGGTAAAATTTTAACAATTTTTACCTTATGTTATTTTCCAAACATCTGTTTCTTAACTGAGTCAGATTTGGTTTCATGAATCAGTGCGAAAACTAATGGTCAATCTGAATTCAACTTACTGAAACTGAATTAACTGCTGAGTGGTTGCAACATTTATATATTTAGAAATCCTTATACTATTACAGAATTGACTACTATTTTTCCAGTAGTACCTGATATAAATGCTATTTTCTCTGTGTATCTCCAATATCTATATGATTTGTGTGCTGTATATTTGACTATGAAATTTTATATATTTATTTATCCATTTGCATGCTGTTTTTCTGATACGTGTGCTTTTGTCTACATCAGCAAACAGATTTTCAGATCTACTCAGAGTACTGCAACAACCATCCAAATGCTTGCACTGAACTGTCCAAGCTCTCCAAGGTGAAGAAGTACGGCTATTTCTTTGAGACATGTCGGCTAGTACAGAAGATGATAGATATATCTCTGGATGGATTCCTACTCACACCAGTGCAGAAAATCTGCAAATATCCCTTACAGCTGGCAGAGCTTCTCAAATATACCAACCCCCAGCATAGGTATGTTGAAGGAAAACCACATTCTATTTTCTACAGTATATCACCCATATTTGTGTAAATAAAAAAATCCCCTAATTGCAATTTGTCAGTTTGTAGGTAATGAGGCATCCTTACTAATTGTACTATAATTTGGTATCTGCTTCTCTCAGACATCTACACAGAACACAGGTTCTGAGCTTTACTGCACTAGGATTTCATATTATTATTACACATTTTTTTATATAGCACCAACTTATTACACATATCGCTGTCCAATTTTTTTTTACATTTTTTAAATTTTATAAATTATTAAACAGATATTTGATATCTGTACTTTTACTGTAAATGCATGTCAAGTAAAACAACTAGAAGTAAATAATCTTTTCAGTGTGTGTTAGCACATCAAAACCTTGTTTACAGGTTTTGTAATGATAAATGTACTCTGGACAGACTATTTTTCCTAACACAAAGCTCACTGCGATTTTTCCTTACTGTTCCTCACAATGCAATTTAATGAGTCGAACGACTCAAGGCTTTCCCTGCCCTTTGTGGGGCAGATCCTATTCATTAGTCACGGAGCTATATTATTTTCAAATTAATGTTAACCTTTAACCACCTAGCCGTTAAGCCCGACCTTCGTTCGGGCAAAAAAAAAAAAAAATTTCATGAAAAACAGTGGATCACTTTTGGTACAGAAATCTAGACCTCAGTCTAACGCTCAGGAGGTTAAATAACATTGACCATGTTTGTTTTTATGTAGGGATTTTGCAGATGTAGAAGCAGCATTGAATGCTATGAAAAATGTGGCTAAACTAATCAATGAGCGGAAAAGAAGACTAGAAAACATTGATAAGATAGCCCACTGGCAGAGTGCTATAGAAGACTGGGAGGTAAGGCTCTTCTCATTACCGTTACACCAACTCATACAGGATATCTGTGATCCTAAATACTAACCATTCTATCACTACTAATGCTGCAATTAGAACTCACCTAAGCATCTCAGTGGTGGTACATTGCTTTTATTATAATAATCATGGTACAGTATCATAAGCGTGGTAAGTAATAGCAGAATGTTCTCATGGATACAAAATATTGCTTCTTTTGTATCCAGAATTGTGATTGCATGATGCAATCTACCAATCAAGAGCATGCAGACAAGATCGAAATAATTACATGACCAAAGAGACTGGGAGTTCCTTGAAATCCCTCCTCTTGAGTTTTACTTTATTTTATTATTTATCCCCAAGCATAATAAATTAATAACTATATGTAAAACACTGCATATTGCTTTTAGGACCTACTTACCTACTTTATAAAAATTATAATAAATGCAGGGCTCATTTGAACGTGGTTAGCAGCCTCAAAGCCTTGGGCTTTGTTCAAACTTGCAATGGGTACAGTGGCTCCCATGCAGCTCCAATGCAGCTGGCACCTGCACTACTGTAGTGGTTTTTTTAGGACTGGAACTGCTCATTCTCTTCTGGATGCTGAGTGTGGGGGGACTACATGTAGCGCTTTAATTGAAGAAGTGGTTCAGGGGCATGAGGAAGCAGTAACTGCACCGCAACCTCACCACCAGTCTAATTGTTTTGATATACAAAGTGCTAGAAGTTCATAATTGTCCTTGGTATTAACTTTCACGTATTCTTCCATCTTTTATAAGGGTGAAGACATTCTGACAAGAAGCTCAGAACTCATCCACTCTGGAGAATTAACCAAGTTCTCACAGCTGCAATCAAAGGGGCAACAGAGGATATTTTTTCTTTTTGATCATCAGATTGTCTACTGCAAAAAGGTATTTTATAAACAATTTAACTTTATTGTAAAGCCTTTGAAAGCAAATGCTTATATAGTTACTGGCACATTTTAATACCTAAATGAGCTGTTCTTGTCATTATGTATACACATCTACTACATCTTCTATAAAGATACAGTCCAGATTAGACATCTGTAGTTATACTCCCCTAGGAATCCATACATAGTTCATTTATTCTCTCACATAGGCCTCTCTGTGCTGTCAGACGTGACAATACACAGGCAAACACCTGACAACAGTTATCTATACTCCGTTTTTTATTAGCACATGGTTAAGTCAAAGCATAGAACTATGCCTGGCTCCTGCAATGTCTTCCAGGGTTTTTACTCATGGTTGCCAAATCAAATGTTACTCTTTTATTTATATACTCACAAATAATTAAGTATAGCTAAAACCCATTTCGGACATTATTGGTCTGCTTTGCAAAACTGATAGTATATTACAAATGTCTTCGTAATAATATGATGACATACAGCAAGGTGGGACTGAGGGGTAGAAAGAAGAACTGGACACTTTGGGTATATCAGCAGAAATCGAGCTCATATATCCCCCTCTCCTATTTTGCTGCTTCCCCACCTATTAAATTGTAAGCTCTTCGGGGCAGGGTCCTCTCCTCCTCCTATGTCACTGTATCTGTCTGTCATTTGCTAAGTCTATTTAATGTACAGGGCTGCGTAATATGTTGGCGCTATAAAAATACTGTATAATAATAATAATTAACAATAAAGGGCAGGACTTGCAAACTATGCTTCTGAAGTTGTTCACATCACATAGTTGTAGGGGGGAACAAGTTGGCTATTTTGCCTTACGTGCCAAAGGACCTTTTCCCGGCATTGACATACAGAGATATCCTTGCTGGTTGAGAGATTATCAAATAAATATATATAAGTCTATATCAAAATAAAGTGTTACCCATGAAGAATGACAGTGTAAGTTGTGTAATACCCACATCCTAAATATTTCTAGGACATACTGCGACGGGATATTTTATATTACAAAGGAAAGATCAACATGGATGACATGGAAATCATTAACGTGGAGGATGGTAAAGACAAAGACTTTAATATTACTGTGAAAAATGCATTTAAGCTGCAGAGTAAAATCTCAGAGGAGACTCACCTTTTCCTGGCAAAGAAACCCGAACAGAAGCAGCGCTGGCTGCAGGCTTTCGAAGAAGAGAGAAAACAGGTGCTCCAAGATGAGCAGACAGGTAATTTGTAATCTAATAGAAAGCCACAACCCTAACAGGATGTGTTAGGACATCTTTAGAGCAATATAAGTAAAATAGTTTTATCCACCTGAAACGTGGTTGCGAATGTGACAGTTTTTTTCCATTGAATATAGAAATCTGTGTGTATGAAAAGATTGTATATACAGTCCATTGATATTAGCTTTGTATGTATCCATTACACAGTGTTCCTGTTAGTATAAAAATCAGCAGTGACTTAAAGGAGCCTTTATTTGAAAAAGTGAAAAACAGAAAAATGTTGACTATCAGAAATATGATTGTGATTTTTATAATGTAATATTTAATATTGTTTTAAGTAAATCAAATTTAGTTTCCAGGCGGTTAGGCTTCTATAAGTGGAGGTAGTGCGGGCAGTGAACAGAGGTATCTCAATACTTCTAAAGCGGGGAGCAGAAGCTTTATAAACTCAAAGGAGTCATTGTTTTAAATTGGAAAAAAACTGTAAAAGAAATGGGGTGTTTGAAGTAACACAATAAATTCCCATTGTGGCCTGTGGCATCTCTGCTTTCAAAGTAGTGAATGTTATCTGGTGATCTGTAAAATGGCAATCAGATCACCACTTTATTATTACAGCAAATGGGACATGTAAAAGTGGTATTAATTATAAAAGAAAAGAAAACAGGGTAGAAAAAAAAAGAGGTGTCAGCCATGGATCAGTAATGAGACACTAATGTCTGTATATCTGTCCCTAGGGTTCAGCATCAGTGAAATTCAACGAAAGCAAGCAATGATTAATGCCCACAAACCACGTCCTGCTGGAAAGCCAAAAGGTGAGTGTCCCTGTCAATGTAATATGCATGAGAATGAGAAAAAAAACATTTTAAGAAGCAAATCTCCCAAAACTTAGGGGAAATTCCTTTTTAGAAAAAACAACTCTTAGACATCCCTATTGGAAGGTCTACCCTCACTTCTTGGTCTGTGAACAAACCTAAAATGCTGAATTTCACCTCATTTTTTTTTTTTGGTGATTTTAGTCTTTTGGACAAATCAAGGGGTAAATTTCCACAGCAGGAACACGGACAGACAAGGCATAACCCTTCCCTACCCCAACATTCTCCAAAAAAGTGCATGTCTTGCCTACGCTTAAAGGACATAATGACATTTCTGAAAAAAAATCATTTCCATATCACTATATTGTCAGTGACAACATTTTTTTTATGTGAATGTCATATTTTGGTTGCTTGCTCAAAAGAAAAACCTTGGACCTTCTGACGAGTAATCCATTATTCTAGCAGAGGATCCTTTGGTAATCAAACATACTCCTTTAGAGTGATGGTTAGTAAGGAAATGCATCCTGGGGTTGGCAGTATTGATTCCACCATTGGAGGTCAGTAAAATGGATACCCTATTAACATTGGTAGATCAGGAGAAGAGTGCCATCCTCACTGATAACTAATACAATCATTCACTGGCTCTATTGAATGGTGTTGGTTAGGGGCCAAAAAAAACCCCATTATGATAAAGGTCAATTTGCCAATCCTCAAGGAACCCCTAGCAGTCTCTGGAGTTACTCAGAACTCTGGATGAGAATGGTTGCACTAGAGAGAGAATAAATTAGCTGTGTGATCATATTTTCCCGACAGAGATATCAGCCACAAATGGATTTCATTGTTTTGAATAAAACAATCAACCTTTGGACTTATGTTAGGCTGAGCAGTAAAGTGAAAGCACGCTGTAATATTGTAATTATCTCTGTGCAAAAGCCAAGATCATTTACATAACTCTTTTCTTTTACACATATGTCTAAATAAATATTAAAAACACATTCTGCACATTCTTCATAAAGTGCACTCTGATAAAAACTTGTGAAAGGAGTAGAGCAAGATTGAATTATTGTAATCAATTCACTACCTGTGACTAGTATCTGCCAATGGGGTGCAAACATTCATCCACATAGCTTGGTGCACAAAGTTCCTTAGTGCTACCAAATACCAGAAAAACTAAGAAAAAAGTATCACCACTGCTACATTTCCTTCAACTTTAGAAACATGGATTTGGATGGTGATAACCTCAGATATGTAAAAGGTGACATCCATTAAAAGGTTTGGCAGACAATTCCACTCAAAAAATTTCATCTGGCAGACAATCAATCACAGGCTGACTTCCTTTATATCCAAACTGTCCAGAGGTAATATAGTCGTCTCAAAACTTATCTTCATACATGGCATGATGAAGTTACTATTTCCTAATGGATTTTTACTACACACAATAAATAACTGGGGGTATAGAAAGTGAGAGGTGCCCATTGACTTTCATAAAACTGGAAAAATTGTGTGACAGGTGCTCTTTTATATAAACCCAGCTGTATACCCAAAGTCATCAAAGCTGAAAAAAAAATGTATTCCTCCCTCACACGTTCCTTCATCCTTTCATTACACAGATGACCTCACAGTACGGAATCTGGTAAATGCAACTAAGACCTGAGTTTTTTTCTCTCTTTGTAGTAGATTACAGCAAAGAATTAGAAGTGCAGTATTTGTAAACTTTTATGTTTTTCAGCCATTAATCGGACATACTATGATTTCTGGATGAGACAGAAGCATCCCACATTGCCTGCCAACGTCCCCCAGCAACAAGTCTTCATGCTTGCTGAACCCAAGCGAAAACCTTCCAACTTCTGGCAGAACATCAGCCGGCTGACTCCTTTCCGAAAATAAAAAGCAGCTTTGTGTTCTGCTCTTGCCTCCTGTACAAAGAAAGCACTTTACTCACAGTTGACAAGAAGTGCCCGTGCCTGGGACTCCTACTTTTCCTCTTACAGGGCATGGTGCTGGCTGGTACATTACAGTATATTTATTTTTTAGAAAGAGTTGGACATATTTTCCATGTTTTGTTGTTGCTGCCTCTGCCCAGGTCAAGTGGCCCTTCCGGGAAAAGTGTTGTAGTTTGCTCTTTTGCTGTTCATGTAATGGACTTTATGTTTGTTTATACACTGTTTACCAAGAAAATCTTTTAAAAGCTCTTACTGACAATATACTATAGATACTGAGACTGAAGTTGCTGTGGCAGACCTCGGAGTTTGTTTGTTATGCTGATAGCAGTCAAGGTCAAATTTTCCCTTTTGTGGCATTTAAAAATCAGGTTCAGTTTTCATTGGTTGCTGAGTGGCAACCCAAATAAAAACACAAGGCAATCTGTGAAGTTAAAGGACATTAGTGACCATATCTAAAGAGTGTCATCTATATAAAATGAAAGTGTATTCCACACTAGTCTGCAGCAATGTTACACGTGTTCGCAGTGGGAAGTTTATACAGGAAGGAGCAGAGAGAAGCACAGAACAGGCTCACGAAGTGACTTGTTGAGACAAATCAGTTTACTAGTTGTCTAATACGTGTTCTGTAGTCTTCAGAAAAGCTCAACCATGAAACATGGCTTGGCATATTCCCATAATGTGTAAAGTGCAAAATGTTTCGGAAACAAAGGTAGATTGGTCACCAATATTTTCAGGAATGTCAAAGATTTACTGATCAGAAAGATAAAAATATTATCAAGTCATTAGATGTATGTCCAAAAAACAAGTTTTTAGTTCTGGATTCTGCACTGAATATAGATCATGGACACATTTGTCTCCAGACAATCTGAGATGATTAAAAATTTTTGTTTAGATTACAAATCTACTAAAAATGATGGGATATCACACAATTAGAAGATATATACAGTTTATGCATATGGTGGCTGTATATTCATTATAAACATATGCTCAAACATTATTTACTGCTAAGTACAGTTCACAGTGACTTGTCCTAATAAATATCAGTATGATGAAGAGAAAAGCATCAATTGCGAATAACTCCTAAAGAACCGAACCATCATTTACATGAATCCATCCTTCTCAAGGCAAAAAAAAATATGAATCCCCTTGTCCGCACAATGCCCATTGAAGAATAAGAGCTGCCATATTTCTTGCTGTCTGGAATAATGAGGTCTTTGTGAAAGGCACTAATATATTAACATAAATTGTTTACTGTAATCAGATAGAAAGGGGCTGAACACCCCATGTACTGCAGGGAAATAGCTTATTTCTAAGAAGCCAATGTGAAGTAGTGCCAATCAACAAAGTACACATCATACCCCTTAAAAACATTTTTTAAATATAGATGTATATATAACATTGACAATGATGTGCCTATACTAAGATTGCTGCTTAAGTGTGGTGACATAATATGTTGTAATAGACGGTAACACTAGAGCTTTCACTAGGGGAAACCGATGAACATAAAAAGTGCACAGCAGTGCTCAGTGCTCTGTAAATATGAAGTACAATGGAGGAGCATGGAGGTTGTCATTGCTGACTTCTCATTCTGCAAATCTTTGGCTTCAATACTTTGAGTCAGCACAAGTATGAAGCCAATGAATTGACAAACCATCAGGTTTATACCCAGGAAGCACTATTGTATACAATGCCAGTGATACCAGTGTGTCACCGCACTTACTGACAGTAGTGTCAATAACAACACATCTGGCTTATTGTTTCCAGCAGCAAAATAACAATTGCATATTTTCTGTTTTCTAAATCCATTGCCATCCCTTTTTTTATGTTTTGAGATACTATTATTTATGATAAATAACACTGATGTACGTTTAAGTGTCTCTAGTACCATCTAGTGGGTTATTTTTATGACTGTTTTGCAACTGTAAATTTGTTCTTTACAGATATGAAATAAAATTGCCTTACACACTATAAAATGTAAAGCCATAAAGAAATACAAGACTTGAGTGTTAAATTCATTGTGCTAACATACCTCACAAGCATTGTCAGTGACGACCAGAATATATGCCAGTCATATCAATTATACCTTTCTACAAACATAAATATGTTTTATAATAAATAGTAACAGCCAGACCCAACAGGCTCCTAGAAGCCTGATAGAATAGATAGGTGTGTGTGTTTCTGTGATAAAGCTGTATGGAACAAAACTAAAAACCAGGAAGGTCATTGTTGCAGAAAGGGACCGGTGCTTTTCCTTCTACAATAACCCCTCGGGTTATCATGGTATAAGCTGATCTGTGCATGCATCAGCTTTGGTTACTGGGATTTGTGGCAACCCCAGCTTTCCCTGCCTGCACAAGAATAACTTTACCCCAGATCAGCCTATTAGGATAGCCGAAGATCCCCTGCAGCAGGTGTCCCAGACCCCAAGTCCGTGGCCCTCTCCATCTGACAGCTGGGCCGTGAGAGCACAGAGACCAGTGGTGGTCTGTGGCTCTGGCCCGTGGACCCAACGGGGTCCTTCTCCTGAGCCCACTGGGAGGTGCACCAGCCAGAGGCGCAGACCATGTCTCCATTGCAGGCTTAGGGCGGTGGGCAGTTTGTGTCTCTGGACATAACTCACTCACACTCCCATCACAGGCTCAGACCTGCAAGGTGAGAACGGGTGGGTTCCGGCGTCATGACGTCACTATGGGGGAAGTTTCTTCCCCTTTGAGTTGCACACAGTTCCCCATGAATGCGCAGTCTGGAGTCTGTAGATTTAGTGGTCTAAAAGGTTGGCCACTGCTCTACAGCAACCTTTCTTGACCAAACAGCCATAAAAAAAAAAAAAAACACACACTTTAAACTCTAAATGGAATCCCTTATGTAATTACTAAATCCACAACTCATCCACAAGTACATTGGGTGTGCTGGTCAAAGGGAAAAATGGTGACAAAATGATCATTGGTGTCACCTAAGCTGACCCGAGAAGCACATATTGCCCACTGCTTAGGAAACCCCCAGCAACCTCTGGAGGAACCCTGGTTGAGAAACTATGATCTACAGGAAGAGAAAAAAGAAAACATCAGCGCCCTGCAAGGGAATGGGGACAGGTTTAGTTCAACAAGTTTTCTGGTAATACAGGGTCACTAAAATGTATCGTTAATAGCGCTTTCCAAACAAAATCCATATTCTTATAAGCAACACAAAAGTCAATCTTTATTCAAAACAGTATTAATACATAACAATTCTTGTTACAATAAACGTGCTTTTTAAGAATTTCAATCTGAGCTGATCTAATCACATTATACAAAAAAGTATACATTATCGAGCTGGCTCAGAATGGATACACCATCCACTGACTATTAGAGAACTTGTGTAATGTAAGAATGGTACTTTGTTTTCATTTTGGAAGACAACAATAATCTACATATAAAAAGTATGAAAACTGCAAGTAAAATAACATTTTACGGTTCTAACAAAAAGTTTAAAGCCAAAAAAAATATTATGATCATTCATGGTCGAACACTTTCTGACAACTTGGCCGAATAGTTTCCATCAACCACAATGGGCTGAGAGTTTGACAGAAGTGTTACTTGCTTTCCCCAGAGCTGCGTTTACAATGAATGCTTTAGCATGGATATGGAGCCAGACTACATGATGATTGGGCTATTCCAAAGCTTCATTTCAAATAAACTTTTTGTCACAAAAATGTATAAATGATCAAACAGGCGAATTTATTATTAATGATAAAATGGTGGATTTTTGGTTAGAGGGGAAAGCCATACATAGTAAGTAATATGTGAATGGTTACTGGCCAATGAGGAGATGCGGTGCGTATTGTTCGGATTTCCAGCTATTCAAATATTCACTAAATTCTTTCTCCCCCAGTGCTCTGCCTGTCAGCCATTTAATACAACAGAAGGTAAAGCAATAGAGGCTGCCATAGCTTGGCTATACAACTATTCAAGGTGAACTCCTATTATTGTACTTCTAATCATTCATAGCACTAAAGACGATTGCTCGATCAATGTAAAGTCAGTTTAGGAATGAGCGAGATCCATAGAAGGGCTTTGTGTACAATGTGGATTCCACTAAGGAGCTTCCTCTACTTCGGACAGATTGGTGGGATTTTTAAGGCTGGATATCCATACCTTTCCAGCATTCACCAAGATAATACTGTGTAATATGTAGGAGGAGGTTTTATGATGTTTTAGACTAAATTGCAGGACTGAAAATACATTAAAAATAGATAAAGAATTACCTTTAGTACAAAATGTAGCAAAAAGCTGAAATACTTTGTAACACTCGTCCTGTTTTAGCAACACAAAATCAGGGCAATGTGACTCCCTTGTCTGCCAACCACAAATACAAAAAATTATTTCAATGAATGTTGGTAAAGTCCCCCTACTGCACACTCTCTACTCACATAAAATCTGACAACACATCTGACAAATTACAACCACTTAGTAGCCATGAAAGAAAATGAATTCTGAGTGATCAGAAAAGAATGACCATATCAGGGGCAAACAAAAGCAATGGACTAAATATACAAATATCAGAATATAGGTTTTGCAGAATAGGGGGTATGATATGCTAGAAGGGGGGGGGGGGTATAAACCTTAAGAGCCCAAAAACACCCCACTTGTTACACATCTGCTAAATCTTGTCCTCACCCCCTTCCACCTATGTTATTTAAATGGAAATGCTTTCCATCTTCCAAATGTGAACATACAAAAAAAAAAAAAAAAAACAAATGACAAGAAACAAATATTTTAGGCTGCAAAGGAGTGTAAATACTTGGCCCCCACATTATTTATTCATGCAGGTACCCAAGTGTAGATTCAAGGAAAATATCACAGCAATGTTTAGGATGTCACCTGCTGTGATATTAACAGAAGAATAATCCAAGATGAAATGAAAAGCTTTACATGTGTTAATATTAAAAGACTGATCTATGTATTGCAAGGATATAGCCCTAATTATGATGTATTTTACAAATACTAGATAGGTGATGTCTTAACACTTTTGTATTTCTCAGCATAATGCTCGTCAGGAATAAACTGGAAATGTCAAAGTGTCTCCTATTTGGGTAACACTGAACGTTGGGCCTAAACTGATGTTAGGTGCACCTACCTCTCCTTGAAAATTAGCTGCCCCCACACAGATAAAATACACAGCTACAGAAACACTCGAAAAACTTTGAAAATTAAGGAAACATAAAAAGTCAAAGGGGACAATCTTTTTAGCCTATAAAAACAAACAAAGAATTAGAATTCAGTTTTGCTCTAATTTTAGAAGTAATTTGTTGTCTGTGTGGCATGGCATACGAATGTACAAGTCAGTATAACAAAGCCCCATTATGCACGCTGGAATTAGGAATGTTCAGCATATTTATTTATTGTGGAATGCAAACAAAAAACTTCTGCACAAAGTGAGCATAAAAAAAATCCTCTAAAAAATAAAAGAAAATCATTTAAATGTGGTTATTGTATCGGCTGAAAGGGATAACCAATCTCCACCTTTCACTTCCCCTTCACATTCTGCAATGCATAGATTTGATTTTTCCTTCTCCAATGTCTTTATAATAAAGAATTAGAGTATAAAAAGCAAGTCCTCTGTGTTAGTGGAATGCTAAAATTGTCATTTCTCCTAGCTGCAAGTAGTGCAGAGCCAATACTAGAACGTTTTCAGCGGTCATCTATTCCTGGCTGCATTTGTACCACGTATGGATAGAGAACAATAGTGTTTAAAGTCACACACTGCATCCTAACACTAAGAATCTTCTTAGTCACACACTAGCTCGTCACATCAAAATGAAACAGCTTTTCCTATTTAACACAAAATGAATAAAAAAAATAACAAATGAGGAATGCAGAAAAAAAAAAAAGGTAGTAGTATTCCTAGTGTGAAGTTGGGATTATTATCTGGAAATACACTATTTTATATGATGTAGTAGATTATGTTTCTCTTTAAAACATGGCACCATTTAACTAGTAACAATCTTCAAAACATGGTAGAGCAACACTCAAAGTACACACTGGGTGATTAGTCTTGCCTCAGGGTCAGGAGGCCTCCCAATGGGTAAAAGGCCTGAAAATCTCTTCCTTATTCCTTTGGATTTTGCATATGATGTTTTTTTTTGTTTTTGTTTTTTTTTGCATATGTCACTGCAATAACTGAGCAAGCTTCGGTTTGTGTTTTTAACATGCATTCAACTAGATATGGATTGAAACGACTTTATAACTCCCTTTTTATCATTAGAATTAGCTAAAAAAAATTGCAAGACTGTCCACAAAACAGGATTTTCATATTAAGACAACCACTAGAGTCCCAAGATGTTAAGATATGCAATAATGGAAATCTTCGAATCCTGAATTAGTGTTAGGCAAAGTGTTGAGAGAATTCAGAAGGAAGAAACTTCTCGCTGGAGGCAAAAAAATGCTTCAGCACCATCTAATAAGCCTCTATCTTGCTTGCATATCTTCCATCTTTAAACCTGCAGAAAAAAAAATAAATATTATTAATAACAGACAATTACAGTCATCAATGATTGGGGGGGTAATTAATGTACAGATAATAAAGGCATACCCACTTATTGGGAGCTTTTAGATACAATGAAATCCACAAGTGAACCTGGCATTTTTTTTTTAATTAATCATATGGATTAACATAATTTATAATTACAAGGATAGATACAGAGAAGGATTTTTAAGGCTTGTGATTTAAGTCGAGTTTACTGAGGAAGCCTATCGGCAAAAAGCATCAGAACAGAGAGCAATTCTATCTTTGATCAGAAATTAAGAGACCAACATTTAATCATCATCCATGTTACAATGCTTAAGAATGTTAAAAACTGAAGTATGTATTTCTTGATATATATTCTTTATCTGAGTAAACAACTTAAAATCGAAAGCCTTAAAAAGCCCTCCCAGTATTTATTTATTCTTGTAATTATTAATTGATTTATTAGGGCTGGCTTAAAATCAAAACTATTAGAGAAGAGTTTGCCTCTATACCCTTCCCTTTTCCCTGACTCATAGATTAACATAACAGTACTTTTTAATTAAAAAATAAAAATAATGAGTTTTTAAGCTTTTTAGTTCCCGATAAGCAGATTGAGGTCTTACAGTTGCTCACCACCTACTTCCAAGTGACAAGTTCTGCCCTCCTCATGGATTCTCCTCATGGATTCCCCTGTAATACAGAGATGCTGGGAAATGTAATCCAATATTTACACTTTATTTGTTACACCCGTTACCTGCTTGTCAAGCTGTTGAAGTTCAAACCAAGCATCAGAATGGGAGAAACAAAGGGATTTTGAAAAAGGTATGGTTGCTGGTGCCAGGTGGGTTGATCCAAGGTTTTCAGAAGCTGCTGATCTACGGAGATTTTCACACACAACCATCTCTGGGGTTTAAAGAGGATGGTCCGAGTATGGGAAATATCCAGCGAGCAGATCTCTGGGGTAAATGCTTTGTTAGTGCCAGAGGAGAATGAGCAAATGGACTCGGGCCTACAGGAAGCCAACAACAACTGAAATAACTACTCGTTACAACCAAATTATGCGGACAGGAATCCCTGAACACACAGCGTGTGAAATGTTGATGCGAATTAGCTACAACAGCAGGAAACCACACTGGGTGCCATTCCTGTCAGCTAACAGGCACCTGCGGCTACAATTCACATGTGCTCACCAAAGCTGGATAACAGAATGCTGGAAAACCATTGCCTATAATGAGTCTGGATTTGGGCTGGAAAGTCCGAAATGACAGGGGCAGAATTTGGTGTCAACAACATGAAATCACAGATGTACCCTGCTCTGCATCAATGGCTTATCTGCTGCTGGTAGTGTAATGGTGTGAAGGGTATTTTCTGGCACAATTTTAAGTACTAAATAGGTGTTGCCTAAATTTCACAGCTTTAGTATAGTGGCTGTCCAGTACTTATGTTCTAATATTTTCAGAAAGAGAATACATCAAGTCACAAAGCTCAAATCATCTGAAATTGGTTTCTTATACATGACATACAATTCACTGAATACAAATGGAACTAGAGAGCATCATGGGGGTGACAGACCTGTATGATCCTATTATGTCAATGTGGACCAAAATCCCTGAAGAATGTTTTCAGCTAAACTCAAAAAAGTACAGCGCAGTGTAATATATGGCACTATATAAATCCTGTTTAATAATAATGAAGATTTGTTAGTTGTGCCTAAGCTAGTACCTGTAAGTTGTAAGTTTTGTCTTTAATCTTTCCAGAAACATTGAAAGGGCTCTACCCGAGTTCTGATTCTTGTATCTGTAATCTAAAGTGTGTGTTCTTCTAAAGCACTGCGCTGTGACCATGAATCTCACACAATTTGGGCTTTCTTTGAAAGAGAGGAAGAGTATATCTAGTTACCTGCAGGGAAAGGATCTATACTTCACTGTCAGAGTTCCCCCTAATGTTAGGTACCAGCTATTTTACACCGATACCTAACCAGTAAGAGGGGATGCTCTGACATGGAGACGAAGTGCTGCTTCCTCGGCCTAACAAGATGGCCACCTTCTCACAGTGGACAAACTATTGGGGAACAGATCAACTGAAGAGATCACAGGCAAAACTAGCAACTTTGCCCTGCTGGCCTTTCTCGAGCACAATTCCCAGAGTTCAGGTCCTTCAACACAGCAACACATCTGTAGAAATTATTTTTATTTAAAATTCCAAAAGGAAACCTAAATCTAGAAAAAAATACAAACATTCATCACCAATCGTATTCTAAACACACGGCAGGAGAGCCGGGTATAGAGATTGTTATATTATACACTTACACTGGTTGGTTAATCACCACTGTGGTGGGACATAACTATAAGTTGGGGTCCCTGGAGGCCGGTATGCTGGCATTGTGACTTGGTGAGGAGCTACTGGAGTGGGTGAATGGGTAGTCAACAATGTGCCTGCAAAACACAAATATTTCTATTAATAAAAATACATAATTCAGAGATTATATTTGCATAAAGGGTTACTAAACACCAACACTAATCCCAGAAATAAGCAACTGAAGTTCCATGCAAGTCTTCCACTTTCTACTAAACATTTTGACATGATTATAAAACCAAAAGATGTTCTTCTGAGGAAGTGTAGTGTGAAATGTATCTAGGCATCTCTCAGAAAGTCTTACCTTTGTTCGTAACTTCAATTCACTTATTGGTTTGGATGTATAGCAGTGCTGGCGAACCTGACACGGTGGACTTTGATGCTGGTCAGTCCCCAGACAGCAGCATTTGTTACATGTATGCATTTCAATATGACATTCACCTTGACAATTGCATCTCTTTATGTATCCAATCATATGCCTAGGTTTATATTCGGTTAATTTATATCGAATTATGAATATGGTTACATTGCCTTAAGCCAAAACAAGATTAAGTGAAGAATGAGTACCTGCAGACATCGCCATGGTCGTCCCAGCTACCATTCCCATAGCCATACCGCTACCTCTAGGAGGAAGGGGTGCAGGATACATAGTTGCAGGCATTCCATTTGGCTGCACAACAGTGGTGTGATGGATTACATGTGGAGGAGCTGCATACAGGGGCTGTGTGTAATACGTTCCTTGCTAAAAAAAAAAAAAAAAACACATATCGTGATTTGTAAGATCTACAAGGGATAGACAAGCCAAATGCACAAAAACCCTCTCTAGAAATTTCTAAAGCCAACTTCACGAACTAACAACACAAATAATAAACATAAAATATATATAAAGGTGTCAAATATGTAGTGGACCATACCATATAAATCCAATCTCACCTCACCCTGCATACCAACATAATAATTGCAGGTTTTTAAAGATGGTAAATGCTGATTGTATTGTGCGTTTCCAGGATAGAACTCAATAAGATGGCCAAAAACAGCATGGGTGCCAGTGTGTAGCCATTTAAATCCATGTATGTCAGCTGCTGGAAACCAATTAGCATTGCAGCCAACAATAATGTGCTAGATCACAGACTACAGAAATGAGTGACTCCATATTCGGTGTTTATAGATAGCAGCCATTACTGACACTTTCTGTTAATTCCTGTCATAGTTTAATTGTAGTCACCCTCAAAATTATGTGTATGAAAAACAGGCGAAAAATAATCTGCCAGTCGTCACAACACCAAAATAACTAAGCAAGTTATGACTTTTTAGAAGACCAGGCCTGCATACAAGTACTGATAAGGTTGCACTTTCTTTCATGTGGCAGGGTTGAGGTTTGACGATTGAACAAAACGCTGTACTTTGGGAAGTACTGTATGCTTCCTCATACATGGCATTTCTCGGGCTTCTTGCTGGCAGATGGGGATGCAAGGCAGGCTATGCAGGCAATATATAGCAATACTATCTTTATATCATAAAATGACCACATCACAGCAACAAAAACCTAAAAATACCTAAAGTCCGTTAAAGCAATTCTTTGTAGAAAGGACTTTAACTTACCTGTGCATATGGATTCTGCTGAGGGTAGGCACTTCGTACAGGGTATACTGCAGTCTGGTAAGGATTTGGGGAAGAAGAATAAGGTGGCACAGCTCCACTGGTGGGAGAACATGACACTTTGTATGGCGTTCCTGGCGTGTATCCTTTAACAAGAATGCACAACAATTAGCACAGATCCAGCATTGCATCAAACGGATATTTCACGACCAAATACTTAATAAGAAAGCAGCTCCAAACAGTTACAGAAGAACAAATATCTCTGCCATTTTTGGGACGCAGATCACCATGCTTTCCATTTATTTTCACAGTTGCACTTCTGGCCCGATACCAAGTGAAAAAACGAGCTTTCTAAATCGTGCAAAAGGTAAGAGGAGTAGCATTCCATTCTGTGATAGCTGGGACACATCAGAATGTTGTCTATTTTTACTTCACATGTAAAACAGCACAACAAAATGTGTTTGAAAATGATAAATCATCTTTTTGACTCGTATTGATGCAGGAAAGAGAAGGTTCATGTGAAAAGTCAGACATTCAGTGTTCCGGAGAAGAGCTTTGCTCTTTTCACCCCCTCATAGATTGACCATCAAGAAAAACCAAGAGCAGAAAACACGTTAAAGGTATGTCAGCCCTGTGGTAGACCATAGGTTATCAAAGTTTTTCTGATTGTTTCAGTGATAACAGAATTGGTACTGTACACGCTGTCATTTTTGTTCTATGAGGAGGGGAGGACTAATCATTTATATCACTGAAGAAGTACACAATAATAATTCTCAGTGACAATAAAAGATAGAACACCTTCTAGATTGTAAGCTCTTCTGGGCAGAGTGATCTCCTCCTCCCGTGTCACTGTCTGTATCTGTGTCATTTGCAACCCCTATTTAATATACAGCACTGCATAATATGTTGGTGCTATATAAATACTGTTTAATAAAAAAAAAATCATACCAGAAACAAGCTATAAATCATAGGCAAACTTCAAAAGCAAGGAGTCCCAGAAAACATTATAGCACTGACATTAAAGTCAGAGGTTTACGAATTGTAACTCCAGAGACACAGGTGTAATCCACCTCAGAAATGAGATACTTAGGATTTATCCACAGAACCAGGCTTTCAGAAAAAACAGTTTTCTGCCTGTAAAACGAAAAACTAATATTGCTTTGGTGTCTGCTCCTCTGCAATCATGTTAGTTTAGAATGTTTACCTCCATAGAAGGTTGATTGTGAACTCTTAGAAAGTGGCAGGCATAGGAAATCCCTAAATCAGGAAAATCACTTATTTCCATGTCTAGGAAGCTTCAATCTTTGTGTTGTAAAACTACTACACTTCCACTACCTGTACTTCATCAATAGCTGCCTAAGTTATCCCCATAAATGTCTAATTCTGGATAGCTGCACAGCAAAAGTACAATGGGCTCAGCCACCTGAAGGCGGAAGATCACCATATAGAGCAGATAAGTGTAATGGGCATTTATAACTTCCAATTAAAGGATGCAAAGCAGAGGTAGGCAAACTCCGGCCTTTAGGATGGTTATGGCCTAGTCAGTATTCCAGTCTGGCCTAACACTCCCCCCCCCCTGTTATTTATTGTTGGATATGGCCTAATTGAATTGTCTCGTTATTCGAGTTCCCACGATATCAATATCATCGAGTTCCCGCACAGTATCCCCAATTACTATGCCTAAAGAGCAGAAGCAACGCGCAGCTACCAGTCTCTGGAAGGTTGACCTCGAACGTTGTGTCTTCAACCCTGAATGGACTGACAAATTATTCTTCGTCCAACGCAGCAACAAAGCCCTGTGTTTAGTGTGCAATGACACCAACAGCATTTTCAAGCAGTCGAATCACAAGGGGCATTTCGATGCCAAACACGCACACACCAACAGAGACTATACCGCGGATGAGCGGAAGACTGAGGCTGCTCGCTTGCAGTCACGGTTGGAAACAAACCTTTCCGTGGACACCTTGTTTCTTCTGGCCTAGCGTGCCTTCTTGACCTCTAGAAATGGCCTAGTAGTCCAAAAAGTTTGCAGAGCACTGATGTAAAGTGTTAGATCGCTTCACAAGATCTCCCTATACCCCATACAGGAAGGCCATTTATGACCCTGATCTATAATATAAAGGCTTGATGATCTCAGATATTGCAAAGATTTATCACCCAAGGATCAGGATCACATGACCAACAGAGAATGACTCATACTCTCACAGCAAATGTTATCTTGTTTTAAAAAAAAAAAAAATCTATGCTGTGGGGAATAGTGGAGGGGCAAAGGAGTCCGAGGTTACTATAGAAGTGGATCCCAGGATTAAAGGGATCTTATCTCCCAATATTCAGAGTGTAGCATCTAACTATCCATGGCCAGCAAATNNNNATATATATATATATATATATATATATATATATATATATATATATATATATATACACACACACACACACAAATTACTTCCAAGCTCATCACATAATCTACACAAAAACCACACAACCAATGCACATTATGCAGCACAATCACATCAGCACATGCAAAACGCCACTCTAGTAACAGACACATAGAAACCCTTTGAAGTTAAAAATATGCTGAAAATTGTAGAATAGTCACCAGAATTCTCTTGCTTTGTATATTACAAACAGCTTTGTTTCACACAAAGCAGAACATACAAAGTGCAGAGATGTAAAGAAAGTTCAGTGCCAATTATGACAATGGGCTACTTTCTCATATAATAACTGATCATGATACATAAAAATCCAATAACTACTAGAAAAAGAAAAAATGTCAAATATTTCTGCTTAAAATGAAAAATATTCACCAAAGTAAAACACCAATCAGTACCAGAGAATAAACTAAAGTACCTAGTATTACATGATCATTTTATAATGTTTAGCATGGAAGTGTTTATGTGTATTTATTCATGCAATCCGTCTTCTGCCAAGTTAGCTTGGCGATATCACAAAGCCACTCGGTGCAGAGATGTCAGGGAGTCTTAGCAGCATGCCAGCCCTGCTGGGGACAATGTATATATAAGGTTTCTTTTGACAATATTGTACTTATTTCCTAAAGTGTGCAGCTCTCACTGAAAGTTTGCTACAGATAAGATCATGAAGTATTTGTTTGCCCACAGCAGTGCCCAGGTGTAGCAGGGTTTAGGTTTAATGTAAAGCTGCAGACTAACACACACATCCAATGGTTCTCGCCTGATAACCGGCTCAGGGACGATATGGGACGGGAATCTGCCCTGTGTACAGCGCCCATCATCCGACCATCTGACCGTCTTGGCGGATCCACGGACGATCCTAATGCAAGGGAAGGGGGAAGAGCGCGCAGCAGGGTGCCGCTCCATCGTTCTCCCCCTCCCCTCTCTAAAGAGCAGAACAGTGCTGTATGTACAGTGCTCGTTCATCCATCGTGCAGTCATTAGTGATTGGAAAGGATTGTGAAAAATCCTTTCCCACGACAATATTTGCATGTGTGTATGCAGCTTTAGACCTGCAATGGCAGCCAGAAATCCGCATAGCCCCAGTTGAGCCACTATTGGTGCCACTTGCAAACACCTGAAAAAGTCAGCTGTTATCACCTGTTACCAAGCCTAAATTATTACACCACTACAAGTGATTACTCTTTACAAAACATGGTACAGGTAGGGCATAATACAAAAAGCAATAAAAAAATGGGATGTACATGGAGAGAGGGATTAGATTTGCATAACAAAATCTGACAATTAAAGGGGTTACTGAACACGAATGGCACAAAGAAATTGGGGCACTAAATTTGTTTTGTGTTGCTCCCACCTTTTTGGACCATCCAACTGAAAATAAAATTTCTGGGGAGAAATCATACAAAAGAAGATGAGCAGCAGTTACCTGATGGGAAGGCAGGATTCGTACCAGGGTACATATTGGGCGAGTATGCTGGTGCTGCAGTAGCATATCCCATTGGGAATCCAACTGGAGAGAAAGGGGTATATGGTTAAATAAAACAATATACAGACATCAATATAATGCAACACAGCAAATAATTATGTAGAGATATATGGAACAAGTCTTAGCTCATACCAGTTATGTAAAAAAAAAAAAAAAAAATCTCTATACATTAATGTATGGCCCCTAACCGTTAGATCCCAGCAGTAACCTAACAGAATCTAATAGCAAAATGCATTTATTTTTCAAATCAAGTCACTGGTTTGTATTGCCCAGGTTTGACATCTTTACTGTTTATGTATAACTGGAGTGCACTTTTCTTTGCCTCGACAAGTTTCACGATAAGCAGACATAAACCTGATCTACCTCCAGACCTCCTGAGATATACCCGGTGCTTCTATACATGGTAGACATTCTGAACCCCCTCCTATGTTACTGCAATATTTACATTACACAGAAGTTTCTGGGGGTTCCAGCAGTGGATTGGAGGCGACATAGAAACAGGGGGATAGTAAGAACAGGATTGTTTTGATTTCTCTTATACATGTTTTTTTGCTACTACAGGTTACTATACATAAATATGGTAGGATACCTGGAATTTCACCAGATTTAATAAGAAACAGACAGCATATGTTTAACCCAAGATTTATCTGATGGAACAAAATCAGCTAAAACAAATATACAATATACATCAGTGTTCTCCCCAGCCCATTTTAGCTGGGTGCACCACCCGGCACTTTTCAGCAACCACCCGGCTGTTTTTGGGTAGTTACTGAAGAGCTGGGTCACAATTCATGGGCTTCCACCCGTCTACAATTTCTTCCCACCCGGCTTAAAAAAATTTCTGGGTTAAGCACTGTACATTATTGTACATTTATTTCGGATTAGTTTTTTTTATTCTTCAGAAAGGACAGATCAGTAGGTTGCATCAAGCAGGGATATTGCCAATTTAAAAACACCCCAAACACAGCAATTAGAAAAAGAAAAGAGAAAAATAACTTACCAGGATATCCAATACCTTTGGCATTTGCATATGGGACCCCAGAAGATCCAGGGCTATAAACGGGATTCATGATTTAGATCTATAAAAAAAAAAAAAAAAAAAAATGTTATCCTTACAGTTTGGAGTATATCTGTCTACTCGAATTAAATGTAAGCTCGTCCTACACATATGATGGGGGGACATAACAATGGACAGATATTTTAGTTAATGATTAGAGACCCTGTAGGCCAAGCTCAGGTGACTGCTATGTATTATTAAATAGGATTTATATAGCGCCAACATATTACGCAGCGCTGTACATTACATGTATACATTTTTTCACCATATGCTTGGTTTTCATTTTCCAATTCAATTCTACAACAGATCCACAGAACTCTTCATATGAAAAAACATCAGCACAAACATAATGCAAGCAAGACATTATAAAAAAAACTAGATGTGTAAATATCCCGAAGATGTTGATATGAGCAAACAACAACAACTTAAATCTGAAAAAAACAAAAATACTGTAGAAAAACAAAAAAAAAAACATGTTGATCAATATGAGAACAAAACGAAAATACATTTTTTCACTTGTGTACTAGATTTTTTTTTTTTTTTTTTTTAAAAGCTTCAATATTGATCCTGCACATCCATCACATAAAAACAAGATTTATTCACACCCAGTGAAATGACAACATTGAAGACTCTAAAGGCAATGAAAGTGAAGACTAATGGAAAACACAAAGATGGTTCACGGACAGATAACTTACAAGATTCGAAGGACTTGTGTGTCACTTATTCCAGTCTGGAAATAGTAATTTCAAGAAATACCTAGGAAGAAAAATAAAAAAAAAATCATTACAGTGCTATAACATGTCTACAAAGCAGCTGGCACAGAGGGAGGTGTAACTACAGGAAAGCATTGATCCACCATGTGGGCTGCAGACATAACATTACCTCACCACAGCTGGTTTAGGCTACCAAACCTGTTACCCGTCTGCAGATTTGGCCATCCACCATGCTAGCCAAAACCACATAAAGCAAGTAGAACAGAAAGCACAATATATCTAATATAGTATACATTTAACATGAGCTTAGCTATGAAGGGGTTGATCATCAACAAAGTCCTTTTAATACATTGCCATGCAGGTGCTGAACAACTCAAAAACCAATACTTTTAGCTTGCTTAGATAGTACAGCTCCATTTGGCCATTTACAGAACATATTTGGAATGACTTCTAAGACTAGGTACACACGTGCAATGGTTCTCGTCAGATAATCGGCTCGGGGCCGATATTGGATGATAATCTTACGTGTGTTCAGCCCTCGTCCGACGTCCGAATGACCATCCTGGTGGATCCACGGACGACGAATGATCGTAATGATAATGAAGGGGGAGAGAGTGTGGGGGGTGTAGCTCTGTTGTTCTCCTCCCTTCCTTCATTTAGCAGAACAGTACGGTATGTACAGCACTCGTTCATACATTGTGCAAATCCTTTCCAACGACAATGATTGCACGTGTGTACTTAGCTTAAGTGACAAACCAGCCAATTGTAGACTGTGGTGCAGATTGATTACATGAAATGTCTTTAAACTCACTTACAAATCACTGTGTAACAATACAATTAGGAAACCAATTACAATTTGTAAAGAAGAATAGATCGGGACAGGATAACTTTTGGAAAGTCCCTAAATAGGAACTCATACCATATAATGCAAGACATAATGGTATAGAAGACAATAGTTTCAGATTGGAGCCCAGCATGCAACCCACCAACCCTGTAAAGAAGCAGAGAGGTGTTAAGTGATCCACAACTGTCAGTACAAGTAAAGTGCTGGCCAGTTGGGGGGGAGGGTGCTAATTTAAAAAAAGGAAAAAAAAAAAAAAAAAAAGAGGCATGGAATTGTGTGACCAGGGGAGAAGTTAAATTGCTCTAGCATTGATCACCAATATGGGGAGCTGTCATTGCAATCACCAACAATGGGAGAACCACTGACACCAATGCTAGTAGGAGTTTTATTTTTACTGTATCCACCGACACATATGCCCAGTGACACCAATTACAACACCAACATTTTCAGTGAACATTTTATACTAAGTAGCAGGGTGAACATGTTGAGTCATTATACCATCAATTAATTTTTTAGAACTATAAATTGTATTAAAATCACCATCACCTAACAGAGAAAAACAAGACCACCTTGCAGAGGGTGGTGGTGGGGGTATTACAATGATCAATAAATAGCATGTTTATTCTAGGGGGTGATGAATATGGTAAATTGAACACTATTTCTTCCTCTCCAGCAGCCATTGCTTTTCTCTTATCCCCTTATTCTCCCCCAAGATGTATACCGGCCCTCAGGGTAGCCAAATACAAGGCAGGCCCAGTATGCGCTCATCATGCAGCATGGAGGAAGCATGCACAAGCTAAAATAAGGTAACATTTCATATTATTCATCACTCCATGCACTAAAATACATGGATTTTAACCCTTAAAGACCAATAGATATTCCCACTGCAAGGTCCATCTGACAGCTATACTATCATAGTTTAATCATACACAACCTCACCATTATTTAAGTTGCATCATCTCCAAGGCATAGACACTACTCCACAATACCAGAGGATAAGAGATCTCTCCCCTCCTATTGTGTGTTACTGGTTACACCTGCTGTATGGTATAAATATAAATCTATATGCCAGCGCGGGGTTATGTCTGCAGAATATGTGGAGAGATTTCTATATTAGATGAGAGCAATATAGATTTATATTATAAATCTATATTGGATGGAGGTATAATAGGAGTAATGTCTGTGTACAGGGATTGCTGATATCTCTGTGTACTGCATGCTATGTGCACCATACACAATGAGAGCAATGCTTAGCAGGCACACAATACATGGATGATGATTGCTCGGATTGTAGACTCAGCAGGCTGTATGCACACATATCCCCCCATGGCCTGTCTGTACCGGGATATTGTACAAGGCCCCCTGAGGGAAGCGGCCCTGTGCTGGCCCAGGCTCTGGATGAAGAAATGCACAGGATGGAGGAAGCTAGGCCTCATCCCGGGTAAGAGTTATTCCTGTGAAGGGGCTTCAGATAAAGGCAGCACCGAGCGTCCCCACCACCCCAGCCGTTCTCTTACCTCCCGTGCTCGGTCAGGGTTCGGTACAGAACGCGACACTCTCCACACACCTCCGGAGGAGAATTTCTTCCTTTCTTTAAGGGGGGATACCGCGCAGCAACAACCTACGAGACTATGTCGTCACTTCCTGTCAGATCGCCAGCTTCTCCCGCCCCCTCCGCAGCTGCACGATGGCTGTCTGTCTGAATCACGTGGTGGAATTCGCTGTCTTCCCACTGGTTCCTGTCATGTTTTTAAATCATTATCTGTGAGTGCATGCTGGGAGCTGGTTGTCATGGCGGCAGTCACTGGGTGCTATTAGAGGAGATAGGGGGGCTGAGGACAGGTGGGGAGCGGGGCCTGTGTTACCTATAGTAAAATCGTAAGGATAAAACCTGGCTGGCTGAGCTGTCACACCACAACTGAGAGAGTGTATAGATAATATACATGTTATTATTATTCCTATTATTAAGAATATTAATAAACAGGATTTATATAGCACCAACATATTATGCAGCGCTGTACATTAAACGGGTTGCAAATGACAAATACCGTGACACAGGAGGAGAGGACCCTGCCCCAAAGAGCTTCAGCTTCAAAATAAAGTGTATGGCTAGCACACATGTATTTCACCTTATAAAAGGATAAACCTATGATGGAGCGTTATTTACCTCTGGATACCGTACTTGTGGGGAAATTTCCCTTCACTTCCTGTTCCAGAAACACAACAGGAAGTTAGATAAAATCTTGAATTTTCATCTTAGTCTACCCTGGAACATTAACCCTCACCTTGTGTTATTGGGTCAACTGTAAAATTGGATTTCTGTCAGGAAGAGTGGCCACTTGTACTGTTAGAGACACCAACAACAATAAAAGCTGGACAGCGACTGTACCCTCATACACACACTTTGCCTGATTTATTAACCTGGAATGGATTTCTTCAATGTCATTTGCTATTTGCCAACATATGTTTTGAATCCTGTGCCAGATCCATTCCAGGTTTGCTGGATCACTCAGCTTCACTGATAAAGTGTATCCTCTCCAGCTTTAATAAATCACTCACACTGTATTCAATATTTAAAAAGATTTTGCTTAGAGAGGAGTTTAGAAAAAAAAAAAGTCCCAAAGTGGGACTAAAGGGAGCAAAGTCCACAATGGTGTCCCCACTAACAATAAATAATTTGTCAGTTCTGTTGTTACACAAAGTGTTGTCACACCTAATTCTAGGATTGAAAAAATGACTTCTCTTTCAGTGGGGCCCCTGCACAACATGCCTGCTGATTGTGGGGCAGACTTTCCTGTGTCCAGGATCCGCCATCCCTGTGTCCTCAGATAGAGTCATATGTTCCATGGCGGACGTCCATGAAAACCACTAATCCTCTTCAATACACAGCACAGACCAGTAGTTTAATGAAAGAAAAGTGTGAACAAAAGCTGCACCTCTATGCAGCTGACTGCAAATACCTAATAGGCCTGATGGTTACTGCCTGTTACCACTCCTGGGTGCCTAGTGATTGCCAGCCAGTGTTTAGGAGCAGTAAACACAATTACGGTACCATTGGTCTGAATGTTCCTAAATGAAGGTCTGGTTGAGTCTGTCAGCTTCGGGTTTAAATCACTTATTTTTTCACTCCCGCAGGATCCATGTGACCGGTCCCCTGCAGCCTCTTCCACAAGTGAGCATTACACACTCCTGTCTTTATTACTGGAGTCCCTTGGGTGATCGGATTAGGTCTACAGAATTTATTTGTGAAAACTATAGACGATTTGTGCCCAAAACAAACAGTGGTGCTCATCTCTAGTGAAAATCTAACGTGTACAGCAGTGTCCGACATCGTTCAATGATATGCCAAGGTGGCTTGATGGAGGACTGATCGTGAACAACCATTTTAATATTATCCAGTATTTATATATCACAGACAAATATTGCAGTGCTTCACAAAGTCCAAAGTCATGTCACTAACTGTCCCTTTGGGGGCATTAACAATCTAATGTCAATATGATATTATTACAGTATAAGGTCAGTTTGGGGGGGGAACCAATTAACCTAACTACATGTTTTTGGAATGTAGGAGACCTAGAGGAAACCCACGCAAACACGGGGAGAACCTACAAACTCCATGCAGATAGTGTCCTAGCAGCGGTTCAAACCTGGGACCCAGCGCTGCAAAGGCTAGAGTGCTAACCACTGAGCCACCATGCTGCCCGCTGTGCAGTCTGCTGAGAAGAGCACAGAAGGTTGCCACTTGCTTCATCTCCAGCTTTCCTCCTCCATTAAACAGAACAGTGATGGCATTTATCTGTCCTGAGTCTCCTGACATCTGAAGACTAGAAATGGTAACGAGATTTAAACATCTCACCTTTTGTATGCAAAAAGCAAAATAATTGCACTGACTTTGGGTCTCTGGGTTCCTCCAGAGGCTGCTAGGGGTTCATTGCTATGAGCAATGAGCAGTTTGTGACTCTCAGGTCAATTTAAGTGACACCAATGATATTTTTGGCTATCTATAAGGATGACATTCTTCCCACTGGTCAGCAATGTAAGAGGCATTCTTTCCACTGACCACCATGTTATTATATCGTTACCTGTGGATATAGTAATTATAGCAGGGGTTCCCTAAGATCTGAAAGTTATTTCAAGGGTTCCTCCATGTTAAAAGGTTGAGAAACACTATCCTGGCCCATTCTACTGAAGACATGCTAAAGATAGCTGCAGGTCCCATAAGTTGATTTCAGCAGAACTGAAATGGTTATCAGGGTTGTGTGAAGAATTTAGTAGCCCCCTCAATGATTTCATGGACTGGTGGCTTTGTGTACAGTACATGCTAAGGACACACTTCTGATCATTCTGATGAGTAAAACTGAGTATGCCAAAACTAAGGTGATCTGCAGGGCTGTTCACTTACATGCCATCTCTGCGCCTCACTTGTAGGCCTTGGAATTCTAGACCTGCAGACACCACACTGCACTACTGCCAACATTGGCAATACTCACAGATGTGATCTGCTTAAATAGAGAAAGCTGAAAGAATATTAAAATGTATTGAATAAAAATGTCTATCCCCTCACCAGTGAAATCTCATTTTATTGTACTGAGCCAGGGGGTAATTTTTTTTAGAGATTATTTATAGTATAAAAAACAAAAAACAGTAGTGGGGACACCAACCCTTATTTACATTTACTTCTAAGTCTGTAAAGGATGTGAGACACTCTTCCTAACAGAGATTTTACACTGCATTTTCCAAAATTAAAGGAATGTACAGCTCCATACCAATCAGCAGATTTGGTCAATACTTGAAGACGAAGTTATGACACGAAGGCAAGTTACTAAAAGTAATTTAAATGATTGGTGAATGAAAAATCTGGAAAGTGAGGGCCCATAGAAATAAGTGCAGTGCACTGATATGTGTTATGTCACACATTCACATGCAGGCACAGACACATTGGGGTGACATTCCACACTTCTGTCAGCATTCTAAGAAGTCCAGAGATACCAATGACCACATATAACATTCTCTACAATAATTACTATAATAACAATTTCTTAAAATCAATAATATTTCAGAGTTTTGTCATTTTTAGGCGATTTTTAAATGTTTTCTATGTCTATCATCAATTTTTTCAATGTCTTTTCAATGTACAGTTTAAGAAGAAAGGTGTTTGCATTAGGCTAAGCACAAACTGCCAATGTTTCCTATCAATTTACTTTCAAGTATCTGCAAAGAGACATTAAAGATGAAGTTTAATCTGCTTAGATTTGACTTTCCTGCTAACATGCTAACTTAATTTTAAATAAAACCTTTTATTTTCATGATATACCTTACAATCATGGAGTAAATTGGCTTCTAAATGCACTGCAGGAAGATTGTGGCTAGTGGAAGGGTCCAGCAGGGTGTTGTAATGTCTCGGTATTCCTCTGGTAACCTCATCACACGCACAACTGCAAGACTTCTCTAGAGCCACCCCAACTCTCTGGAATGGTCTTCCTGGACCTATTAGTCTTGCTCCTACTTTCTGCTCATTTAAAAGAACATTCAAAACCCATTTTTTTAAAACTTGCCTACCCGTCTTCTCCCATCTCTTAAAACCCCCACTACTTTCAATCACTCCATATCCCCCATCCTATTGTGTGAGACTTCCCCCCACTGCCTAGATTGTAAGCTCTTCGGGGCAGGGTCCTCTCCTCCTCCTGTGTCACTGTCTGTATCTGTCTGTCATTTGCAACCCCTATTTAATGTACAACACTGCGTAATATGTTGGCGCTATTTAAATCCTGTTTATTATTATTATTATTAATAATAATAATAATAATAATAATAATTACTCCTCTGAAGAGCCTTTATGTCTTATAAAAACTGTGAGCTGGCTACCAGGGATAGGCGGGTATTCAAATATAAAAATACCTCTAAAGGTGAATGTCAGACTGGGGGAGTTGTCTTTACTTGGTGGGTGGAATTTGCTTGCAGACATGCACATATGTAATCCTGAGCCTCCATAACTGAAGAAACTGAAATATTGTGAATAAAGGGGGCAGTCCAGTAAGCCTGGAGAGGTAAGGGCTATGTCATTGCTGTTCAGGTCTAGCCCTCAAGGACCAGGATTTGCACACATTTTTAGAATTAGTAAATACAAGATGATGCTCCTCCGGGACTAGGTCTGTGGTCCACAACATTCACCATATGTCCCTTCAGTAAAAGAACATCCAGGGCTACAGACACTTTGTAGTGGAGACAAATTACTGCAGTGGATAGTTCCAGGTAGGAAGAGAGTATTGCAGCTGCAACTGCATTTATTTTTTATTTTTAATGACTGTATTGTTGTGGCTGCAATGCTTTCTCCCTATCCAGTGCTGTCTATCGTGGTAATTTTTTTACATTAACATACATTTAATGTATACACTGTAAACATAAAGTTGGGTTTTAAGATGACATAGCGTATTAATTAGTGTAGTGCTTTAGGTTAACAAGGGGATACGTGTAATAGCAATTAATGTTTATTATTACCAATATTGTTAACAATATTTAAATAAAAAAAAGACGTTCATATTCTTTTATAATTCTTCTTTAACTAACTGCGTATCTGCTGTACAGCACAGAGATTTGTTTTACAGCCATAGAACAGGACTATAATTCACTCCCTAGAGATAGTTGTTCTTGCCTCTCCCCCTTACACAAAGGAAAGTCTGTGAAACTACAGATCCCAGCAGCCCAGTAGGCTGGAAGCCTTGCAAGCTGCTGCATGTAAACAGCAGTCATAAGACTGAAGTCAGATGTGGAGGTTGTGCCCTGCTGGAATGTGTTGGGGAGAAGAAGGAAGGCATCCAGAAAACTGTACAGACCTCATCACTTGCCAAGGAGGACATACCGGTAACTACAACAGGTAAGTCACTGTCCTGTCTGCAGTAATTATTAAGAACACATTTACTTATTTGATAATAAAGTTTAATTAATAATAAGATAGTTACTTAAATAACATTAGTGACATAACTAAAACTTCTGAATTTCACTTTCCTGGCTTTTCCTAAAGAAGAACATTTTATTAAAGTTTTAGCAAATAGTCATTGTTATGGTTAATGTTATTCTGCATAGTTCATACATTGTACATATAAGTTGTTTGTAACCCATAACAAATCATCTTTCAGTAATCTAACAGCACAAAGATGTATGTAAGTGATGCTTGAAGTTATTATGCTTTCCTATTATTATTATTACACAGTATTTATATAGCGCCATCATATTACGCAGCGCTGTACAAAGTCCATAGTGGTGACACTAACTGTCCCTCAAAGGGGCTCACAATTTATTGTCCCCACCATAGTCATATGACATTATTAGAATCTAAGGTCAATTTTTTGGGGGGAAGCTAATTAACCTAACTGCATGTTTTTGGGATGTGGGAGGAAACAGAGTACCCGGAGGAAACCCACACAAACATGGGGAGAACCTGCAAACTCCATGTATATTGGACAGCAATACATATTGTGTGTGACCTACAAAGGACAGGAGGGCACTCTGCATTTGGAGGAAAAGAAGTCTAAAGCGTACCTAAACTCAGAATTTTCACTAAAAAGGGTAGACAACCTTTTTATGTAGGGTAAAAATTCTGTTTGTGTTTTTTTTAAGTGCAACACCCTTTTTTAAAAAAAAAAACACGCATCCCTGGAGGCTCTTGGCTGCTCCTTCTGTGGCAGGCATGCGCAGAAGGAGCCCTTTCACCAAAAGGCAAAGAAATTGCCAATATCACGCATGAGCAGTGAGATCGGCAAGTTCTTTTCCCATCTGCGTCAGGGTAGCGTAGGAAGAACCGGAAGGACAGAGAGAAGATGGTGGCCCGAGGACAGCTGCAAGGATGACACGGGACCCAATGGAGTAACTCCCCTGTTGGAGTAATTTGTACCAGGGATTTTTTTGCCTACTTCTGAATCAACTGTGTCCATAGAATTTTATATCTGGTATATGTTTATTTCCATAGTGATTGAACTTGATAGGTTACTGTATGGCTTATGTCTCAGTATTACTGATCAGGTTCAATCAATAGACAAAAAAATAAATGCACTGAAAACCTCCATATACAGAACATTATGCTCGCTGCATATCCATAGGAAGGAAAAAGAAAATCCTATAACAAATAGTACAGGAAAAAAAATCTTACCTGATCTCAAAACGTAGTTTATTATTCATGCCCTGGTTTTATTCATCCAGCTTTTTAAAAAAAATCTATTTAGCTGGCTAGAATTAGGCTTCATATACACAGCAGATTGTCTCAGGTGAAAATCTGACCAGTCCATTGGTCCGCCAATGTCCCTTATCAATCAGCTGTGGCCACTTTTATGGAGGAGAGCACAGAGGGGTGCCACTCACTTGTTCTTCCCCTCTCCTTTTCATTGAACACAAAGGCATTGTATGTACAGTGTTTGTTGGCTCATCTGTCATTGGAAACTATCCCAAAAGAGTGTTTTCGGCAACAATCATCTCATGTCTGTATGGGGCTTTGATTCTGAAGGGAGCCTATTCACATTTTACAGCTTCATATTGACCATATGTATTTATGAATGGTGATCATATCCCCCTTAAATACCTCTTCCTGACACCGAATACATTCAAAAGTTGAGCTCCTCCATGTCTGATATGGGTTTAGTTGTCCTTTTTGATCTAAAGCCCAAAGCTGAACTGCATATTTCATATTCGGTTCTGTGAGTTTACTGGACTGACACATGACTATTGTTCTTTGCAAATTCGGCAAACAATCCTATGCTTTGCCCTTGCAGGGTAATGCAGCAGGGTCACATTAATCAACAGCAAATTGTTAGTCTAGTACATGTAAGCACATCCGCTACCAAATTTGTGCTCGATCTCAAACAATCAGATTGACTTTCCAGTTAGTAATCCATTTGTTGGAAGTCCCAGAACACATGTTCTCTCCTTCTGATTATTTTTCTCTGTTAGTGACTAATATGATAATTCCCAATAATAATAACATAATATTTCCCAATGGAATTTCATTGATTGTGTGCACACACAACACAACGTGCGCTTTTGAACAATGTTTACCAACAAGGCAACTGAATGGTGTGGCAAGGAAATAAAAAATAGGTAACCATATGCTGAAGGGTGGGCAGCTTTAAAGTGAACCTGTTGCATTGCCCTTCTTTGACAAAGCATAGACTTGCTTTACTGGAACCTACAGACTGTAGTGATGGCCTCCCATACAAGTGGGATTCTTCCACAGAAAGATTATTGTACTGTAGATATGTGAATGTTTGAATAGGAGGGAAACACCTATTGATCAGCCTATGGGGAAGAGGGGTAAAACTGTGATCTGCCAGGAAAAATCCATCCCAGTCTATCACACGCAAAAAGTGTGTTATATCTAGTTGGGCTTACAGACACAGAAATATGTTCAGCGAATGGAGAAAGGGGGAGGACTCTTCCCAAAAACCCAACAGGGTTCACTGAACTAATTTATGTGTCTGACCCCATAGGGACCCATGGGAACCCTATAAATGTTCAATTTAGTCTAAATTAGATTGCTGTTTTCTGAAACTACATTGGGGGTCACTATATTCAGCTGATTTAGATGTACATAGTACTGAGCTGATATCATTAGGTATAGAATGAAGAGTTGGGGGGCAGCGCAAGTAGGAACTTGCACCCTCTTCCCCCCAAGTAAAGGATTGCAGCAGTGTAAAAGGCAGCTTGTAGGGTCCAGGTAGGTGTTTGATTTAAGAACATGAATAACGTTTTCCTCCTCAGGGGCGGAACCTGAAAGTCATGGAACGTTGAAATAATGTCATCCTGCCCTCCATGACCACTGTTTGTGACCGGTGTTCCTTCTAGAAAGACGTAAATTATTGAGTAATTTGCATAATAGTTAGCTTGGATAGTAGTCTTTTTTTTTTTCTTTTTTTGCTGATTATAAAATAAGTATTAATTCTATTTTATTTAAGCCAAAAATAAATAGTCACAAAAAATGTTATTACACACAAAGTTGTATGATGTGTCTTTTATTTGTTATTTATGATCATTTGACTTCTTAGTGATCCTAATATACAAAATGATTCTATTATTACAATACAATAATAAAGCAGTACCCTAGACAAGTATTTGAAGTTTCCTGTGGTCACATTTCTTTGAACATAGTAATGTGGTGATATTGCTGTGTGTGCTTGCTGTGGGTCAGATCAGAATGTGAGGAGTGGATGAGCTCAGCCCACCATAAAGCTTGTGTCAGCTGTACAACAGAGAACTGATTGTGTAATACAGGAAGATTTCACAACACACCATTCACTTATAAAGGGCAGCTAATCCTTAATCTGCAATCAGACTTCTTTATTTCACTTGCTGCTCGCTTGTCTTTAGAATTTTCTCAGTTTTGCAGTGTAACATGTTGCCAGTCAGGTTTTATAACCTCCAGCCATTAGTTCATTACTGATAGTTTGTGTAAATGCAGAACATTCTTTCCTTCTAGGTGATATCAGAAAGTTTCTAGAAGAATCAGGTGACATTTCTCAGTTTGCTGTTTCATTTTACTCCTGGTGCAGGTGCAGGTGCTCAACTAAATACAGGCTGATATAATGAGGAATATTTTATTTGTAAAGACACATGTTAAAGAAAGCAAATATATAATTGTGTGATATTTGCATATGTATTATGTATATATGTGTCTGCAGGTCTCAATGTGAATATACAGGTAGGAGAAAAAATGCATTTCTTTTACACAGTTGCAGGAAAATCTCAGAAATAAAAGGTGAAGTTCTATGTCCAGGACACAGAAAGCCTACAATTTACCACTACCATAGTGAGCAAATCTTTCTAGCAGATTGCTAGGTAAGATTGCTGCTAAATTACATCTCAGGGTATTATTATTATTATTATTATTATTCATAATATTATTATTATGAATAATAATATTAATAATAATAAACAGTATTTATATAATAAATAATAACATATTGCATAGCTCTGTACATTTATTAGGGGTTGAAAATGACAGACAGATACAAACAATAAAACAGGAGGAGAGGATCATGCTCAGAAGAGCTAAGAGGAGGAAACTGTATTGGAAATGATACAACTATTGTGTGATACTTCTCCTCACCTCCTAGATTGTAAGCTCTTCGGGGCAGGGACCTCTGCTCCTGCTGTGTCTGTATCTGTCTGTCATTTGCAACCCCTATTTATTTTTGTATTTTGTACAGCGCTGCGTAATATGTTGGCACTATATAAATCTTGTTTATTATTATTATTACTAATAATACCATACACATATACACATTAACAGTGTGATAATTTTACAGTGTACCAGGTTAAAACAAGAAAGAACACAATACAGATTCTACAGAACTTACAGACAGGTTTTGCCACAGTGCCATGTATGTCAGGGAGGCGACCTGATTTTTCTCTGCTGTCCTTTCAAATTTTAAAATGATTTATGGGTAAATATATGTTTTATTAAGTTTTACAATCAAAATATACAGAACAATGTATAATAAACAGAAACAAGTGCAAGTGGCACAGATATGAAAAACAACAATATACAAAGGCCCAAGACAAACGTCAGTAAACCAGCAGGCACATTATTAGTAGCAAAAATAACAGAAGATGATGGTAATCCATGCAAATTTAGCATGGCGGTAAATCAATGGATAACAAATATAGGAAAAACAGAAGAGAGCCTGAGTTAGCCTTATACTTGCAGCAAATGTAAAAACCATATAGTTACAATAGTGAAGGGAAAGACTGGAATAGGGGAAGCAATAAGGAAAAACGGGTAAGGGAGTGGTATCTTCACAGTGGAATTAAGAAGAATCATGAAGAAGAGGGGAGGAGGCCAGTCTAACTTTCAGCGCAGGGGAAGAGCTAAAGTGTTCCCAACATGCCCATCCAGCTTGGAATTTATTCATACAATCGTTATTGAACGATTTTATCACTTTCATTCTCATGATATCATTTACCTTGTCAACCCAGTGAGCAAGGGGGGGTATAGTAGGCTGTTTCCAATATAGTGGAATGAGTTGGCGAGCAGCCGGAAATAGGTGACAGTGGATAGTTTTCCTATAGAAACCTGGTGGATTGGGCATTACAGATAGCAAAGTCACCTTCGGGCAGGGGGCCAAGGGGTTGCCATACAAATCAGAACAGACGTTGAATACATCGCCCCAAAATAAGTGCAGAGTCGGACGGGCCACCAGATATGAAAATAGTCTCCTTCCTCAGCTCCACATCTCCAACAAGTTCTCGCAACAGAAGGAAACATACGATGGAGGGAAACAGGGTTGCCAATACCAACAAGTCAGAGTTTTAAAATTTTTATCCTGTGTATATTTACACACCGATGATTTGTGCGTGAGTTCATAGGCCATTAGCCGGTCCGACTCTGCAATCTCCTGACCAAGGTCTCTATGCCACAAATTTTAAATGGATTTAAACCAGAGCACTAGCTTTGCTAGATTTTTGCAGCCACTTTCAAACATCTGCACAAATGTAGATGAGGATAATTAAATAGAAATTGGAAATGTATTGAAGATCGATTGAGTAAACTATATCCAGAGTAATAGGCAGATTAGTTCTGAATCTGATTTTGGAACAGCTTTGATTTTGGATGTTCAACATAAACAAATGGCCTTATTTTAGGGAAAAATATTCTTTTTTTTAATATTTTACGTATGATTTTGATGTTCATTTATAAAAGTCCCCTAACCTGAAATCTGGTTAAAAGTATGGTGGATCCACTGAAGGCAACCAGTTCTACACTAGTGTGCTGGGAAAGGTTTCTTTATGTGTGGGAGCTGTAAAACATTTAAGGAGAATTTGAAAAGGTTAATTTTAGATACATGTGCAAGAATATAACACCTGTTTATTTCTAAGGCAAAGGAAGTTGTCTATATGCCTCAGTGTCCTGAAGATTGCAGGAAGGATGTAGGAAGAACTAAAAGTGATTTAGGAACATAATAATATAAAAGGTGGTAGAAGGACTACTGTATCAAAACATTTTGAAGAAAAAAAGGAGGAATTGGATTTAGAATTAGAGAGAAAATAACCTACAGAATGATATAGCCAAGAAAAGTCTTCCTTTATCTACCTGGTCAAACAGTTAGATTGTGGATTGTAAATATTGAAATTGATTTATATAGTTTTATTAATATATTTTGATAGTATAGTAAAAAAAAGGGTTTTGTGAATTATGGGACTCAAATGAAGATAGTAAGATTTTTTTGTGAAATTTTCTATGAATGGTCACTAGAGGAAGCATCTAAATTAGAGTAAGAGCAAATAGAATTAGAGCAAATAGAGTGCAGCCATATTTACAGGGATCTAGTTTTCAGTGATACAAATATATATAAGGAAAGTGCACCTTACTCTTGCCCTGATGAAGCCTATGGTGTAGGGTGGTATCAAAGTATTGTTAGCATGTTCAGAGCTGCCTTGGAAAAAGCTTCTGCTTTTTGTATGATGATCACATTCAAACAAACAGAAAACATTTTCCATTTGGAAGTGCATTTCTTTTATTTTATAATAAATTAGGTGTGTAGAGTTCCATTAGGAGATTTTCACCCTATAGCCGGAAAACTGCAGTTTTACATTGTACTGCTTTGCAGAAATGGATATAAACAAATGTCTCTTTCAGAGCATATACACTGTGATCACCATTCTTAAAAATCAGAATGGATCTACCTTTATATAAATGTTTGAATTGTTTGAATGTTTTTGAAGTATTAAAATTCAATTTGTTTCTGATATAACAGTTCTATGGGTTTTTACTTACTGTACTGTATTTTCAATGCACTTCTATTATATACATCTATTCCTATTAGTTGAATGTCTTTTATTTGAATGTTTTGTGTATTATTTTTTGAAAAATAAATCAATAAAATAAAGAAAAAAATCCTACACATAATTTACGCACAGCAAAAATCAGGTCAACAGGTCTTTACTTACCTGGCTCTAGCATTTTAAGCTTTTTGGTTATTGCTGGAACATGTTGTATGCTTGTTTATATTTGAACTATTTATATGCCAAATATATCCAATTCTGTTCTTTCATAATTGTGATTCAGCCTCTCCTGTCCAAACTTTGGCTGTATAGACTGATTAGTTGACAATGTTGGCCTTCCCTCTCCCAGTATCAGTGCTGTTGTATGGGGGAATAATAAGCTGATAGAAATACAAAATCAAGTACTTAAACCATGACTAAACTCTAATATGTGGCCAGGCAACAAAGGTAATTCAGTTCATTCATACCCTTGTGTAATAAATATATATATATAAATAAATAAATATACACATATATATATATATATATATATATATATATACATATATATTCTATAATCATATATATACATATATATATATATATATATGTATGTATATATATATATATATATATATATATATATATATATGTATGTACATTTTTTTTGCCTAATTTTCTAAATTGGATTTACTAGACCACATTTGCTGCCCTCTCGTGGTGATCTGTCTTTATTGCATGCAGGCAAGGTGTGTTCTTTTTGTGTACAGTGATTAAGCAGGATAAAACCTAAATACAATGTTGTTAGATCTGTTTTTTTTCTTTTCAGCTAACTGTCCCTCCTAGTTCTAGCAGTAGCCCAAGAAACACAGCGAGTAGTATATTTGTTATATAATTTTGCCTTTCACTGAACAAAAATTTTGTGTATACAAACTTCGATTAACAATGTGTGGTTTTACATTGTAAACATAGAGATTTAGGATACATATATTGTGCTAGAAAATTATTCTGATTTATCAGTGTGGTCTCTTGTGTCCACCCTATTGCATGATATAAATTGATACAAGCTGATAAAGCAAGATGCTAATGACTAATAGGGCCCTAATTATAAAACAGGGAATCAGACATTCACTCGAGGGAATCCTCTAGGTCTGTGTGTTTCAATGGCAGTAATCGACTCCCACCAGTAAATGTTTGTGGGAATGTCAGATTCCTGTTTCTTTAAATAGGGCTCACAAATGTTTTACTGTGCATATACCATGGAAAAGTACTTTCTAATTCACCAACCTTTATTATGTAGCCAACAAAATCATAGTCAGAACCCTAAATGGAGATGTCAGGGTAATTCAGAAATATTAAATCCCCAGTAACAGTAATTACTATTTTCTGAAACAGAAGTTTTTTGCAGCCAGTGTTTTCTTCTGTGCACAGGTTTACTGTAGGCAAATGAGCAATGTCCCCGATGCAAAAACCCATAGGAACCAATTATAAGCTCTTCCATAGTGAAATGATATTAGTTGTTTTGGGTTTGTGCATCATCACACTCACAATAGCTTATTAAACATTTCCCTCTGTTTTTCCTATAATGTTATATTATATATTATAATACAAGGGCTGTGCAGAAAGTAAGGCAAAAGTGGCCATAACTTCTTATTAACTGATACAAATCATTAATTGCACATACTGGTAAAATAACTATTCCTCTATACAAAGGTAATACTTATTATAGCCTCCATCACTAGCCATGCATTTGTGCCATTATTTAACCCAATTCCAGAATCCTCTTCGAAAAAAGTTTGTTTCCTATTATTGACGCTCCCCTACTGAGTGGTTTGTCTTTATTGTTGATTTCTCTTTCTTTAAAGCACTTTTAAAAATTCACAATCAAGCAGGTCATTATTGCAGAAAAGGACAAGTGAACTCCCTTCTGCAATAACCCCTCCAACCTGCCTGGTCGCTCCAGGTGTCTGCCAAAGAAGTCTGAGCTGTGCATCCACAGCTTCAGCTTTGGTTACCAGGATATCCGAAAATCCCAGGTTCCTGGCATCATTCTTTAGGAAGACAAGAAAGAAGAAAACGGCAGCACCCTGGTTCAGTTCTGCTTTAAAATTTTATCTAGGTATGTACATTGCTCTTGTTGATGGCGTTACCTTGATGTCTGACATCCTGAACCCCTCTTTTATCAAAGAACTCAATAATAGAATGTTGCGTCTCCTTGGTATCATTTATTTTTCTGCAATGGAGAAAAAAAAGATTCTGAAAGATTTTGTGGCTGATCAGGGTTGCAGACTTCAGTGCAAAGTGCACTAATCCATAGCAACAAATTAGAATTCCTTTTACTGAAATAAGATTTTATTTTATTACATGACCCCATTTAATTGTATACTAGTACAGTACACTGTTTTATTGAAAAGGCCTTAAGGTACCTTTATTATATTTGAAATGATTTCTAATATCTCAAGTATACACAATACAGTATTTGGATTAATATAAATAATTATTTACCGTATTTTTCGGACCATAAGACGCACCGGACCATAAGACGCACCAGTTTTTAGAGAAGGGAAATTAAGAAAAAAAAGATTCTGAAACAAATAGTGTCCTAAAATATTTTATGTGCATTAAAAACCAACATCACAGTCATAAACACA